>NW_024350924.1:6814881-6876021 GCF_902729225.1 Pteropus medius | reverse complement strand
GGAGGGGAGGGGAGGAGAGACCCAGGCATGCAGACTCAGAATACTTCCTCTTATGTTCCTGCACCACCTGAGAGTCAAGTTGAAAAACAACCTTATGTAGTTCCTCCTATACATTTCCATTTCTGCTCTCTTCGGAGTTCCTGGTCTCTTGGGATTCTTGGTCACAGTGCCATTAAGTTGACACAGCTGTTTTCCTCCCCGACTCACCTAACCTCTGATAATCTGCGAGGTACCGGTAATTAGCAGTAAATCGCACTAGCTGTGAATCAAGTCCAGTTCCTCGCAGTGAACACAGCGAGGCAGGGATGCAGCTCTCGATGCACAGATCCGTGATGGCGACACTGCGCATACTCCACGCCTCTCTTCCCACCTCCTGCCACGCATGCTCTTTTGCTGCTCGGCTCTTCGCTGTAATTGTAGATTATGCCTGTGTTAAGATTTTCCTTCTCAGTCTAACGGTAAGCTTAACTCACAGAGTTTTATTTTTAATTAAGGCGGCTTGCCACTTTAAAAAGTGCTTATAATAATTAGACTTAAGAACAATCACATACACACACAAACACAAAATTGATAGAAAATGATTATGATAATCTTTAATTTATGTGACTTTTTTATTTTTCAGAGTACTTTCATTATTTTCCTAAGTTCGTAGCATTATTGTGACACATCTAAGGCAGGTATTAGTTTTCATATTACAGAGGAGACAGCTCAGGCAAAGCCATTTGATTTATTCTTGCCTTTTGACTTTGTCGGTCTTACAGTTATTATCTGATCAGATTAAGTCAACACCTTTAAATTTTGCTGTCAGTATCAACACTAACTTCCTGATTTTGATAACTGTAGTGTGGGTATGGACTTGTTCTTAAGGAGTATACATTGAAGTATTCAGGAATAAAAGAATACAATTTGCTACTCATCAGATAATTAAAAAAAGAAAGGTTATGTGAGTATGTATACCAATTTATCTGTATCAATATCCGTCTATCTATCTATCTATCTATCTATCTATCTATCTATCTACCTACCTACCTACCTATCATCTAGAGAGTGCAAATAAAATTTCATTGGTTACCATTAGACATAGCTAGGACACTACGCTATTATTAACCCTATTTGAAAATTGAGAACTAAAAAATTTCTCCTAGGAGTGTATTAATAGTGAAAAGGTTATTTGTCAAATATATTCTTTAGAAGGTGCTTTCTAAACATTTGATCACACATGACAATCTGTAAAAAATTGTTTGAACATACTCCCCTAGCATGTTTATTGGTTTATTTATAAATTACACATAGTGCTAATGTACCGGTAGGATATACATAAATAGTAAATAAATCATATTTTAAAATAGCATTTTGTTTATTAATGATAAAAAATCCCCTTTTAATTACATTAAAATTAATATTAACAAATGATTATAGAGAGAGCCATGTTATTGAATATGCTTACTTAATTTTTTAAAATCTTGGCTTAACACTTTTGTGCTTTAGCAATTCAAAGTTCTGGTTCCAAGCTTAGTCTCTCCTGATTTTTGATTTTAAAGATTATTGAGTGAAAAAGGTATCCCACACCACGTGTAGATCCAAACGGATGACCTGCCCATACTGGTCTTCATCGCGATTTGGCTAGTGAAGTTCCATTTTTCGGAAGGCATTGCATTGTAATATTTATAACATCTGGGTTTAAAACTCATCGGAAGTCCTTGTTTTGGAAAATTTTGAACAGATTAGTTTCTAAATTGTTTCTAAATTCATTTTAAGGGTACAGATATGAAGTTTTCACAGGCGACATTTTTCCTGGCTACAAAATTCCATTTTCATCCTTCAAAATGATTTCTCAAAAGCACCTGTTTCTTTTGAAACATTGTTATTTGAAGGAGCAGATTAAGTGTGCTTATTTTTTTTGAAAATATATACTTGGTTACAAACTACTTACTGTCATACATTGTCACAGAAAGGTCGGTGAATTTGGAGCACTTCCCTTTTGGTAAAAGAAAAAATGTTAAATCCCATCTCTAAGTCCACAGCTCTTCAAAGTAATTTTTGATGAGTTCGCCCAGCAAATTTCTATGAGGTATAAAAGATTTTCAGTCACTTCTCATCTCATTAAAAATGTACTGTAAAGATTTTCCAGTGTTTTAACGGGTCTTGATTTAATGGAACTAGGCACATCACTGATACAGCTTAGATTATAGTACATTGTAGTTCACCGAGAGCAAAATAACAAGTGAGGTTTGCACTGCTGGCCCCTCCTTGCCACAGAGTGCACATGTGGCTTGTGACTACCCGACTCTGGTACAGTGAAGTCATCACTGTCGTCTGTGTGTTAAATAATAATAACACTTATTTGCTTCGTTTTAGGCAGACACTTAAATAGATGGCTCTAATATTTTCTTCCTGAACCCCAAAGAATTAACTTGCTTCCCTTGGGGTACACACACTCCTCTTTAGGGACCACTAACCTCAAGAATATTTCCAATGCTCTGCTCTCTCTTTCATTGCTGTCTCCACCATTACATACTGCCATCTCCCTCACAGCGTAGCTTCTCCATCACCAAGTCTGAACTGCACGCGGCTGCCCATTCCCTAGTGTCTTCCATGCATTTCAATGCTTTCCCTCTCTGGACCTCAAGATGTACAAATCTACCCAGAAAAGTACGAAATGAGAACGCAGTTTTACTTTTTTACAATGGGCACTACTTAAGATATAGGCACAAGTATTGTTTATAGTCGTAAGGTATTAGAAACCACCTAAATGCCCATACGTAGGGGAACGATATTATAGAAACTACAGGACATGACACAGGGGAGGACAATACACTATGCAATCATAAAAAAGAACACGGAGGAGCTCTATGGACTGAAGTGGACTGGCTGTTAACGCAAAAAAGGAAGGGCAAAAAAAACCCATCTACGATATGCTCTTCTATGTGAGAAATAAGGAAAAGAAGAAAATACACATACATCTGCTTAAGTGGGCCGGAAGAAAGAGAGGAGGCACACACCAGAAGCGACGGGGACTGGTTCCTTCCGGAAAGTGGACGGCGAGAGTGAGGGTAGAACAGGAGAATGGGGATGAGGTAGAAAGGATGAAGGGTGAGTGACTTTCCGGAGTATACATGTCGGTCTAGTCGTGACTTTCGAAACCGTATTTTTTTAACATACTAAAAATAAAATAAATAATTAAAATCCACTGGAATGTGGGGGAATGCGAACTGAACGCCCCCTCCCCCCCCCCCTGGCCACAAATTATCTAGTTGAATTATAAAAATGAAGAGCATAACCACGTCGAGGGGGTTAGCAAACACTGATGAAGCGAATTTTGAAAAACAGTTTGATAGAAGAGTGGATCAGTCAGAGTTCAATCGGAGACACAGAACCAGGGGGACACGTATGTTAAGAGATTTGTTGCAAGGAGCTGGCTGGCTCATGGGAGTGTGGGGGCCGACGAGGCACATCTGAAAGCCACAGGGCAGGCTTGTCAGAGGGTGGGGTGGGGCTCAGGCCACAGGCGGGGAGTGTGAGGTGGGGCCTGTAGCTGTGGGGGTTGGCGGGGGCGGGGCGCAGGCTGGAATTTTCAAGCACAGGCTGAAGCTATGACACAGGTGCAATTTCTTCTTCAGGGAAGCCTCAGTTCCGTTCTGAAGGCCTTTCAAATGAATGTGTCAGGTCCGCCAAGATTACCTATGACGATGTCCCTTACTTACAGTCAGCCAATAATGGACTTGGATCACATCCACAAAATACCTTCAACGGGTTTGATCGCTTGAATAATCGAGGGCTATAGCTTGGCCTGGTAGAGACAAAACTGGCCTTCGCGGATACTATACGGCCAAAGACAGAAAGAAGTCTACACAAATACTGTAGTCAGTAAGGTATTTTTACAAGAGTATGGTTTGGCAATTTTGAAACTATGTTATATGTATTACAGAATAAGTAACAGATATAGCAGATAAGTAACTTTATAGTGCATAATATGAGCCACATTTCTCACTATCAGAGAAAGGAGTTACAAATAAGGAAGGTAGGAGGTTGGAATGACCCCTGCGGTGTTGGATTGGAATAGGAAGTATTAGCTTTTAATGTATAGAGATACATAAATATAGAAATAGATGTAGAAGTACATGAATACACGAGTGTATCCATATTGACATTTTCTAGCTCTGTCCGTCGAGAAGGCCAAGAAGCAATGACAGTCCAGTAGCGACGGGCACACCTTGAGTCCAGGCTCAGGACATACCAGACGCAGAGAAGGATGGGTGGGGTAAAGGCGAGATGCAGAACAATGACCACAAAGTAGAGGCGTGGAATGGGGCTGTTGGGAACTCCCTCGCATGCTGCACAGAGGCTGGCACTGGTCCGCCTCAGGAGTCCCTTGAGCATCAGCGTATTATAATGACACACGACTGATGTCCACAGCGATGACCCTCATCACCACAATCACTTATTTATTATTTAGACACTACCTCCTTTGAAAACAGACATGAGGCCCCCTAGTCCTTAAGAAAAGGTTAATTCATATTTAATTTGGTCCTTTCGGCAAATGATTTCCATCAGAAACTTTTATTGGAATTGATAAAAAACAAACAAACAAATAAAAACCTGGCCAATTTCTATTGTGGAATTTTAAAATATAAAATTGGCCCTCAAAGGACTAAGGTTCTGCCACCTGGAAAATGAATTTACGTGGAAACTTTTTCTCTCAGTAGTGCCAGTGACAAGGTGCCATGGTTCTGGGTCAGCGGAGGTTGGCGGGGAGGGGAGTGTGGGGTGTCGGGGAGAGGGAGACGAGGTGCCCAGGGAAGGCAGGCCAGAAGGGTAATCGGTGTGGCTTTGCAAAGGTTGAGAAGGACTGGGAGCCAGGACAGCTCTTGGGCCAGCCTCCCACCTGGAACATTCCTGCAAGGCCCTTGGGGCTGCAGGCAGAGCCTCTGCTCTGGGGCACAGACCCTCTCAGCCCACAGACTCCCTCCCTGGCTTGATCAGGCATCTAGCCTCCCGCCAGGGGCCTCAGATACCGCCTCACTAAAGCAGCAATTTGTCCAGGCAAGGACCCTGGGCCACCAGGCCCACCTCCTTGCCCCCCAGCTCCAGCTCCAAACCTTCTTTGTGTTTATGTCTCCCCAGGTCTTAACCTAGTAGCTCTGTGCTTCCCCTTCTCCGCTTTGACCTCCCTGTGCTCACTCCCCACTCACACCTCATCACCGTGTCTTCAGAAACCCTTGCGCTGTGGTAGGCATATTCAAGTTATACTTCCCACCGTGGTGGCCTTAAGCGAAACCTCATCCGAGGACATTAAAACCTTGTCTCCAAGGACACTGCTCCCCAAGAGGCCTCTCTAAGGCCACTCCCCTAAACCTTCAAGTCTTCCTCATTTCCCCGAGGCCGCCTCTGCACCACCCTGCTCTGCCCCCAGGGAGATAGGCCAGCTCTGCGCGCAGTCGGAGGTCACTGCGTTGTTCCGCCCCCTCTTCTCTCCCGTCTTCTCTGACCCCTCCTCCCATGGAGCCCAGAGTCTTCCCTAGAGCACTCCCGTTCTCTGTCCACGTGCTTCCCACCCCACCCAACCTTCTCTTCAGTCCCAGAGCAAACTCAGGTCCAGGGTTCCTCTGGGTTCTCCCAGCCCGTTGGGATCCTCCTCCCTTTCCTCCTTTCAACGTGGACCCATGAAAACCTGGGTCTGGCTTCCACCTCTGAGACCATTGTAGCTAAGATGATCAGTGCCCAGTGCCCTTGACATTGTCAGATGCAAGGGACATTTTCACCCGTCCCACTTTTTGTCTGTCTGTTTTTTACTGGCGGTCTCTGCTACCCTGGACATCAGGATAGCTTCCTCCTTCCTGAAATGCTTTACCTGTTGGCTTTGGGATCTCACCTTGTCCTGCTCCTCTTTGAACTTCTTGGACCGGTCCTTTGCTGCTCTTTGGGGACTTCTCCCTTCAGTCCCCTTGTAGACGTTGCTGACCCTTCGGAGACCTGTCCATGGCTCTTGGCGGGAGTCGCGGGTCATTCACGGGAATGGGGCTCGGTCACTCAGGTGTCCAGGCCCTGACTGCATGCTCACAGTGTGTGAAGCACACCTCTCCGCGCTTCCTCTTGGGTTCGTCTTCGCCAGCTCCATACACACCGGTATTCTGCAGCGCCTGGCACTTGCTCCTCTGTTTTTTAGCCACGCCCACTTTTCTTCGGGTGACGTCATCCCCATCTCACAGTTCCACGTCTCGCACATGGACTGAGGATTATTTCAGCCCACCCTGGTCCCCGAACATCCAGGCTTTACAATCCAACTGCCCAATGAAAACTTTTGCCTGGTTGTCTGTCCCACTGGTCCCTCAAACACGTTATGTTTAAAACCAAACTATTACCCACCTCTAAGTCTTTCCTCCTTTTGATGCTCTCCAGCCTGTTTCAGGTAGAGACTTCAGGTCTATCCGTGGTTTCATATCTACTTAGCCAAGCCCTGTGGTCACCACTGACATAACCTCTGTATCTCCTCCCTCTTCCCGGCCCTGACTCAAGTCCCTGTCATCCTGAGGTAGAGCTTCCTGAGTAGAGCTCCCTCCCGTCTGCTTTTGTACTGCCAACACCGATGTAATTTAATTCAGATCCTGTCCCCTTTTAATCTCTTTCTAAGCTATTTAACATGTTAAGACCCACAATGATCGGGTCTCTGCTTATCTCTCTAGATTAATCGCCCTCTGCTACCTGCCTTACACTTTTCGGTCTCGCATTTGCTTTTCCTCTGCTTGCAACAGCTCCCTTAGTCCCTTGTTATCGAAATAACGCCTACCCAACCTTTCAGACCCAGCTTTGCTGTTCTTTTCTCTAAGAAACTGTCTCCTGAGCACCCTTTCCCTTCTCCCCTTCGCCCAGAACTGGATTTATTGTCACTCCTCGGGTCTCTTAAAACGTGCTGTGCAAACTCTGTCTTGGTGCTTGGTACTTGGTATTTAAATCTTCCCTTTATGCGTCTGTCTCTCTCATGAGACTAAGGTCCTAAGGGCAGGAATTACATCTTCTTTAACTCCGAAGACTTGTATAGTACTTGCTTCATTTTAATCACTAAGTAAATTCGCTTTGGAAGCTAAATAAGACAAGCAAGGACAAATCCGTGCATTAGGGCGGTGATGCTGAGGGAGAAGGGATCATGGTGACTTCCATCCTACTCTGGCTCCTGTGATTCTGTGGCTGCCCCAGTGCATTGGCTTCTACTGAACCAGGAAGAAGGCGTTAGAAAAAGCAATCACACTCATAGCTGACGAGTGTGCCTCTGCCCGAACGAACTCCTCAGCCGCCCCCCACTGCCATGTGGCCGGCGTGGTCAAACTGCAGGGACCCCTGCTCCAAGCCCTTACGATCACGTACCCACCCAGACCCTGCCCATGCTCCGCTTTGCCTGTGCTGTTGTTTCCCATGGAAAAGGCCACTTTACCTATGACTTGCGATGCTCCCCAACGTTAAGGCTCAGCCCAGGTGCCTGGACCTCTTCCCAAGGTTCCTTTAATTTGTGTTTAACTCCCCTTCTCTAAAGTCGAATGGATGTTGTCATCAGCATGGCACAATTTAGTTAACATACGGTATCTCAGCTGAGTTTCTATTTTTTTTCACATGGCTGTCATAATTGACTCAATCCATTTGATGAAAGACATGGCTTCCTGAAGTCAGACACTATGTGTTTACTTACTCAACAAGTAAGTGTGTGTTGCTTAAGTACAAAACGTCAGGCTTATACCAGGCATTGAGAAGAAACAAACGGCAATTGAGATACAAGTTCTACCCTCAAGGAACTCAGAGTCTAATGCGGTGTCTCTTAAGCGGGGGCGTGCAAGCCAGGGAGTACACAAGAAGATCTATTGAAGTCTAGGAAGAAAATGTTAGGGTTTTTAATATTTCTCATTTCTTTTCTAATATCCTAAGAAATTTTTATCTAAAGAAAGAAATTGAGCTTTACTAATATGTAATATGTGGATTGATCCTGGTTCCCTCAGTCGCTGTTTACGTCATACGGTCGTATGTCATGCATGGAATTAAAGGGCAGAGTGGGAGTTCTCAAACTTATAGGGGTTGACAGTGGAGACCTCTGCCATTTCATCACTTCCAGTGTCCTGTGATGTATTGCAGTTTGAATATGCTTGGTTAAGAGGATTTGCAATTATATTACCCAGCTTTAAGAAAATTAACCCTCACAAAGAGACAAGTGGCTTAAAAATAATTCACTTAAAGATGCCATAAATTAAACATGATACTGATAATGCAAGTATAAGCAAGCACGGAAGTGGCAGCTGTCACTCTATTGCTAATATGAACATTTCATCAGCTACATTTCAATTTTTAAAAAAGTTCACCTAAATAGAGCCAATGAGAACTTTTCTAAAAACTTTAAATGATCAAGAATGTTAATTAATTAGCAATGAAACTCAATCTAAGTGTATTTTTTACGTTGAGATACATAGCCAATGATAGCTCAATGCCATCATAATAACCAAAAATTTTAAAAATTGATTATGGAGTCCACTTTTGCTTAGGATGTAGAAAGCTGCAAAGAATGCCATTCTCATCCTAACAATGAGAAAAATCCAGATACAAAACAAAACAGCAACTTTTATTGAACCTTTCAGAGAGCTGAGGTCACAAGACAGTGGAATAACCTGAGTCCCAGAGACAAACAAGCCTTCCCAGGAGAGACAGAGGACACGAACTCTCTGGCCCACAGCCGAGCATATGCGAAAGAAGTGCAGGTGTGAAACAAGTCGGGGAGAGAAAATAGTGATGATTTACGGAACTGCCGAAAGCCCAGCATCAGCTAGTGTGTCAGTCTCAATAGTGAGGGCACGACCAAGGGGAGTTCACGCTCCTGCACAAGCTCTTATCCCTGGATCTCCACTGAGTGCTCTCAAGAAGGACTAGGTATGGAGCAGGTGCACAGGAGGGAGCTGGCAGGCGTGAGGGTCGGGCACAAAACACCATGCACTTCACCTTGAAGCTAAAGCTTTAAGCTTCCGCTGGAGAGGCAGCAAAGACTGTCGCCCAAGGCACCGGAAAAGATGTCTGGTGGAGGAAGGAAGGACATAAGAAAAGACGATCTCTGGGATAGTCTTGGGCCTAAGATCCTAAACTAATATCAAGCAGAGGTTTCCTACCACTGGGGGAGGAGAGGAAGACTCCTGCCCAAGATCCACCACTAACGGCTTAAAGTGCTTTTTTAAAAGTTAGCAATAATAAATACTAGTGAAGATGTGGAACGACTTGAGCATTGCTGGTGAAAACGCAAAATGGTAAAACTACTTTGTAAAACAATGTTCTTTAAATAAAGTTATACAAATACTCACCATACATCTCAACAATCTCTCCTCTAGTGATTTACCCAGGAGAACTGTATACAAGTGCTCTTATAAATACCTGTATGTGCATAATTATACCAGATTTATTACCTGGATTCTTAGTGTCCACCTGGGAACAACCCAAATGGCTATTAATTTGCGAATGGATTTATGCTATATCCATACAATGAACTACTACTCAGTAACAAAAAGAAAAAAAGAAAGAAAAAGGATGAACTACTGATACATGAAACAGTATGGATGAATCTCAAAAGCTTTATGCTAAGAAGTCAGACTCAAAAGTCTACGTACTGTATGATTCCATTTTTATGACATTCTGGAAAAGGCAAAACTGTAGGAACAGAAATTAGATTAGTGGTTGTCTGAGTTGGGTATAAATAAAGGGATTGGCTACTAAAGGGTACAGGGAATTTTGTAGGGTGATGGAAATGTTCTATATTTTGATTATGCCAGTTACATGAATGTACGCATTTGTCAACTTCATAGAACTGAACACCTCTGAAGAGCGAATTTTACTCTATATAAATTATACTTCAATGAACTAATTTTAAAAAGTATCCAAAACATGAAAGCAAATCTCTTAAGATTTTTAATGATGTTTAAAATTATGTAATACTCAATCTAGTACTTTTATACATTTCACTAAATACAGTGATAAGTGTTTAGAAGTCTTTTTTTTGAGGTTTTGTTTATTTTATAGCAAAAAGCCAAATGCTCTTGGGAAAATTGCTGAAATAGTACACAGAGACCAATAAGGTGACAAACTGAAGTGGATTCCCATGTTGCCGAATTCTGTTGACAAACAACTGAGGAGCATTGCCGAAGATTTGAAGAAACTAGTATTAGACCAATTTATGTAGTGATAAAATTTTGCTATTTAGTTGGATGAAAGAGCAACAGCTATTTCTAAGGTGTTTCATCCTGTGGTGCTTAATATATTCTGTTGCAAAAGAACTTCTTTTGTTAAGGGGACATTAAAAGTAAAATGTATGGGAGAAGATCTACCCACAACTAAAATGGTCTTTAATGAAAGAATGACTTTATGGAAAATTGTGGAGGTCTAATCACTGAGGAAATGGCTGATTTAACTCAAATTAATATAGAGTTTGGGGCAAGAGAGACCATCATAAACATAAAATATTCACTAAATAATTCCTATGCAAGAATTTTCCATAAAGAAATTAAAGCAGAAGTGTACAATATGTACTCATGTAGTTAGTTTGAGAAACTGAGTTCTTTAAAATATAGCTGAATCTTTGCAATATATAAAACTGGAAGAGACCATGAAATTTTTCTGTCCCACAAAGAGATATTCTGGTTAGTATGTGGCAAAGCACTTTAAGAGTTGTTCAACTTTAAGATAAGTGTTCCAAATTTTTTTTCTTTGATGACAAAGGGCTGTCGATAGTATGTTACCAGCAGATTAAAAATAATAATAATAAATACACACTCAATACTTTTTAAATAAAGTATATATTTTAAAAAGGGTTAAATGGTAATTTTTAAAACAAAATTTGTACTATGGAGAAGGCATTCTGAAATGAGATATTTGTAAATTTTTCTATTGTTATTTGATTTTTGCTGCTCCAAATAATGGAAATATGCCATATATTAAGATATATCTGAACACGTAAAACACTTGGAAATAAAAAATTTCTAAACTGTTGAAAAGAGATCCATACAAACAGATTAGGGGTTTTGAACTCATTTGTTACAAAGATTAACTTTTCACATTAGATTTTGCTCACCAGGTTTGAACAAAATTTTACATATTCTGTAGGTAACATAGAAAAATGAGAATCATAGTTTAGTTAACACGATTGACGATGAACTTCTATTTGAACCTTTGTAATTTTGCATTACGTTTTTTCTGCTACATTAGCCATGAAAACTAGATTCTTCATAAGTTGAGCATAAGACCAGACCATCAAATTATCACAAAAAGTCAAGAGATGACTATAATAAAATTAAGATTACTGCTTTCAAAAACTATATTATCAATAAGACCTAGTGCTATTAGTAGATTTTTTTGTATGTTAGTAAATAAAATTATTTTACAAATATTATAAATTTTATGTTTGTCACTTAAAAATCTTTTTGTGTATGTTTTATAATTATAGAATATGTTAGTGTGATAGTAGACGTATAAAGTTTGATAATAAAGATACATACGCTGGATACGTATGCTCAAATTTTTTACTGATGGGGTACATTTAAGAAAATAGATTGAAAACAGCTGTCTAGTAGAATTAATAAATAATTATATTGTTTTCGTCATGCAACAGCATCTGGAAAAATGCTAGATACACAGTATTTAAAACTGTGTTGACTCTCTATGACCACCTCTAAATGCAAAAGTTGGCAATTTATATGTGTTTTGTGTATATGTATATTTCTCCCTCAGAGCATGCATTTCATTTGGTGACTAATTCTTCTGCATGAGTGTACTTGTGTAGCATGCCATAACCATTGAAGCAGTAGTGCATAGTGGTTGCAGTTTCTGAATTTAGACCACCTGTGTCTAAACCTTGGCCCCATAATTTATTAGCTATGTGACTTGGAATAGACAAACATCTTCTCTGTGTCTCGGTTTCCTTAAATGCAAAATTGAGACAATAACAGCGACTACCTCATAGGCTTATGGTGAAGATAAAATGAGCAAATATGCATAACGTATGAGAGAATGCATGTGTGTGAGTGTGAAGCCATGTTTGGGACTATGACTGTGTGTCTAGGCACACACACACACACACGCACACACACAATCTGGGTGAATATACTGGATCTTTACATTTTATGTAATTGCATTTATCTTTCTGGCTCTCAATATGTATTTACGTTGAATGATAATAATATTATTAATAATATTAATAGCCAGCACTTATCGAGCATGAGTTCTAGGCATTAGTTTAAGCACTTTACACAGATTATCCTGTTCATATTTGGAAAAAACATATGACATAACATAACTACATAGCATACTTTTAATACATCCATTTTACAGAATGAAGCTGAGGTCCAGAAGGGCAAAGTAACTCACTTAAATACACACAACTAGCATATGTTAGAGCTAGAAAGTCCAGCTTTATAAATCACTGCTTACCATCTCCCCATTGATTTAATAGTATTATTTAATATTCCTCCTAATATTCCATAATAACTTCATTTGTATGGCGCATACTTACACATACAGCGAGTCTCATAACCAGCCTGTGAAGTGAGTGGGGCAAGATTATTATCCTCCCTTTTATGGGAGAAAAAATCGGTACAACTGAAATCACGTTGGTCTTTAGGTGGAAGAGTTTCTGTTTACAAATATCTTGGGTGCCTCTATACACAGGAAGTCACTCACCATAAATATACTGAGTGCTAATAGTGTGTCAGACTCGGACATCGGTGCTGGGGATGTGAACTACCGACTTCCCTTGGAAGTGTCACAGCCTAGTGAGAGACACAAATACGGAAACCAAGAATCATGGGACAGTATGTGTAGTCTCTAGGGAGATGCGAACAGAGTGCTTATGGAGCCCAGAAGGAGGGGCCATCTGCGCCAGGGAGGTCTTAGGAAAGGCAAAGGTGGCCGCAGGGGGTGGGGAGGCTTTTCTGGAAGAGAGAATGCATGTGTGTGTGTCTAGGAGTGACGATATGTGGGTCTGAGTGTGTACCTATTCACACAGGCGTTTTTGCTTACTCATATATTAATTTATGCACACGCAGGCTGTAAGCGTGGGCTCAGAAGGCGTGAATGTAAAAGAGAGTGTGTCTGAACCCGCACATACCATAGCAGAGCGTAACCTGCGCTGGTCTGTCTCCCCATTTCCCCCTCTTCCCCACAACACCAGGGTAACCAGAGATACCAGTTGCTTCCCAGTGTAGCAGTTGCCTTGCGAACTGTGATGAGACCCTCCAGGTTTTTACAACCTGTCAGTCTGAACATGTAGTGGTGTCGCAGAGCCAGCCGGCTTGTGTGAGAAATGGGGGGTAAAGGGTACAGATATCTGCGCGGGTCCGTCTCTGTGCATCCTTCCGGCTGCGTGCAAATGCTCAGCATTAGCTGCTCCTAGCTAGACTGGGGAAACGTCTCTTCTCCCTTCATCATTGCAACCTTGGGGGATTCATCCACTCACCTGAATAGGGCTGGCTCTGCCTCCACTGAACTGTCCTGTGCAGGGGCTGGTAAGGGGTGGTGCCCATTTTCTGGGGAGGCGCTCCTTGCTGTCCCCAACTGCCACCCCATTCTGGTGCAGGCGTCTCCCATTGGATGAAAAATGTGTGCAAACGCAAACAGGACTGGTGGGAGCCATGGGGAACCCAGACGGTCCCCCACCCTGATGATAAAACATGTTCTTAGGGAAAAATTGATCAAGGAGGGAAAGCGAGGACTTCTCTTGCCAAAACTGTCCCCCCCCCACACACCCGGGATTGGGGAGGTGGGTGGGGGAGGGGCTAGAGCTACAATTATTTCTTTTAAGCTTGCATAATCAAAAAGCTAGAATGATTGTAAATAATATATAATTGATGGCGGCTAACAGTATCTCTATAAAGTGGCAAAATAACTGAACTAGATTTTCCCCTTCATTGTAAGGAATATAAATTCAGAGCCATGGGGGTCATGTAAGGCAAAGGCATTACGTGCTAGAGTATACTGGTGATCTGGATGTGTTTACATCGTGGCCCAATGCACTGCCACACAGCAATTTGCAGATCAAAATAAGCAAAAATGAACTGCAATAATCAACACATGCAGTATGCCATATTTTAAGTTGAATGAATGAGTGGGTGAGGAGAAAAACAAATATATTCGGAAAGCAAAATGGTCTCATATAGTGAACCCTGAAATTACAATACCTAGATTCTGTTCCCAGTTCCAAGGACTCTTAAATCTATTGAAAGGTTTTCATCACATATCGGAAAATTAGCCCAGTGGCAGGCTACCTCTCAAAGATATGGTCATGTTTAATCAAGCCCTGTTGAAGTGCTTTTTAAAATGTATATGATCACTAATAAATGTTAGCATATTTGAGTGTTTATTGTAGCACCATATACAGTATATATTTCTATGTTTTGGATACCATTTTTTCCCTAAACATTAGGGAGATATTCATTTTATAAAATGCCAGGAGAATTTTTCCATAGTCAATATGTCATTTATTTGCACTTAAATACTGCATCGGTAATCTGAAAAAGAGAAATCATCTAATTATGGCTACAGATTCTGCTTGGAGTCTAAGGTTTCTATCATGGATTGCTTTCAACTGTTATATTTTATGGCACAGATTCAGTGGGAATCTGATCTGCTAAAATATTTGGGCTGTGAAAACTCCAACACTGTGACAGATGTCAAGTCCAATTAAGTGACTCATGTCCAGGTTTCTGTCCAATAGGATTTCCCATTAAATATCAATTTAGGGGAAAAAAATTCCATCCCCCTTCTGAAGCCTTTATCTCTTCCACCATCTCCAGGCTGAATCAATTGGTACCAGGAGAGCCAAGAAGCCACGCGCATCTCTGTCTCTGCTCGGGCTCTCACACCCTCTCCAGTCTTTCTCTGCTTCCCTGTCACTGTTCCTCCGGGAGGCATTCACTTTCCACCAATCTTTCTCCAAGCCTCTCCAAGCCACTGACTATGTATATTTTGCTATAAGGTAAAGGAAGGCGGGGGGTGGGGGTGGGAGATGTAACCAAGCCTTGAAAGACTTTGAAACTGGAAATAGGTGTCTGTTTATACAACATACAAGTCAATGAGGGAAGAGGAAGAGACAAGCTTAGCCCCGAGTTACAGTATTGTGTTCCTGGGAACTGGGGAGACATCAGCTGAACAAAGCCTTATCTCAAAAAAAAAAAAAAAAATCACTTCTGAGCAAGATCGCATCTCTGCCTTGCACTCCCCAGTTTCTGCTCAGCCGTATTGAGGGAAGGAAAACGGGGATCCTACAGAAGCGGAATCTTATCTCAACCATCTTTCTTATGGATTCTTCCGCTTTTAGAAAGTGGAGGCATCAGTCCTTTGATGTGATTGTGTTTATTTCTGCATCTCTTTTGTTATTTATAGAGACCTAGAAGAGGAAAACAAGCGCGAGACTTTTCAACACACCGTTTAGAAAAAAAAAAAATCAGCAACGAATTTCCCGAAATGTTTGAGAACAATTAAAAGGAAAAGGCGTTTTTGATCTACCAACTAAGTCTAAACGATCATTCGTATCGTCCATACTCTGAGATATCATCGTTCCCCGCTGTGGACACTGGCGAGATGACAGCCGCTTTTTCTTATTTAAATGTAATAAATATTTGTTGCCTTTAATATATTTCGGAATTTCTCCCCGCTACTCCCTGGAATTTTAACTCTGAAAGATTGGAGAAAAGATTATCGAAAAGGCTTTTACAAGGTAAGGCTCCTTTAAATAATATTTTTTCCAGCTTGGAACTAAGTTAGATTGTTCATATGACATTGACAGATGCATTTCGGTTAATTGGTAAAGAAGTAAAATGCAAACATGACGCGTTATTTACGAATATTTTTAAAAGGTATCTGGAGGAGAATTTCACATGCTTTGAGTGCAACCCAGGAACTTTTCACCGGAACTACAACTAGGTAGTGGCTTATTGTGATTTTCCATAACTCGCTCATTTATTTATGCCCCTTCGAGCTGGATGTGTAGACACAAGTTGTTCTTCTTACAAACGTATGGGTGGAAAGCCCGTAGGGAGTCGCACGCAGTTCACTTGGAACGTTTGTTTTTATTTTGCCTTAGAGGGGACCTGTTTTCCTCGCAGGGAAACGAAAGCCGCAGTCGCTGCTAACCTAGCGCGGGGCTAGGAGCGGATCGCACGTCCCTGCTTTTGTCTCTCTGGAAGCAAACTCTCCCGCACGCGCGGACGCGGGTGTCTCTCGCGGCGACGTCGCCCGGGCTGCACGCTGGGGGCCCAGCGCCCGCGGTCGGTGCACACGGCGCCCGCAGGTGCCTTACCTTCCTGCCGGGCCCTTGCTAGAAGCCTCACGTCCCCCGGAGCCCGGCAATCGTGGGTCGCCACCTTCCAGAAGGCTCTCAGTAGTAGGGGTCGGTCCTCTAGGCGCCCGGGAGGAATCGGGCGAGGCGACCTTTCCAAGAGGCCATCGTTAGAGGAAAGCTGGGGACAGGCCAGCTCGGCCTTGGCCAGGCCGCTCGCGGACAGCTGCGGGCTCCCGACTGCGGTCCCCGGAGCACCTCACTTTGCGGGCGAAGGTGGCGCTGGGGCCGGGACATCCCGCGCGCGGCCGCCGCCTCCCTCCGCAGCCTCTCCGCCCGCAGCGCCCGGGCCGCCGGCGTTTCCCTGCGCGGTGGCCGGCGGGCTGCCGGGCGCATTGTCTTATCCCTCGTCGCCGCGCCCCTGGGTCCCCGATGTGTGTTGCTGTCTGCGTGACAGATGGTGCTTCGGGAGCCTGCGAGGGCACAGGCGTCAGTGCCGTGTTGAAAGGAGCCTCCGCGTTTGTCGAGTCATCTCTTTATAATTTCGGAGCCCGGCGAGGGGGACCTGGAAGCCTGTGCGCTCCGGGCCGGGCCTCCTCTCCCGCGCCGGGCGCCGCCCCCGAGACCAGCGCGAGGCCTTCGGGCGCCGTGGCTCTCCGGCGGCCACGTCCGAGGCCCTCGGGGCGGGATTCCCGCCCCCCGTAAAACCGAGAGGTGTCTGTCTTTCGGAATCATTTGTTTGTCGGGGAAGAGGAGAGGGAGGCAGAATGGCGGAGTTCGTATGGGGCCGGGGGCGGCAAACCCAGGCCTCGCAGCCTGCGGTCGTCCCCCCGGCCAGGCCTCAGGCCGGCTGGCCCTCCTGCAGGCCCAGGTGTCAGGTCCAGGATGCGGCCCGGCCAAGCCGAGACCTCGCGGGCTCTGGAGGGCTCCCTCCCCGCCGGGCCCACTCCGCCCAGCGCGCCGGCCTGGTGCGAGGAGGCGACTGGGTCGCGTGGAGGCCCGGCGGGGCAGGCCCTCGCCCACTCCGGCTCCGATCCGAAGACCCTGATTCCTTTAATTGATTGATTTTCTGACTCCCCCCCCTCAGCCTCCAAAATGATGCTGAGTCCGGACCAAGCCGCCGACTCGGACCACCCCAGCTCGGCGCACTCGGACCCGGAGTCGCTGGGCGGCGCGGACGCCAAGGTGCTGGGCAGCGTGTCGGACCTGGAGCCGGTGGAAGAGGCGGAGGGCGACGGCAAGGGCGGCAGCCGGGCCGCGCTTTACCCGCATCCGCAGCAGCTGAGCCGGGAGGAGAAGCGCCGCCGCCGCCGCGCCACGGCCAAGTACCGCTCGGCCCACGCCACCCGCGAGCGCATCCGCGTGGAGGCCTTCAACCTGGCCTTCGCCGAGCTCCGCAAACTGCTGCCCACGCTGCCCCCGGACAAGAAGCTCTCCAAGATCGAGATCCTGCGCCTGGCCATCTGCTACATCTCCTATCTCAACCACGTCCTGGACGTGTAAGGCCAGGCGCGTTGCGGGAGGCCGCGGGTCCGGATGTCGGGTGGGACCGCGACCGACTCAGGAGGCGGCCTCGGGGCTGGCGGAGGAGACGGCGGCCCAGTGGGAGCCTTGGACCGGGGAAGAAGCTCTCAACGTGTTGCGCTCTCTCGGATCAGCAGGACGACGAGGAAAGGTTTCCATTTCTGGAAGGTGGGGATGTCTGACCAGCCCTGCGGCTCGCGGGGGGTGGTATTTTCCAGGCCGGGCGGACCTCCTGGAGGCCCCCGAGGCGAGCCGCCTCCAGGCCTCCCCGACAGGTGTTAGGATCCCTTTAAGGGTCGTTTGCTTTAGCTCACCGGAGACTTGGAGCTCTCCTATTTTATCTCCCACGGCTCTCCTTGTTTTGAGAGTATGGAGGCAGAAGCTCGGAGTATAGGCTCTTAACTTTAGACGATCTGGATTTTTTTTTCCTAATTGACAAGTCACCAGACGGTCGAAGGGGAAGGGGTGTGGAGGGAATCTCCTCTCTGGTGTAGAGATTTTAGGCACATTAAGGTGCAACAGGAAACTTTCTGTACCGTTGTGAAAAGAGATTAGATTAGAATCCAAACATAACAATCCCTGCATCTTTGATAAGTTTAAAACGATGCGTTGAGAACAGACACTTTGTGGGAGATTTGAACCTGGTGAGATTTGAACCACCAGGTATGACACTAACGTAGACAGGAAAATCCGTATTTAAATGGAAAACTTAATATCTGATTGCTTTTGCAGGCGAAGTGCCCCTTTATATATCCAAAAACATCTATTTGTGACCTTAAACATGTGGACCCATAGGTGCAGTTAGAAAAAGACAACCTATTTTTATTTATGTTAGAAGGAGTAGAGTATTTTTTCCAAGACATTTATTTTTCAGAGTGGTGATAATTTTACTTTGTATACTCTGTGCCAATTTATTTATAGTCAAGTGTTTACACTTTTTCCTGTGGAATAATTATTACGTCTAACTTTTTACGTGTTTGTTGAGGTTATACTGTGGTCTTTCTTTTTGCTCTAATTATATTGCACTTGTATGACAAATTTCCCACGTCTCCCTGTTTCTAAACATATTTTATATATTAAGATGTTTGTCCTTGAAAGGTTCTTTTGTTGTGAGATCAGCAACACTAGCACTTCACTATTATAGTTTTTTAAAAAAGTAACTGTTGTTCTTATCTGTAGTTATGTCTGAAAAGTACTTTACGAACTGTTTATAAGGAGAGTAGCTTCTGTGTGTGTGTGTGTGTGTATGTATGTGTGTATGTGTGATCTTCGTGCCTGGGATGATTTTTAGGAAATTAAGTTATTTTCCTAAAAAAAAAAAAAAAAAATTTCAGAACTACTTTCCTCTGTGACAACCAAAAAGAAAAGTCTATAACCTGAAAATGTTTCATGTTCTCAGCTGTGAAACTCTTAAAACAAGGAGTGTATTTTAGAGACAAGGGGGAAAAAAACCACATCTGCTATCCAAAGATTTTAGTCTTTTTCAGGGTTTTTTTGTGTCTCTGTTGCTTTATATAATGCAATATTTTGTAGTGAAAATAGATATAACCTGGTTTCTATCTGACGAGTTTTTCAAATCTCATGAATGGTGCGCTGTTTTGCATATAAATAAAGGTATCAAATGAAGTCCTCTCCTTTATTTTAAGTATCCTGTCTAAAAGTAATGATCATACTGGCTGAGCATGAAATACCTTAATGGACTCAATTCCTCAGAAAGGAACTCATAAAAAACAAAACAAAACAAAACAAAAAAACAACAAAAAAAACCTTAACGTATTTATGTGGAGATATTTAATACCCTTCCTAAACTTGGCCCCTGATCAGTCTATAAATAGATGCTCCTCATAGGACGGTGACGTAGATCATGTTTCTCTCGATGAGGAAAAATTATAGTGTTTATGGAAAAATATGATGTGAATCATAGATTTTTTTTTGCCCTAAATGAAAACTGAGTAACTAACCCCATCTCTTCAAATTAGAGTTGGGGAGCTGAAGTCCCTTTCCTAAGTCACGTAGCTGTGGGAGAAGAGGTTGCTGACATGATGAGGACTCTCAGCCCTCAGGCTGCTTCTTAAGAACAAGGTAGATATTGTGACTGCAGCCCTCAAACATCTAATGGGGACATAGATTCAGGACATGACACCTGCAAACAAGAAAATGCAAACAAGAAAAAAAATTTAGCCTGGGTCAACCTTGAGGTACGACAAATATCCTCTACAAAAGCCTATTGTTCCAATAAAAGTGTGAAGTAGCAGAAGATATAAGTTAAAAACTACACATACACACAGAATATTATGAACTATGGGTCTATATTACACCAAATCTCTGGTTGCAGAGTAAAAAGTGTAATTATGTGGATGCTTGGTTTTATGTCTATAAAATATCTGGGATTACAAGTGTTTTTCACTTTTCACCCAGGTACCTCGTAGTCAGGTTCAGACACGTGATGAGCGAGACTTCGTTCTCTTCACATGGAGGTGCCCAGTAGGAAAGCATTTCATAGGACATGAGAAAGAATTGTGCTTTCTTTGGCCTCGTGTCTGGACCGCATCCTGGTCACTGCAGCCGTGACTGGTCATGCCGGCCCGCAGACACGTGCTATCATGGGACTGAGTGTTTGCAGGTCTTCCCAGCTCTAGGGGTGGGGAGAGATGGCTACTCCCAGTACTCACAGCACTTTTCTATTATCGGACAGAAAAATTGGTCCTGCTCCTATGCCAAGGAAATAAAGTCAGCTTCTAACCCCTGGAGACATTCCAAGGGCCTCCCTTTCCTGGTTTATGAGCCCAACTTCCAAGAGACCAACACAGTCCTGCCACTAACATCCAGGAGGAACCTATTAACTCACCTCCCTAGACTAAGGCCCTCGCCCGCAGTTGTAGAGCAGACATGGACAAATGTCAAAATCCCTTCTCAGCTACACAGCCTGTGTGGTCCCAGGAGAGGGTCTTAGTAGTGTCACTTCAAATCCAAAGCTGCCGAGCACCCTCTAAAGAGAAAGGCAAGACTGTGGCACTCTGCTAGGCCAGAGGGTGACCGGCTCGTCCCTGGCACGTAGCACAGACCCCGTGGCTGTTCAGCCATAGATGAGGGGGGAACGATGCTACTCTGAATAATGACGATGATCGTTCGGTCTACATTCAACAAATATTTACTGAGGACCTACTGTGTGCTAGGCATTGTTCTAGTGCTAGAGATTGAGGAATAAATGAGAGCTGTCCACTGTCAACAATAAACAACATTTCGTTTCAGGGATTGCTCGACACCGTGCGGAACAATAAAGCAGGGTAAGGAAACCGAGGCTGCTGCTGGGGTGCTGGTGAGGGTGTCGCCTTAGACACAGCGGTTAGGGAAGGTCTCTCCGGGCAGGTAACTCTGAGTGGAGACCTGGATCTGCCTCACCAGTGGCCTCCACAATTGCTGCCACTTATTAACCTGTCCTGCGCTCATGCCACCAAGAGCCCTTGCCAGTCACTCCCCACCCCGACAGCCGTGGCCTCGCCCTTCAGCCCCGAGCCGGCTCTCTCCCTGCGCAGACCCTGGCCCCTAGTTTCTCCTGCTCCTTTTGCCTTCTGCTGTTGGCCTCCAGCTGCTCCACAACTGGCCAGGGCATCGCTGTTCCCCCCAAAATCCCAGCCCCACCTGGCCCAGCTGATAATGCTGAATATTTCTGTGCCCAGATGGCTGCCCCACATCTGCCACCGTCCGGAGACATCCAGAGAAAAGGGGCAAAAGTCCTGGGCAAAAAACTCTTTCCTTTTAGGGAGAGTGTGGGTGGTGAGCAGGATCGGAGCAGGAAGAGCAGGCCGAGGACAGGGGAAGTGATCTGGAAAGAAATGAGACTGGATGGAGGTGGAGGACACGGGCAGGGAACCCACACCAACCTTGTTCTTGGGGTGTCCTTCAGTGGCCCCGCCCCATAACCAGGCATCCACCAGATGAGGTGAGTGGAATGAGCTGACCTCCGCGGTGCTGTGATTTATCCCGTTCCCACCAGTGCCGTCTGCCTCCGGGTCCCAGTCTTCCTCCCACCAAGGTCTGGGGTGGCAGGGGTTAGGGAGGAGGGGACGGCATGTACAGCCAACACCCCCTTCCAGGTTTAGAGGGCTACCTCTGTTATTGGCAGTAGGAGAGATATCAACAGCTGGCTTGTGTCGAGCGTGTTCTGTCTGCTCACTGAGGTAAGGGTTTTGCGGGCATTATCTCGTTTAATTCTCACAACCACCCGATGAGGTGTGTTCTTTCAGCATCTCCATTTAACAGATAGGAAACTGAGGCTTAGAGAGACTAAATAACTTGCCCAGGGTCATGAAGCCATGTTTCTGGGTTTATCAAAGGGCCCGTCTTTACCCATGACAGTCCACGGTTTTCCTTTGCTAGAGGGGCAGCGGTACCATGCACGCACCCTACCCTCGGCCCCTGCACCCTGTCTCCCCACACAGGTGCTTAGGGGACACTTCAGCTCAGGTAGTGCCAGAGGAGTCCAGGTCTGCAGGCCGCCGGCTGTCTAACCAAGGGGACAGGCGCGTGGAGGTGAAGACTGAGCCTGTGCTCCACTTGCCAGGTCAGACGTGCCCTGGCTTGGGGCTCACCATCGGGAAGACACCGCAAGCTAGTGGTGGCCCTGGACCAGCCCCTCCTGAAGGAGATGGGGGCTAACCTGACACTGTCCACAGCATCACTATTCTCCACCGCATTGGGTGGGTGTGGCTCCTCGGTCGCCCCCACCCCCACTCCTTAGCGCATTGAATCCCATTCTCACACTGCCCCAAGATCCATCTTTTAAAGTAGCACGTTGTCCCCTGCCTGAAAATTCTTCTTGGCTCTGCATTGTCTATAAAAAACAAATTCTTTCTCTGGTCACAAAAATCTTTCACAGTCTTGTTCCAGACACTCTCTAGCATCATTTCGGCCTCTCTCCCTGAGGGTGAATGTCCCTGCCGAATTCAGATTTCCTCACTTCCCTGGAGATGCCTGCTCCTTTGTGACCTGTGTCTTTGCGCTTTCTGTCCCTCTGCTTCGAATGCTCTCCTCCAGGCTTGTTTTCTGCCCAGAAAATTCTAATTGCTCCATCGTCACCCAGCTCAAATGTAACCGCTCCGTAAACGTTCTTTCAATTTCCCTGACCATTGTTCGCTGCTCTCTGAGTCCCATGTCCAAACATCACTATGCTAGAATCTAATTGTGTCTCCCATCCTATGTTTGAGACCCAAGAGTCTGGGGCTTGGTTCAGACCTGGCTCCAACTTATTCCAAATGCGATGCCGATTGTGTTACTACATTTCCTGCAGGTTCTGCTTTCAAATGTGTAGGATGAAAGCGTACACACACCTCTCTGAAGCGCTTGCTGTGAGGTTTCCGTGGAGTAAGGTAAGTGCTTACCAGAACAGGAAGAACACAGTAAGTGCTCGATAAATGCACTTTGTATTGATAGTATGCGCAGGAGAAGCTAAAAATAATAATGCAACAATAATCCATTAATGTATTAATGATTTGTGGTGTCTACCAACTGTATTCATCTGCATATGACACATTATTAGCTCTACAAAAAGACGGAAATAATCTCTGTCCTATAAGACAGAACACGTCATAGGTAAGTAGATAGTAATCCATAGAATAAAGCATAAACGCATACATAAAGTTTATGTCTGAAAGCCCCACTCCACTCGGTGTGGGAGGCCTGGCCTATGCCTTTTCTTTCTTCAAGATCTTGGTTTATCCTAGAACACTGAACGCTGGGACAGGCACTGTGACAGAGTGGGCAGGAGTGCTGACTCTGACAAAGCGTGTCTGTGTTCAAACTCCAGTTCTCCTAGTACGTAGATGTGGCCTTGAACAAATTACTTAATTCTGTGCTTCAGTTTTCCACCTGTAGAGTGGGGGTGGTAATAGCACGCACCCTGTAGTGTTGTTAGGAAGATTAATCTAATTAATTGACATAAAGCACTTAGAACATGTCTGGTGCACGCTCAGTACCACTTTATAGTGGGTTTTATGACAGGCAACCTATTCGAAAGTTAAACCGCTAAATTGTTTTTGAAGTAATGAAGAGAGAAATTGCTAGAACTTCCTGTTCAATTTTGCTATGTATTCCCAGCTCAAGAGGGAAGTTCCTCAAGCCCCTGATGATCATTCTAGAAAGGTATCAGGAAAAGGGGAATTGTCAAGAGCCTCTTGAATCTCAGGAAAGGTGATAAGACGAGTGGGTGTAGGGGATGGAGGGGTCCTTCCTGGGGTGGCCGGGGCTAGGATGGGCAACTGGGAGGGAAAGGACATCAGGGCTGGTCTGCCTGAGGGGCTCAGAGGCTCAGACTGAAGGGCACGGGATGAAGGAAACGGCCTCCAGAGCTGACTGCCAGTGCGGGGTACTTGGTACACTGATAATCATGAGGGTGGGGTACCTGGTGCACTGATAGTCATGAGGGCTGGGGTTGGTCCTGAGCAGTGAGAGGTCAGCTGTGTGGAGGGTTGAGTCTGGGATGAGGGGGAAGCTGCCTTAGTTTGGGCGTGAGGTGACTGGGGTGAGTAAAAACTATCAGCATGAATTTTCTGAGCAACTACATAAAAAAAAAAAAAGTCATGAAAAATTTAAGAACATCTACAAAAGTGAAGGGAACAGTAACTGGGCTCTAATACTCCCCAACATCCCACGTATATATACTCTCATCCTCGCTCTCTCACTATCCTTAGGCTGTTCGGAGCAACTCCCAAACATCGCGTGAACACATCAGTAACTCTCTAAAAGATAACGGACTCTTCTTTCTTTAACTAAAATGCCGTTAGCACAGCAAAACAAAGTAACAGTATTTCTTGAGTATCCTCAGCAAGCGCCTGTTTTTGAGGGGAATTTCACGGCTGGTCTCACCCTTTTCCCTCTAGTCAGTAGATCGTGTCTCTGGTAGACCTCCATCCTGCTTGGCTTTGGCACTATCTCCCTCACACACATTGGATGTGAGTGCCCCTCTCACCACCCTGCCCATTGCCCCCTCGTGGGTGGACGTCCCTGAGAACTGGCCGTTTCCGCACCGAAGGCCATTCCGTAGTCCAAAGCTGCCACGTGCATCTTACAGGGTAGCTAGAAGCCAGCAGCTAAGTACAGCCCAGGGCAAAGGAGAAGAGAGAGGGGACATCAGAACACGATAGAGTGGACATACTGCCAGAGGCCAACTTAGGCTGATTTTAAAGATTTTAAAACACGAAAATCAGATGAATTCTCTTAGCAGTCGGTCGGGAGCTGGGGTGCGGAGGTAAGCTGGGGTACAGAGCTCTCTGGGACTCAGGAGTGAGGACCTGCTGGTGCCCCCTTGACAGCAGCACTTGTGGAAGCCTGAGGATGATTAACAACAGTGACAAGTGCCCCTAGCACGGTCCTTTCAGTTCACAGATCTGTCATTTATGCTATCTGTGTGAGCCCCTCAGGGCCCCAGTACAGGGGTAAACACCACACTCTGGTCGCTCGGCCCACCCGGTCTCACTTGGCACCCACTAGAAGCCTTTGACACCCATCCGCACGTAGACTCCACACTGTCTGCCCTGGATTGTAGCCTGGTGATGAAAATAACAGTATCAGCAAAAACAACCATCCAGACATAGCGCTTCGCCTGTGTCAGGCACTTTCCATTATTAACTCGCTTAATCCTCACGTGCCTCAGTGAGGTAGGAGCTCTTCTTATTCCTAAGTTACAGATGAAGACACCAAGGCACAGAGAAGTTAAGTAACACGCCCAAGGTCACTCAGCTAATAAGGATTTGAATGGGAAAATGAAGCTGAAAGGCGGTAAAATTCACAGCTTATATTTTGAAAAAAAGAAAAAAAGTTCCTTTTTTGTGGGAGAAAGAAAAAAAACCACCCCACAGGAATTGAAAGAACAAATTTTCACTTTTAAGCAGCCTGGGCCCTGCACTAGACATTGGCCCAGCCCATTGGACTTGTCCACTTCTCACAAAGAAGTGGAACAGGTGACTAAGGCATAATATGGGGTGTGGCCCTGAGTCTGGCTTTAGAAGGCTGGGTGCTGACAATGCTGTCACACCCTCTTGCTCTGTATCATCCCTCGGGAAGGTCCAGAGAGAGCCACTTCTGCAAGATGGCTGACAGCACCTAGACTTTGGAAAATGCTCAGAAAGGCTCAGTGGTTAGCGCCCTTGCACAAGCCTAAATAAATGGAAAAAGCAATGAGTGCCCTCACCCAAGAGGCTGTGTGTGGGCACGTAAGGCTTACACAAAGAAAATGAGCCCATCCAGGAATCACACGTCTATTGTGTCATCCATATGACAGCTGTAGGACTGCTGTCACACACACGCACCTGCATGTCTCCGTTACTTTGTTCTTTATACCTAGTTCTATTACTGAACTTTGTTATCAACACTGTTTAATGCCAGACACTCTGTTTTGTTGTCATATGGTACGTGCGGGAGGAGATATTACAATAGCTAATTATTAATTTTTTAAAAACCCTGAAAACCCAATTAAAGTTTTAGGTGATTTTTAGTAGTTTCAACTCAAGAGGTATTTGATTATCCTGGTTTGTGGGCAGAATCTGGGCGAATGGCAGGCCCGCTATGTGTGCTGCAGGCCCATGTGTCCCTCTCTCCGTTGTCACTGCATTTGCATGTGGGCCCGGATTTGTCTTTGGCTCCCTGTACGGTTTGGGATGAGACCCTTGCATCCCAGGGGAGGGGGGCAGGTGTTGCTCCAGTCGAGCGAATGGAACCAAATTACAGGCCCGTCTGTCACCTCCTTTGGGAGAAGGTGGAGGGAAGGAGGAGGGAGGGAGCCAGGGGGAAGGGAAGGAGGGGGCGGGGGGGAGGAGAGGCCACTCCGCCAGGAGAACTGAAAGGCAGCCTCCAAAGGAAGACAGCCAGTGTGCGAAACCAGGGGGACAGCAGAGCTGCCTGGGGGGAGGGATGCCACGTGTCCCGAGACCCTGGGCTCTTCACTGACCCTTGTGACCTGCAGCCACTTGAGGCCACGTCTACATGGCGCCAGTGAACACTCAGGCTGGAATTGGTTTTCGCTAAATTGACTGATATATTTTCTGACTGCACCGACTTTGGGGGCTGTGTCTCTATTTTCCCAAATCTACGGAAAACAGAAACACCCCGCACACCCATTCCCTCCATCTTTTGGTCTATAATAGCAGCTTGCACACACACGCGTGCACACACACACACGGTTTAATTAAGCCACACCAATTTGCACAGTGTCGACACAGATGCCCGGCTGTGATTGTAGCCCCGGGTGGGCACAGCCACCACACCTCCGCCTGGATCTGTCTTTCAGAAAGAGAGTTAGCGCTGATGCCACCCCGTGATGTGCTGTCCTGCAACGCTGAGGACTTACTCTGAGGCCGCCAGATATCCTCGGAGACGATGATGAACATTTCGCTGTCTGGGGCCGCCTCTAGAGATCACCCTTCTGTGGAAGGCCCCAGTGGGGCTGAGAAATGTTCTCCTAAGCTACCTGAGAAAAATACAAACAGATAACGCAACTCTTGGTGAAACGCACTGGACAGGAATGACAAATCGTCATCATTGTGCTTTTTTCTTTTGTAAATAGAGTGCTGCCAAGAATATAAGAGACAATGAGTGGGGAAAAGATCTCAGACCGGATAGAGTGGTTCTAACAAGAAGCAAGTCCTTGTCAAATGCTCCAGACCGGTGTGAAGAAAACAGTGCTTCACATGCTTATTCTTTCTCCTGCCTCTGGGGCAGGAAAGGTTAAAGAAATTGTCAGTTCTTACTAGCTCTTTCAATAAGAAAAGAACTGGGGCATAGCGTGGTGATGTGCTGGGCCCAGGAAGAGAAGAAGAGACACATTTCTTCCTCTTTTCTTCCACAGTAAAATGATTGACGGGGATAATTCCCCATGTGAGAAGAAAAAAGAATGGCAAGCAGATAATGGGCTGTGCTTAGGTTGCGGCTGGTAAGGCTCTGTCCACCCGATGTCCGGCGAGGATTGAAAAGCGAAAAATTAATTCCATTATCCAGCTGTGGTGGTTTCTAGGTGCCAACGTGTCCAGATGTTTCCAAACATCTGGGTATTTGACGGCGTGTTTTTACCTCACGTCCAGAGGCTCCGTGTTGTGTAGACAAAGGCCAGACCTAGAAATGGAGAAGGAGAGTAACTGACTGGGAAGACGGAAGCCGAGACTCGGTTAACAGGACAGTAAGGAGGGGGATTGAGCGCTGATGGGGGAAGAAAGGGAGAAATGAAAGAAAAAAGCGAACGTGATCAGAGGCAGAAAAATGAAAGCAAGTAAATGGTCAAAAAGATACCCCCAGGAGACCCAGAGAAGCCATCTGGGCCCAGACAGGCGACTGCATGACTGCAAAGAAGTAGGACTGCAGTGTGGACAAGTGACGAATATCTTGGGGGAAGTGGCCATCGCACACAGGAATGAAAAGGCAAAATTCCCGTCAAGGAAGTCCATGCCAGGCGAGGCACTGCGACATCCCGACGAGTCAACTTTGTTTCCAGTTATCAGTCAGGATGATGAGCTTGGTATGGACGGAACCAGTGACGGTGTAACAGAAGGAAAGGGGTAATTGAGTGGGGGAAGGGTGTGCAGTTTGGTGACAGATTTAGAGGAGGGGGCATGATGTGACTGGGGTGATGGTGGGAGTAAGTGTTAGGCTTTCAGAACAGCTCACAAAGCCTCCTGTAATTCCCAAGCTGTCTGTTATCTATGAAATGCAAATCAGGAGGGGAGTGACATCATGTCTGATTGTGGCCACAGGGAGTAATTATTTAGACATTACAGGCTACTGAAGGGAGTGGCTGACAATATTAATGAAGTCCAGATGGACGGAGCATGGCGCTAAAATTATTTTCTAGTACAAAGAACAAGGGAAATTTTATCAGGGTTTCTCTTTTACTGGACGGTCTGCATCTCTTGGAGGTTTGCCCCTCCAAGAAATGGCCTCTGGAATCCCAGCACAACGGAGTTTGCAGAAAGAGCCACAGTCTCCAGTTCCTTGGCACCATCGATATGCAAAACATCGACATAATAACTGCGACTAAAAAGAGAAAATAACCTCAAGACGGTATACGTAACAAGCTGGTGATTGGAAGCCCTTCTCTCCCAACACCCCCTCCCCCTGCCTTTCCCACCCAAATGCAGCAGCAGACAGCAACTTGTTGCCTGCTCTGCACGGCCCTCCCCTCCCCACACTGCAGTCCGAGCATTAACAAAGACACCTTGGCCATTAATACTGCTATCAACTGTATAACCACAGGGAATGGTATTCCCAGCCTGGCCACGACGACAGTGTCAACAACAACAAGGAAAAAAAAAAAAAGGAGAAAGCCACATATTGGGATCCAAATTCGGAAACATTCACATGCGATGGCAGGTTAAAGAAGACCCGTTTCAAGAAGCTCCTGAGGCGGAGTCTGCTGATTTTAGACTGGAGACCCAGCAATCCTGCCCAGAGTTCTGCTCTCTCCCCAGAGCAGGTAGCGAGACTGGAGTGAGGACTCACCAGGGTTCCAAGACTGCTGCTCATCTCTCCGACCTGTGGGAGAGTGAATGAGGCAGCCAGAAGAAACCAAATGTGTCTTTAACACCTGGGAAGTCCCTGCATAAAATTCAAGGGACCAGGGGCACAGGTGAGTTTTCTAGCCTCTTGCATTTGGGAGCCGTTAAACAGATATAGAGGAAGATCCAGGAAGCGTGTAGGTAATAGGTAATCGCAAAGATGATTTCAAAGATCCCCCTTATCTCTACCCTCCCAAGGTTATGGTTGACAATACCAAAAGGAAAGGGCCAGCTTATATAGACTGTGACCTCCCCAAGCCAGAAGACTTCAAAATGCTACCGTAACCACTCGTACCAGCCTCTATCAGAGCACTGACGTCACCACACTGAACTGGCCTAGTTATTTTTCTGGCTCCTCCCCTAAGTGATGAGCTCCTTGAAGGCAAGTAATCTGACTTATTGGCCACTAAATCATCAGTACCTTGGACGTGCCTGGCATATAACACACTCTCAATTAATATTTGAATAATGAACTGGAAGAACATCACGGCAAGGTTTGCAAACTGTTCAAGACGGTTTAACATGGAAACCTGACAGACAGGAAAACAAATGTTTATGAAATCATTAAATCCACTATTATGGAGAACATCATAAATCCACTCTTATGGAGAGCATATAAAGAATAACAACAGTGAAAAGGTACCTAGTGACTATTAAGAGAAAATATCTAGGAAGAGGATTAAGAAAGAAATGTGTGGTCTCATCCACATGCTGATTCAATTTAGTTATGTGAATGCAAAATGTATTTACTGGGTACCTATGTGTCATCATGCATCATATACAGTATGAGTAACTGTAAAAGGAATATACAACTTTAAGACAAGAAGATAAATATTTTTGCAGAAAGCACTTAAAACTTTGGTGTTCGGGGGACACGTGAATGGAAAGTGTCAGTAGTTTAAATGAAAAGCAGTACAGTAGCATGGTTCAGATCAAGGGCCGGCAACATTCATGAAGTGAAAATTATATGGAATTCAAATTTCAGTGTATGTAAATAAAAATGTTTTATTGGAACACAACCACGCCCATCTGTTCACTTGGTTATGATTGTACTTGAGCTACGACGGCAGAGTCAAATAGACGTGACGGAGACTTTGTGGTCCGTAAAGCCTAAAACAATTACTGTCTAGCTTCCTGCAGAAAGTTTACAAATCACTAGTTTAGAGCAAGAGCTCTACAATCAAAATGGCTGGTTTCAAATCCCAGTGCCACGACTACTGGCTAGCCAGGAAACTTTGGGTAAGTTACTTAACTTTTCTGTACCTTGGTTCCACTACCTATAAAATGGGTACGATAACAGTACCTTCTTCAAGGGACTGTTGAAAGAAGTATTTACAATGATGTTTATAAGGTATCCAGAATATATAAAGAGTTCCCCAAACTCAACAAGATCACATGCAACCCAGTTAAAAACCAAGCGAAAGATTTAAACAGCCAGTTCACCAAAGGGGAGATAGGATGACAAACAGCACATGTGGAGATGCTCAATATCCTTAGTTCTCATGGAAATGAAAATTAAGTCCATGTTGAGATATCACTGCACAACTATTAGAACAACTTAGAAAAACAAAACGAAATCCAAAAAGCTTACAATACCGAGTTCTGGCAAGGATGTGGAGCAACTGGAACTCTACATTGCTGGTGGGAATGTAAAATGATACGGCGCTTTGAAAAACAATTTGGCAGACTCTTATAGAGTTAAACATACGCTTATCAAATGACCCGGCAATTCCACTCTTAGGTATTTATTCAAATGAAATAAATGCATACGTTTATACAAAGACATATACATAAATGTTTATAACAGGTTTATTCGTAATAGCCCCAAAGTGGAAAGGCCCCGAATAGCCATCGACAAATGAATGGATAAATAAATTACCGTGCATCTATACAACGGACCACTATACAACAATTTAAAGGACATCGACATGGATGATTCACAAGAGCATTATGCGAGGCAAAGAAGTCAGATACAGGCTTCCGGTCAAGATGGTGGAGTAGGTAAACGCTGTGCTTGCCCCTCTCCCAACCACACCAAAATCACAACTAAACTACAGAACGACCATCATTGGGAGTCAACTGAAGTCTAGCTAAACAGAAGTCCTACAGCTAATGGCATAGAGAAGAGGCCATCTCGAGACTGGTAGGTGGGGCAGAGGTGTGGAACGGGCTGGTCCCATACCCACATGTGGCGGTTGAGAATCTAGAGAGATATCTTGGCTACGGAGGCCCCTCTAAAGGAGCAAGGGGTCCTGGCCCCACGCTGGGCTCCCCAGCCGAGGGGACCAGTGCCAGGAAGAGACATCCGCACAATTTCTGGCTGTGGAAACCAGCAGAGATTGTGTCCGAGTGAGACTAAGGGTGGCTAGAGTTGCAGACATTTCCCTTAAAGGGCCTGTGCACAGACTTACTCACTGATGGACTCACTTGGTCTGAGCTCCAGCGCTGGGGCAGCAGGTTGACGACCGCCGGGGAGGGACTGAGTTGTCTGGCTTCAGGGTAAGGGCTGGAGCGGCAGCTTTCTCTCACACAGAAGTGCTGGCAGAACCCCCTGTACCTTTGTTGAGCCCTCCCCCGTCCCTGCATGCAGACACAGGCTGCCGCCATATCTGCGTCTCTGTCAATCTGGCTAACACTGGTTGCTTTGCTCTAGTGATTCCCGAAGGCCCTGCCCCACCCAACTTGCAGGCCCAACGAGGCCACATCCAGTGGCTTTTTCATACAAATGGCCTGTCTTGGCTCATGCTATGGACTTTCCTAAAATCTCTCAAAGGTTCACACAACCCTAAGAAGCAGCATCTGGTCTTGGCATGCCCCGTACCTCTTGTTGAGCAGCCCCAAGCCCAGCACTAGTGGCAGCCAGCTTGGTTGTAGCTTGGCCTCTGAAGAGAACTCCACAAGTGGTGGTCACTTGTGGATTGCTTGACCTTGCCAGGTGGCCCTAGGCAGGGCACAGGCTGTGGCTGAACTTGGCCTGCAGTGGGGCCCCTCCCAGGACACCCCAAGTCTGCCCAGTGGCCAGCTTCAGATGAGTGGGAAACACCACCTGGGGCTGTGTCTGAGAATGACACACTCAAAGGACAGACTGGGCAGACACCAGAGTCCTGCTAAAGTCAATCCTGCTCCATAGGGTCAGCCCCTCACCAGCCAGTCTTCACGACTAATCAGCCCGATGGTCGACCCCTCCCATGACGTGCAAAGAGCAACCAAGGCTCAACTACAACAGGAGGGCACACAACCCATAAAAGGGACACACCTGCAGCGCCCGGCTCAGGTGACCAGAGAAGACTATGCTACTGGGCCCTAAGGAACACCTGCTACGTAAGGCCAATCTACTAAAACTGGGAGACATAGGAGACCTATCTAATACGTAGACACACAGGGAGGCAGCCCAAATGGGGAGACAAAGAATCATGTCTCAAGTGAAAGAACAGAACAAAGCTCCAGAAATAGGGGGAAAGGGAAAAATCGAAGTCAGATACACTGACAACATACCATATTATACATAATACATAATATCTAATACAATATTATAGTACATATTATATATCACATATATATAATATATACTACACAGAATAAATTGTCTTAGAGTGCTGGGAAGGGAAGCATTCTTCACAAAAGCAGGCACAGTTTCAATAAGAATGAACCACGTAAAAAGTAACTTTAATTTTATTTTTCCATAAGCTTGTTTTTGGATGTATCCATTTAAAAAAAATCATCTTCTTAACTGGGTCATTGTTTCATCCACCTCTCTCACAGATTCATACCAGAAAAAAAATCAACATCTTTTTCTATACCGAGACCTTCAAATTAGAGAACTTCCTAAGCTAAGCTAAATGGATTTTCAAATGGACAAAAAATTGATCCCAAGTCTAAGCGTGAGTGAGCCCCGGGATGCCTTACTGACATCCAGGTAGACCAGGAGCCAAGGCTTCTTCTATCTTCCCATTACTGGGGAGGAGGACGGGTTAACACCCAACTCCTTTCTGCTCCTCCCCCTCCCAGCTTACTCTGAGTTCAAGGTCACTCTGCTGTTCTTCCAGTGGCCTCTAGGATCCTACTTTCATTCTAACCTCTATTATTCAACAGGCCACTTTACCTTTTCATTTTCTGCTTCTTCAAAGTCTAAATGTCCTCCCTCCACCCTTCTAGCTTGTTTATTTGCCAGGTAGTTGTGTCACAATTGGACCCCTAGCTGCAGGCAATTTCCACATACTGTAAAACAGAATTTACCCTGAACAACAGATGTGAGAATCTACAGTATGCCCCAGAAATGCAGTACGTCGCTGTGCTGTGAAGTTATAGGTTATTCGAATAACACGCTGTGATACCACGGGGAAATTAAACTTCTCGGTAATGGGTATGATTCACGGCCAGGAAACCTGAGGTTTGGTGGGAAGTGAACACAAGCTTTTTGTGAGCAGTCTTTCTCCTCCCTTTTACCACTTCTTTGGTTTGTTTATAGAACGTGAGCTCTAATTAAGGAGTAGTCCCACCTCCTCTCACCCTTATCTAGAGAAGGACTTAGATTAGCAGATATTTCTGCTCAGCTTGCAGTCCAAGTTCATCCTTGCTTTCAACTCCAAGTCTAGGCACTAGGGACTTTTTACAATGTTTCAGTTAAACTAATGACTTTTAAGAACACATCCTTGTATGTACTGGTAGAGCTGCTGTCAGGTGTCGTCAGGCCCTGCCACGTCCTAGTTTCGTATCCTCTTTATTACCTCCCTGTCTCCGTGACATTGGGACCCTCAGTTATGCACTTAGACCAGTGGCAAGTAAGTCAGGAGCTTCTTCAACTGTTTATGACCTTAAATGAGGCAAGGTTCGATGCAGGAAACAGAAATCTGGGTATTTTGAGCAGAAAGAAACAATACAGGAAATGAGGTAGTATAACGTTATCGCAAGGGCCAGAGGAGTAGATTGTAGGCTGGGTTCCAGAAAGCCAGCACTGGAACTGTTGAGGTCAAGCACACACTGCCATGCCTGCTAATTCTGCTACCTCCACACAACTGCCTCCAGATACCCGGAAGCTAGAGACAGACACTGCTGTGGGACACGCCCTGTGTCCTTCACTTCGCTCACCAGACAGTGGAGCAAGAAGTCAGCCCCTACTTCACTTCCACGATTCAGATCCTGCTCGTGCAAGTTAGTGGCAGAACCTAAATTGCATGCAAGAACCCAGTGGCAAGGAAATCTTGGGAAATAAAATGCTGAACATTCCAGAACCCAAAGCACAGGAAAAGTACAGGAAGCACATTAGGACGCCAGGATGGAGGCCGCGTCAGGCAATTTGCTGTATCCTCTACAGGCCACTAAGGTCCCTTGAGATCCAACATTGCATGTATGACCAGGATCCTGAAATGAAAAAGGGAACAATCTCTGTCGTCTGCTAACATCTCCGCTTCCACTGCCCTCTCCTTAGGAAGAAGGGATTTCCAGGTCATATGCCGGAGTGAGAAGAAGCCCAGACAAATGTGAACCTGAGTTCTGACTTACACTTTGTCCTAAGGTTCGCAAGCCCTCAGGGGAAGGGTGCGTAGTTTTTAGAACTATGATTTGAAAGTTGCAAGGAGATTTATGCCTTGTAAAAGGTAGAGATGACATGTCTGTATACACATACTATCCTTTTAATCTGGGAGAGCTCTTGGAATAGACATTGAGACATGCACATGAAAAGCAGGGCCCGTAACTGGGAAGTGGTACCCTTGGGACGATGTAACTGGAAGGAGAGAAATATAAGTGACCGGGCAAAACTGGTTTGGGTTTGAGGCAGAGTTGTATCTCTGAGGATCCTGCTTATTTAGGAAAAAAATTTCTGAAGAGGGATTTCAACTCTGCTGTTGCTTGTTTATGTGAACCTGTGTGTGTATTTTCTGGGTTAATTATTGTATCAGAAGCAGTGTCTGTTTTTCTGAAGGTTTTTGTTAACTCTGGGCAGAGATTCGTGGGGTTGCTTCACAGATCCATACAGAGATGAGGAAAGGATACTTTTCCCCACTTGCCCATAAAGCTCATCACAGCTCTGGCACTTTAAGGACTGCTGGTGGTTGGAGCATCCTTGTACGGATCCTGGCTTCCTGGTGAAGGGAGGGCACCATCTAAAGTGTTGATATTGCCAATCTTCCTTGAAGCTTCATGATCAGCAGATGTCAATCAGTGGGGGAGTACAAGAGCAAAGATGACAGATGACATGTAGGGCTTTGTGAGCTCACATAGGACACCTGTCCAGGGACTATCCAAAATACGGGGGTGGGGAAGAGAAGGACTTGAAGAAGTAAGGAAGGTGAGCGCAGGTGGGGTAAACTAGACACTGCAGCTGACTGATAGCAACACCATTTTATTTATATCCACGGAATGAGAAAGCTGGCAATTTAGACTGAGTATAGTTCTAACAGTTGACAGGGAGGAAATATGAAAGGAGGGAACTCACCATGTGACATTTGCTATCATGGACCTCATCAGGAAATGAGGCTGCACCTGTCAAACTTCACTTCGTGACAGCTGGTCTGTCTCTTTGGGAACTCAAGGACTGGAGACCAGATTTTGCTGTTTCAGAAGGTCTCTTTCCATTTCACTTCTATCCTGGGATCCCTTCCTCAAATACCAGTGCAGATACAAATGCGTATATATTCTGCCTAGCCTTGAAGAGATGACTAACATTCTATGGTTTTTTAAAAATTATTTTGATATTGGAGATTAGTCGTTAAAGCATTAGTACTTGGACCATGGTGATGGTGATGAAGATGATGATGATGATGATGATGATGATGATTTAAGGAGATCACAATACTCCAGGTAAAAGACGTGAGCAGATGAGACAACTCTCTTGAAACATCTTCCTATTTGCAACCCAACTTGTCCTGCCTACTTAGCTTGCAGCTTTTCTGACTAGTTCTACAAAGACTTTCAACCTAGCCCCTTGTTTGTAAGAGTGGGCGCTGATCCAAACCTGAAGCCGAAAGGGATCTTGGAATCAACCTTTTATTTTATGGTGAAAAAGCTAAGACTTGAGAGTTTCATTAACTCTCCAACTCTGTCACTTGGCTTCTCGATCACGTTTGTCAAAGTATTTAAGGGATCTCAGCTATGGCAGAGATGCCGTAGCTTTCTATTTTCAAACTCAGCAACAGTTAAAACCGTCTAGGCACTTGTGTCTAGTATTAACCTCTTACTTTTGAATGCAAATGACCCCCCAAAGTCCCTGATTAATTGAACCTTGGGGGGACCTTCTTTAACTTTCAAATAGGGAACATAGGGAGTATTAAAAAAGAATAAATATTTCAACCAGAAATCTTTCAATCCGTTTCATTAGTTGCTCTGTATATTTCTGTTCTCTTTCCTAAAGCAATGTGAGATATGAAAAGCAGAGTTTAGAAAATAACATAGCACGCCCCGCCCCACCTCCCCCATCACACGCCTCCAATGGAATAAGGTACTTGGGGCGGGGATGGGGCAGAGACTTGTTAGTAAAAGAGACATGCATTTGGGACCTCTGATTTTGAAGACTATCACAGAACCGTTCTTTGGAGAACTCCCAAGGAAGAGTCCAAGGAACATAAGAGTGGGATTTTAGGAATTCAGATGGAAGATGTTAGACTGACAGGAGCCTAATTGTTGAGAGTATGTACAATTGAATGTGACCGTAACTGGAGGATGAACACACAATTGTTTTGAGGCAGAGTTTCTTAACCTCAGCACAACTGACATTTTGGGCCAGATGTTCTGTGCATTGTAGAATGTTTAGCATCTCCCCTGGCCTGTAGATAGCAGTAGATACTCCACAGTCCTGATCATCAAAAATGTGTATGAATCAGTGTGTAGACTCACATTAACAGAGGGAGTAATTGAGGAGTGAATGAGGTTCCTAGCATTTGGAACCTGGAAAATTAGCAGTTCCCTTTGAATCTTACATATTTCTTATAAGGGCTATCTTGAGGACCTCAGCTAACATCTCCTTTTTGTATTTCCTTTTCATTCCAAAATACTACAGGCATCTTCATAAGGGCTCCTCCTACTGGACATGCTGTTACTAGGCCTTCAGTCTCCAAAAGCTAAGATCTTGCTCCTTGAGCTAAGCTGTTCCAGCAACATCCCCCACTCCCCTTCTTGTCACAAATGCACTGAGGAAGTTCAAAGGTCATCCACCATCCCTTGAGTCGAACAGTTCAGAAGGACTGTTTCCTTGATTCGGAGATTGAGAAAAGCTCTTGCTTTTCTCTTCTTACCTCCTCTGTAGCACCATCGGACCTGCGAACTTCAGTCATGGCTTATATACCTTGTCTCTGAGATGACACCAAGCCCAATAGTGGCAGAATTACTAGAAGGAATGCCTTGGATACTACCAAGCCCCAAATGCCTCTAGGAAGAATGTAACCTATGAAGCAATCCCTGGCAGCCATCCACTGATCTCATGGGATGTTAGGGGCAGAATTCTTTCATTCGATAACTATTTATTGGGTACCACCTATATGCCAGGTGCTGGGTTAGGTGCTGAAGACAGAGAGAGAGACATGACCTTGCCTTGAGGGAATTCACTATCGAGCAGAGAAAATTGATGAATACAGTGATATAACAGGGAAGCAGAAGGTGCTACAGGAATATTTTCAAGAGTGCAAGCAAGGGCTGTCGATGACAGCTAAAACCAGAAGTGAGAAGTTGATGGAGGACGTCATAATGGATGGTTCAAGGTAACATTGTCTGAACACAAAGATCAATCCCAACATCTCTAAAGGTAAGTGACCAGCTGTTATGTTCTTCCCAACATGGTAGAGTAGAAAGCACAAAGCACGATTTATGGGGTATTATAGCAAAAAAAAAAAAAGAAAGGTACTGAATCTATAAGTCTCTGGATTTAACTACCCATTTACAGGAAATACAAGGGTTAATGAAACATGTTAAATGATACCAAGAGGATGCAATCAGACCAATTCAGAGTGATGGAAATTCTCACAGAGGAAATAACTTAGTTTCTTCAACAAATGAATTAAATGAAATAGCAAAAACTAAAAGGAGGAGCTGTTATAAATTAAAAGACATTTAATACGCAGGTCAACCAAATATAGTTTGTAGATCTGATTTGGATCCTGATTCATACAAGCCGACCATAAAAAAACATTTTGGGGATGATTACCTGTAAATAAACATTAACTAGATATTAGGTGATATTAAAGAATTACTTTTAATTCCACTGAGAATAAAGGTATTGTGGTTATGTCAGTCTTAAAAGAGTCCTATGTTAGAGGCAAATAAGAGTTTGCAGATTAAATAATATGATGTTAGATTAGCTAAAATATTCTACCTGTATTCATATTGCTTGTGCAATTAGAAAGCAAGTAAAAAGAAAGAGAAAAAAATAAGTGTAGGGCCCTTGTCTTTCTTCTTCACCATTAACATACTAGAGGGACTTCGTTTAATCTAAGGAGCTGGGTAGAAGGCATGTCTATAGAAACCACATTCCAATGATGTATGTTTTTACTGGGAGATCTTCTAGAGGGGAAGCAGAAAACCAGGTAGGATGTGTTCTAAGACCTTGCTACTCAAAGAGTGGTCCATGGCCCAGTGTCACTGGCATCTCCTGGGTTATTATAAAGGCAAAAATCTCAGGCCCAATTCAGGCTCACTGGATCAGAAACTGCACTCTAACAAGATCCCCAGGTGATTCATGTGCACATTGAAGTTTGAGACCCACTGCTCTAAGTGCATGCTCATCTTTTAGTAAAGTTACTTCATTATCTATCTCTGAAAGTGCCTAGTGACCAAATCTAAGATTTCATGCAGAATTCCCCAAGAGCAAAGATTCTTGTATTAATCTGGTGTAACACCTATACCGCTTCCCTTACTAATGGCTGATCCACCATCTATTCCTGGCCCCCAGCCACACAACATCCTCCCTGCCATGCTTCCTAATTGGTAATCTGCCACCCATGACCTTGACCAGATGGTGTACTGCCTTGGGACCCCTGGCCTCATCAGCTGATTCCACACTCAGCCAGAACCACATTACAAAGGGAGGCTGGTGCCTGGAGCATCCATAGAGATGAATGGGCTCCCGAAGATTGTGGCATGCAATTAAAGGGAAAGAACTCTATTAAGTATTTTTATGAGAGGCCAAGGCCTTTTACAGATAGGGGTCACCAGCCCTGCTATTAATCTAGTCTTGCTTTGTCCTCCAAATAGAAATACTTTACATATGAAGAGATATGAGGAGGGCACAGGGCAGTTGTGGAAGGCTTTAGATCCAATCAGATAAGTGGGGCTCTCTGCTACCCTGCCTTCTCCCAAGACCGGAAGAAAGGTTTGTCTCCATTAGTGTTATCTTTCCTTTTGGGCAGAGCCAACGTCCACGTCTTCTCTGCGATTAACTTTTGTTCAGGCACATGGCTGTTTAATGATACTGATTCTGGTGATTGCTTTGATTAATAGGGTCTGAGGAATTTCACACTTAATATCTGAGTTTAGAGGAGGCATGTGGAAACCACATTCACAGCCTCTTTTATGAAGCGTCTCAAAAGGCATCCTTTCCTTGTTTCTGAATATTTGCCGTCAGATGTCGAACTTCGGAGTCAAACTCTTTCTGCTTTGCTTCGGCTTCCTGGGGAGGGGGAGGGATGTCACAGAGGCAGAGCTGAGCGGTGGGACTGTGTGGGGAGTAGTGGTTTAGGATGTGGGCTCTGAAGCCAATTGCTTGAGTTTAAATCCCAATTGTGCTATTTTCCTGCTGTGTAACGTGGAAATGACTTACCCCCTCGATGCCTCAGTTTCCTACATGTAAAATAGGGATGATAACGATTTCTATCTCATAGTTTCGCCATGAGGATTAGATGAGGTGATGTATGGAATGCACTCAGAACAGTGCCTGGAATAGAGTAAGTGCATTAATGAATGGGATTCGTTAGCACCTACGCAAACACGTACCATGTTCCAAAACGAATTCTCTGATGCCAGCCAGGCATTCTATAATTCAATTCAATTCTGACGCTAACTACCCAGAATTAGTGCAGACCCCATGAGTTAAAGGTGAAGTTTTTCTGTTGTGTCATTAACTACCTAAAGTTAGTGTCAGGTCTCATAAGATAAAGGGCAAGGTCCTCACAGCTGTCCTGACTTCAGATGCCAATTGAACATGGTGTCCTCAGGATATCTGCACTTCTGGCTTGGCTACAAATTCAGGGGTTTCCATGACTCCCCTTCACTAAAATGACTATAGGCTACAACCCAGGAACCACCAAATGAAGAGACGCATGGGGCGAGTTGTCGGGGGAAAGGCACAGAACTTCCAGGAAGCTCTCCTGAGCTTTGGTGTCAGTTTCTATCCGGGTTTTCATTACACTGGCATGATTGATTAAATGAACTCCATCTCCAGCCCCTCTCCCCCTGTTCTTCCCCCAAGGTCAGAGGGTGGGGTTGAAAGTTCCAACCACTAACCATAATCACATGCTTGGTTTTTCTGACATGACAAGTCTCTCCCTGGAAACTCTTTAAGGGCCCATCAAGAATCACCTCATTAGCACAAACTTAGGTATAGTTAAAAGGGACTCTTATGATAATAAAAGCCACCATCGTCACTCAGGAAACTCCAAGGATTTTAAAACTCTGCCAGGAACCAGGGACAAAGACCAGCTATACTCTTTATGATATCACAGTCAACAAATATCCTGAGCACTTATGTTGGGCTAGGTAATATGCTAGGGTACTGAGGAATAATCTATATTTTCTATGATTTTCATTAAACCGCAAGCCTGCAAGACAGTGCCATGCCCAGACCACGAATAAAGGCCACCGCCCTTGTTATACCATCGTGACCACCCATTAGAACCACATCTCGGGAGTCTGAGAATCACAATCTTTTCCAGTTGCAGGGCACCCGAGGACTTATTAAATAATAACTCCAACCTTTTATGAACGAGGAAACCAAGAGTTAATTGGCCAGAGGTTATATTCAGTCGGCGACACATGTCATGGCTGCTAATCTGCAGCTATTCCCATTCACATGAGCCATGGAATCAGAGACATTGTGCCAAAGGTGGCAGGTAGGCATTTACGGACCTTTGGATGAAGGGTCTGCTCATCTTCCTCTGCCCACGTACTATCATGGCCCTCAGAGTTGGCTTGGAAGATGGACACAGGACGTGATCCAGGGGGCTGTAGGTCTGAGGAATAGACCTTCAGAGCATGCTCCCTTCTCCTAAGTCAGTCAGCTCTCCTATCACCTTCCACCCATGGAGGAAGGTCCTAAAACTTTGGCAAGTCCATTCTACTCAATATTGAGGGGTGGAGGAGAGCGCCCACGATATATAAAGCATCTTACTAGCTGCTGAGTATACAGAGCTGAGTAAGACTTGGTCTAAAATGACAACTACATACCTAACTTGAATGGGAAAAAAAATGTGGGAAATATGGTACCAAAGGGAAGAGATTAATTAAGATGAGGAGCCCTAATGTAATACTGCTTTTATTGGGCACTGATCCCTTTGCTAATATAAAGGCCTATGAGGAAAAATGAGAAAAATGAAGTAAAAAATATTTCTAAAAGTATTTTACTTTAGTAATGTTATGAAAACTCTTTATGCTCTTTTAATATTATAATTCATAACAATATTTTAGTGAGAACAATGGAGTTGGAGACAGTTTATTAAAAAGCAAACAAACTTAGTTTAACATCTTAAATGTAGTCATTCAAGGTTGTGGTTCTATGCCTGGTTTATGTCCCCACTAGATTTTTTTTAATTGAGATATAATTAACATATAACATTATATTAGTTTCAGGTGTATGACATAGTGATTTGATATTTGTGTATATTGCGAACTGATAACAGCAATAAGTCTAGTTAACATATGTCCATCACCACACAGTTACATTTTTTTCTTGCGACGAGAACTTTTAAGACCTACTCTCTCGTCAACTTTCAAATATATATTAGTGTTATTAACTATAGTCACCACACCGCACGTTACATCCCTATGGATTTATTTACTTTATAACTGGAAGTTTGTACCTTTTGACCCCCTACTAGATTTTCATGGCAGGTATGGCCAAAAAGATACTTCATGAAAACATGATATGCACCATATAAATCTGACTCTGCAGTTAATGATACAAATCTACATTTGATAAGGTCTTGATACTATTTAATTTGGGGGCTGACTTTTTTTTTTTTTTGGTCAGAGCTAATTATATCCTGCTGGCTTTTACCCCATAATGCGGCTGATGGAGAGCAGCAGGCTGGCTCTGCCAGTCTCCTGTTTGCCTCAGTCTATTTCCAATGCCCCTCATTTGTTTAGTGAGAAACAATTTAGTTAAACCAGGTAAAAACTACAGCCACTACTGTGGCAGTGATCTGCTCACATCCTCTCTATTTACCACCTCCAGGGCCTCCTCATCACTCTTGGGGTAAACATCCAAGCCCCAAACCGGCAGACCATATCCTCTGCTCCCTCACAAGCACCTGGGCGCCAGCTTTCCGAATCACCTGCAGCCTCTTCGGTCTCTCACAATGAATGACTATGGAATAAATCGACGTAATTGAATTTAAATCAAATGCACCGAAGACAGCGGCTCTGATTTCAAACATATATACACTTTGTCGATGATGGCAAAGAGAAGGGGTCCCATTTGCTTGTATGACAGACAACCTTCTTACATGAAACCATGGCAAAATCTAACAGAACTCTTCTTAAAGGTGCCTGAAACTACAGGGTGGAAGGCAGAAGCAGGGGAGTCCCTGTCATAACTGAGGAATCTGTACCAATCACAGTATATCTGTCTCTTGCAACTTAGTGTGGACAGTCTAATGACAGTCACCCAACAATTAGCCTTGATCACCTTTCCTTTAAATGTATGTTCTTTAAAGCTTTATTATCTTTTAAGTATGGTTTCTTTTACCCCCTAGAGCAAGATTTTTCATCTGGTGCACAATTTTAGTTTTCAGATGGACATCCATGGCTAAACAGTATTCTGTTAATGTAAAATTTCTTTTGTAGCCAATCCTTTAAAACCCATCTACTCTGAAAAGTTGGTACATTTATAGTCCTCTTTTCCTTTAGGGATAAGAGGAGGGAAATGGAGTAGGCAATGCATTCAGCTCACCAATTAATGTTGTGGATTATATTCTCTGTGGATCGTAAGGGGTGTGTTTTCATTCTGGACCAACACTGACCGAAGTACCTGGGGAATAAAAACTCATTTTAAAATTAGCCCAAGCAAAAATAAATAACGAGGAAAGAAAATGCATTGTAAAAAGGAATTATATGATGCAAGTGAAAGCCAGATAATATGGTTTTGATCAATCACCACTTTGGACTGTCTCTTTTCCTGCTTTCCCTTCATTCGCATGTGTATTTGGATATCGATGACACGATGTAAAGGAACACTTATGAGAAAATATTGCTCTCAGGATGATCGAGATTTGCTAAACTTGTCCTCAATGAACTTCAAGTCCCTGCCCTCCACCAAAATTGCTCACATTTCCAGAGTTGGTGCCTCCTCAGATTTTAGGTTCACCTTTCATGGGTAATTGATGGGCCTCTGGGGAATGAGTTAGCTCTCCATCTTCTCTGTGTCGTAGGGATCTCTAATAGCATTTCCTTATAAAATTTCCTCGGACATTCACAATTCCTAAGAGATCCTAAAATGACGTTTCTTAATGCTCACATTTGTTTTTTATTTTCCTCTTCCTTTCTTCTTTTCATCCTTTGAAAAATATTTTGAAGACATAGTCTCCTTCCTTTCCCAAATATCTAGTGACCTAAGCATCTTGACTCCTTGGCAATCTGTTTGTGACTCTTCGTCTCTTTCTTATCTTTCTTGTCACAGGAGTGATAGCATCAGAGTTAATTCAAGAAGAATTAACTACATTTTCTACATTTTCAAAAGAATGGTTAGTCTGTCTGTACATGATGACAACACAACTCTTGTGATGACTGATTTATTCAAACATATGGTTCATAATACAGAAAAGAGAAAGTTAATTGATGGCAAATTCACTTTCTGCTTTGTAGTAAGAGCATCCAATAGCTCGGGCCTGAATGTAGTGGACGGATATCCAGAGAGTCTTTCTCCTCCCAGCTAGATAAGCAGCACCATGCGTCACAGCATCTGCACACCTTATACAATAATCCCTCGAGCTGTCCCGTGGGTACCCTATGAGCATCTCTAGAAACCAGCCAAACTCAATGAACTGCTCTGAGAAAGTTCTTCTGACCTTCCAGAGAGTTGCTTGCCGGGTTTCTGTTGACAAGCCATTGACCCGAAGGGCAGAGGGCAACCTGTTTTCTTGTCTCCCACTAGAAATGACAATATTTTCATGGACTCCCCTTAGGAAGAGAAGGAAGTGCCTTCTTTTACTCCTTTTGTGATAATGTTAATTACTACAACCTTGAACTTCATGCAAAGTAAGTAAAAATGAATCTTCTACACCTCCCTATGCACGAGGGTTACTCAGCAGATTTCACTACAACCAAATTGCTCTTTCTTCCCCTTATATACTTTCTATTTTTCTAATCTAGACTTACAAATGCAATCATCGAAGAAAAAAGAAAACTAGTCTTTGGGCCTCATGTATTTTTTTTTTTAATAATGATTTTTTTAAAATGGAACCTACATTGGCCTGACTTCCTTTTGTCTGAATAAAAGCTTTAGCGCAGTATCAAGGGGTTGCATGTGCTGAAATGTTGCCCAAGGATATGTGCTATTATTCTCCCCCCCTTGACCAGCAGGGTCTCCGTTCTCTTTCCCTTTCAGCCTTTTGTTTGAACAGATGGGATTGGGAAAGCGAGGGAAAGAAAGCCATTCTGTTCTCATTAACTCTCCCCGTACACAAACACAAACCTGGGCTTCTGGGACTCAGAAAAGGGACAGCTCCCACTCCACTGCCACTGAGACCTGAAGTACCGAGATACAAAGAAAGCCAGGCTAAAGACTCACATCGCCATATCGATGAGACTGCCAACCAGTGAAATTACGTTTACATGTGTTTTTATAAATACGTTCACAAAAAATCTGTGCCTATGTGATATACGACACGAGCAAATATTATGTGCATAGAATAAATCTATTATATATACTATACATAATGTATTATTTTCAGAAATCCTTTATCATGCACAGTGATATCTTCTGTGCAAATAATATATTTGTGATGAAAAGTGAATGCATTCTGTGAACTATAAAATTCTTTTCCCTTTTATTGTATCTTCTCTCTATAGTAGAGTTAAATATATATTAAGAATGATTATTTCATACTCTTGTTCAGTTGTAAAATTAATAAGGTTTATCGTTTGAATGGTCTTGTTTGTGGAAGCACTCCTGACCAAGAAAATTGTCACAAAGTTTTTAAAAATGTGGTCCAAATATTGAAGGCTCTCTCTTTAGCGGTTCTTATAAAGGCATAAGACTTAAAAGAAAATATTTTGAGAGAGGTGAAAGGTTTTACAGAACTAGATGAGGGTGTTTCGCCCCTGGTGAGCTAATTCTGGGAAGTGCTGTCTTTTGTTCTGGAAGCTGGATTAGGAAGTGGTCTGGCCTGTTTGATTGTATTTGCTTTTAAATCTCCGTCCATCCTCATTACTATGATGAGGGTACTGAGGCAAAGATAAACAGAGCCTGGAAAGATGTCTTCTCAGGACCAGATGCTACCACCTGAGCTTTCAGTGCCATGAGCCCCAAGTCTCGGGAGGACAAGGAAAAGAAGGAAACTGTCCAGGAGCAGATGCATTTATATTTCATGGCACATCCACACATTTGGAATAGACAATCCCGGAGGAGCGAGAGGCTCCTTTAATTCTTCTAGGACTTCTGAAAGGGTGGAATATGCAGAATTAAAACAAAATGGAGAAAACAATGGAGACAGTAAAAAGAGCAGGTTGCTGAGGGTGGCAGGGAGGGAAGGGTGAATGGACGGAGCACAGAGGATCTTTAGAACAGTGAAATATTCCCTATGCTACCATAATGGCGGGTACATGTCATTATACATTTGTCAAAACCCACAGAATGTACAACTCCAAGAGTGAACCCTAATGTCAACTACAGACTTTGGGTGACAGCGACGTGTCAGTGCAGGTTCAGATGTTGTGACTAATGTACCACTCGTTGGGGATGTTGGTGCTGGACAAGGCTGTGTGTGTGTGGGAAGATAGCAAGTCTGTATTTTTCCCCTCAGTTTTGCTGTGAACTTCTCTAACAGCTCTAAAAATAGTCTATTTTTAAAAAATGAAATGGATCTCCGTGGTATTTCTGGGCAGGATCTCCAAACATGGGGAAATATTTGTGTCAAAAGACAAAAGCATTTCTAGGTGATGAACGATTCTTTATAGTTTTGTGAAATATTTCCTTGGAGTTTGTTATAAACACAAATTAGTCAGTTGACTTTTTTTTTTATACCCAACAAAACTGAAGCACAAAATGCTCCGAGCCAGAGTTTGTGATCAAAAAGAGAAACTGAGTGAAATTTTTTACTCATTATTTAGCAAGTGTTAACTCATGAACACAGGATTCAAAAGAACCTGTTAAAAACATTTCACCAACTATCCAGATCACATCAAAATATGCTGATATTTAGTATCCTGCAAGAAGAAAAAAAGGACTCTGTTATAATTGTTTCCTGCTGTATAGAAGGAAAAAAAAAACAGATTTAGACTTTAACTAGAAAATCTGGGGATATTTTTCAACATTTTTATTTTCAAAATCTGTTCAGACTGACGAGGCTGAGGACAGAGAGAGATGACTACAAATTGGCCAAATGACTACGGGGAAAAAAGGCCGGTGACAAAAGGCAGCCAGTCCCGAGGGGGTTATCCAGCAGGCACTGCAGGGGTCAGCATGGGGTTTAGTCCTGTTTAGTATTTTTATTACCAATCTGAAGGAGGAGGGGAGACCGCATAAAAATGAAATCTGCAGATGGCTGCTCATGGAGGTGGATTTGCGGACCCCGGGAAGAGCAGGAATGAAATTCGGAAGTTCATTGGGCAAGGTGGTCAGGAAAGGAAGGACAAAGGAGGCTGGAAGGCAGGGAAATGGCAAGTCCGAGGGCACTAACTCCAGTGCGGTAGGTGAAAGGCCTTCCGGGCGCAGGAACTCTGAAAGCATCCTGGCAGCGGCCGTTGAACCAAGTTTTACCCCTGCTTGTTGGCAAACACCTACATCACTTTAGGTGTTTGGACTGGCAAGGTAAAGGCCTATGAGTTTGTCTTTAGATTGCTGGATTTAGTTGTAAGGAGTTAGGCTCTCTGCCTTCGTAATTACAGGTGCTCACCCTGAGGGGTGCCCTCAGGCATATGGAAGACTGAAATCACCAGGATGCAACCAGGTCTGTGCCGTTCTTTGATGTCCTCCCAGAGCCTGTCACTCTGTGCAGCCTGGCTCCTTAGTTGCCCAGTTAGCACAAAGCCCACCGGCCTGGCCTCCCCTTCCCAGTGGCCCACTCGTTGTTTCAAGTGCTGCCCCTGACAGTTCTACAAGTATGTATTCAGGCTTCCTTATTTGCTCAACAGAAAAGTCATCATCAGCTGATCGGACCTCCTCTTTGCTCCAAATCCTCCGTGGATGCCCACTGCCTGTGGGAAATGGACATTTTTTAGCCTGGGATCTGGCTGTTTCCTAAAGAGTGAATAGGTCATCAGACTGGTTGGCTTCAAATTGCATGACCCACCAAATGCCCATCACTGTAGGCACTTTCGACTACCAACTGGGGATGATAGTAATACCTGCCTCATCGTGTTGTTCTAAGGGTTAAATGAGGTCAGTCTACAGAAAGTACTTTTATCACACCTGGCACTCCCTGAGTGCTCCCTGGATGCCAGCCACACCATTTCATTTGACAACTCTTCACAATCTGTCCCTGGGACCAGGTTATAAAAGGGTCTTTTCAAAGTAATCTTCCTTGGTTTATTTATGGTATGTGTTTTGTCTTCCAGAAATTAATATTTCCAGGAAAATATTTAATCTATATATTTCATATACAAGTGACACTTTTCTGCAGAAGCTTGATGATTTGTTCTTGACTTCACCTGCCTCATAGTGGACTAGTGTGTCATGTGATACCCTTCAGCCTCTGATCTTAGCCAACTTTCTAGCTTCATCTTTCACGCCTCCTCTTCCTAGTGTGTTTTCCAGGCACATCTGATCGCTCGCCCCTCTCCGACCCACCATGGACATGGTGACTCATGCCGTTCCCCTTGCCTCATACACCTCGGGTTTTCACGCCTGCACGTTACGCTGTTCTGTCTTTCCATCACTTTCTCATGGGGCAGGGGGAGGCGGGGGCAGGAAACCTCAGTTATTCTCTTGAAGGCCCAAAAAGATGGCACCTCTCTTGAGAAGCCTTCCCAGATCTACTCTTCTCTACTCCTCTGAGAAAATGGATTTTTTCCCTTGAGTTCCTACTATTATACTTACTATGCTGCTTCTCTGTCTCCATCCCTATTGTGAGAATTCCCGGGGACAGAACTGTGTCTGACTCAACCTACATCTCACGTTCCTGGCACATACGCCCTCAGTAAGCATTCCCCGAGTGTGACAGTTAAACGTGTTAATTCGAGAATGGAAGTTGTTCTTGCCAGAGAAAGGAAAGAAAATGCAGGAAATCCCAGGATCGCCTAGGAAAAGGGAAGATCTGAGGCCTGGGGAGACGAGAGCTGGGCTATGTCCTCGGAACCGGCTGCTGGAGAGAGAAAGTGGGCACCAGTAGCTTTGAAACTGACCATGGAACTGGGGGAGCGGGGGGAGCCTTGGCCCACAGGAGCTGGGTCTGGGTCAGCCACCGAAAAGTGCCGGAGTGAGACTCCAAAATGCAGTTTCGCAGTCGGAGCTGCCTCCCGCCCCCGGCGCGGCAGCAGCACGTTCGTCCTGGGACTGTGTAATCAGGCTCAGCTGGTAATCTGGGAGCTGCCAAACAGACGTGCGACTAAATTACCTCCCTGTCCCAGACAAAGTGGCCTTCTCGACGAGGGTTAAAACCAGTGACGGTAGAGAAAACAAAGGAGGGAAAGCGGCAGCTGGTCCCAAACACCTGGCCAGTGGACGGCTCCCAATCCGTCCCGAGTCACCCCAGACCCTCTGCAGCCACGTCGCTTAATGAGGATTGGGCATTTCGGACCGAAGGTATTTGGTGCCAAAGTCATCATTAGAGGAAGAAAACAATGTATGACCGTAGTGATCACGAAAGGGCAGAACCAATTTCCTGTCAACAGTTCCTGTCAACTTGCCAATGGCCAGCTGAGTAAACCTGGGTTTACTCAGTGTGCCTCAGTTTCTCTCTTTATTAATCGTGAAGGATGTGCCCTCACAGTTAAGATGCAGATGACCGGACCTCTTTGTGAGTCACGATTCCACTTCTGTTCCTGCACGTGTGATCTTGGGGGGCTGGAAGGGACCTTGCAGTTACGGTCAGAACCATGTGATTTCATGAGCTGTGGGATAAAATGTTACAGAAAGGAAAGAAAGCCCAGGAAAACAAATAATTGCCTTGGAAAGGGACACATCTGAGGGCTGGAGAGAGACAAGAGCATGCTCTATTCAACTGACATTTACTAAGGGCTCCGCATGCTGGGGGCATGCTGGGCACGGAGTATTGCAGGGGTGAGCAGGAGCAACCGGAAGCTTGCCCTCGCCTTGTGAAACTGGTGGGGCGGGGGACAAAGAGACATTACGCAAATCTTCCCACAAGTCAGTGTGAGATTGCAGCTTTAAGTGCTGTGAAGAAGCCAAGAGTTATGGGAGAGGTTACTTGGAGACTTGATCCAGGTGGGGAAGGCCACTGAGAAAGTGACAGCTGAGCTCAGAGCTGAAAGATAAGTGGAGTGAACCCCACGAGGAAGGGAAGGGTGAGCAATTGGACAGCATGGGCACAAAGGCTTCCGAGGTGGCAGGAATAGCAGGCCTTATTATTCATGGTAGCAGTTATTGTCTGTTTTAGACACTTTATACTATAGGTGTATAGCACAGTGGAAGAATAATAGAAAGAAAACAGAGTTGCATTCCACTGTGAAGGTAGACGATGAGGCAGAAGTTCTTCCTGTGTAGGACAGTAAACTTCCTCCTCCCCAGGGGGCTAGAGGCAGGTCCTATGTTTCACTTGGCTGTCTGGCTAATAGGAGCAAGACCAAGGTGCCCTGTTAGAGCTCTTGGGTAGCAGATAATAGGACGGGCAGGACTTGCTTCAAGGAAGGGATTTTAGACGGGGCCTGTGACATTGCATCATCTGTATCAGTCAGCTATCATCGCGATGATGCTGAAAAATAAGACAGCTCAGCATGCAGTGGGTCATCACACCAGCCTTTATGCTCATGCTCATGATCTACGGTTTTTCTGCAGTTTGGCTGATCTAGAGTGTGCTACCTGGGAGGCTCTGCTTCAGGCTGTGGGTCAGCTGGGCAGGGCCCCTGGCTTCAGGCTCGGTTCAGTTTGGTTTCATGTGTCAAGCGAGTGGTCCAGGCTGAAGAGGCAGCACCACCCAAGGCATGTTCTCCTCGTGGCCGATCACTGCATGGAAAAGGCAGGGCATGCAAGCACATTTAAGATCTCTGTTCATGGCGTGTCCGTTAACATTTCAATGGTCAAAGAAAGAAACATGGTCAAGGTCAGTATCAATGGGACAGGGATGTATTCCACCCATAGCGGGAAAGGGTAGGAAATGAATATTTGCTGAGCGATAATCCAGATTCTTACACCATTCTTCAGGCCAGCACGTGGTTATCTTAAGATAGAAGCCAGTCCTCTGGAAACTCATTGTGTGTCGTGTCCGCTTTTTTTTCCTTTTTGTTCTCCCTTAGCATTTAGTTCATTTCTTTTTGAAAATGTCAGAGTCTCAGCTGTGCTACAATGAACCAAGGGAAACAATTCTGTCCCCTCTCGAGCCTGAGTTTTAAATTGTAACTGGCGTTCCCTGGGGTGAGAACCCCCAGGAGGAGGTGACACTCAGGGGCCCCGTTTCTGAGCCCTTGTTCGGTGGCCCCGGCCCCTGGTGTGGATTCTCCTTCCAGCATTCTTTTCTGCTCACTCCTTGGAAGATTCTGCGATCTGGTCCCATAAGAAAAGTTTCCTTGCGGTGAGCACGATGTGTCAGACGACGGCATAACAGATCCAGCGTGCTACCCATCCTCTACAAAGATGCTTCCAGTCGACCTGTCTCCACAAGATAAGCCACCACAGGTACGGCCAGTTGTCCTGACCATCAGGACAGGGCTCCAAACGCCAGGCGTCCAGCAGCTCTTCAGGTCTGGCCAAGGCAGGCGAAGTTCACCAACATTGTGATTGTAGAGACTGAGACCATGCAGGGTTGTACGTTCTCTCACACTGTTCTTCAGGGAGAATGCTGGAGGCGATCAGGCTCTGCCACGGAGAGCCGAAACCCTGGCCGGCCTCCTCCGTGCCTCAGCAGGCATCCAGGCACTCTCCCCTGTTCTCACTTGTGGCTGGTGGTTCCAACTTGCAAGGTGCTCCTCGAACTTGAATGGGCTGAAATCACTTGCTGGTCATGTTAAAACGCAGATACTGATTCAGCGGGCCCGAGAGTGCATTTCTGACAAGTTCCCAGGTGATGCTGATACTGCTGGTCCCTCAGTCATACTTGGAGTAGCAACAGATAAGAAAACCAAGTTCCATTTCTTCTAGGAAACTAACCTACATAGGAGATGAAACTGCCATTTTAGGCATATCAAAACGTTAAAGTATGGGGTGACCTTTGTCAGGCTTTGGTGGGGATTAGGAGTGGCTGCCTATGGTTTCAAGTCAAATTGGGGGCAGAAAAGGAAAATTACATAGAAGCCTATTTATGCTCAATCCCAAAGAAAACCTGTAACCAGAGTTGTCCAGCAATGAAATGGGCTGCTTCCGATGGACTGAGCCCCCCGCTCCTTACTAAAGGTGCTGGAGAGGATGCTGAGGGTCCACCGATCAGGTAGGGAGGAGTCCAGATGGATGCAGAATGCGACTGGAGGACGATCCGCTGCCATAATCAGATTGTTTCTATACCAAATGACTCTTGATCATTTGTGCTTTATGACTTTTGTTGTGAAGTGCTCAGAAATGAAAGATGCTATAAAGAAAAGCAGTCAACTAACCCCCTCCCCACACAGACTTTGTATTCCTAAGCAATCACGTGTTTCTTAGAAATAGGGGGTGGACGTGATACTTGGTGTTTTGCAAACTGTCCTGAGGGTACTGGCTTTGGAAGAATTCACATGGAGTAATGTGGGAACAAGGCACGAGAGTCTCAGCAAGTCAGACAGGAGAGGGCCCACCTGGGAACCAGAGCCCGTGGGCTCAGCGCCTGGCCCGCCATGTCCCAGCTGTGTGCCTTGGGTAGGCCGTGGCCCTCCCTTTCCCTATAAGGGAATGAGGTAATTGGACTATGTCTATTTGCTTCGTTTTCTTTTTCAGTAGTGGAAGACTTCTGGCAAATTAAATCTAAAGTGGAACCCAAAATAAAAAGCAAAGCTGCTCTCATTGGAACAGGGAGCCTAGAAGTTTCCGTAGGCCCCTTACACTCCATGGGGCACATGTGCGGAAGCCAATAGCTACAGGGTCACAGTTTGCAAACCATGACAAACCACTGGCTTAGATGACCTCAAAGGTCCCTCCTGTTCCAAGTCCGTAGGGGCCACCTCATCTGCAACAGTGTCCCTAAGACTAGGTGACAGATTAGAACTTAACTTGTCCCAGAGGCAGGACAGCTTTCTGTGAAAGGCTGAGGGCCATTCTCTTTCCCTCTTCCACACATAAATTCATAGCATAGTACAGTGTTCACAGATCTTTGGTTGCAAGGGACCCGAAACATATTTGATCTAGACTTAGCAAAGAAAGGAGAATTTATGGGCCTATACATCCATCCTCAGGAAGGACAACTGACCTAAAGAGTGGTACATTTTCTACAACCAATGAACCTACACTGACACATCATAATCACCCAGAGTCTACAGTTTACATTAGGGTTCGCACTTGGTGTTGTACATTTTATGGGCTTGGACGAAGGTGCAATAACATGTGTCCACCATTATAGTATCACACAGAGTATTTTCACTGCCCTAAAAATCTGTGCTCTGCCCATTCATCCAGCCCCACACCCCTAACTCCTGATTTTTTAATCTTCTCCAATGTTTAATCTGCTTTTAATCTCATCTAGTCTATTTTTGATTTCAGATATTTGATTTTTTACATCTAGAAGTTCCACTTGAGTTTGTTAGTGGGGATATATTTTTATCATTTAGAGGCTGATGATCTGACTAGTCCTGCCCAGTATTTAATAAGGCCATGCAATTTCTTGAACTAACCTAACAAAGAGTAAGGAGTTTGAAATATATAGACATGGATCATCTAGCTCATTAGTTGTGTCACCTAAGGAAAGTCACTCAACTTCTGTGAGTTTAAGGAGCCTCATCTGTAAAATCGAAGTGAGTAATATTAACTGAACACGTAGGAATTTGTCAGAGCCGCAAACAGGTGCAGGAGGTATTTGTGGCCATGAGACCCCCTCCCTCAAGTTCTGCAACCACTTGGGAAGCTGGTTTTAGTTATGAGTCAGAGAGAGGATTAGCAGTCCCTTTGCCCTCAAAAGGAGTGGCAAAGGAATGTTTCTGGATGTTACAAATGCAGATTGTGCATTGCATGATGCAGTGGCTATTCCTGGAGCATTGCTGAGATGTGACCTAGAGGATGTCATCCCTGTGAGCCTGCAGGTTTCAGGTGCCACTGCACCAACCCCAAAAGCATCTGCCCCATGCTCCACTTTGGTCATGTGTCCACCTTTTTTTAGGGCTTGAGAACTCTGCCACAGGACAAAATCTCACAGAACCATGAGCACCTCGGCTTCATCAAGCTGGTCTTGGGCTGAGGACAGATAATCAAGGTGTTTCAAAGAATGGGTAGCTACTACCAGAGGACCCAGCAAACAGAACAGGCAGGGAAAGTAATCAAAGGACCACATGGAAATCATAACCCTAGGAAAGGCAGAAGCGTCAGGCCAGCCATGAATACTTGTTCTGGAACAGTTATGTGTTCTTCTCAATCTAAACTTATCCTGCAGCCCGTGAGGCCGGGAGATAGCTATAAAGAGCAATAAGCTAGACAGCCAGGGCTGAAGGCACAGGCAGAGCTAGGGTCATGTACCAAACAAGGAGTGAAGCCATGTCACATATTCGTCGGGGTCTGTGAGCACGGTTCAGATTACTGCTACTCAAGTCGCAAAGACCAAAACCCTGGGAAATGTTCACAGAGGGAGTCTCGATCTGCACATCGTGAGCTCTGTTTCAGTCCAGCCCAGAGTTTTTTAACCTCGGCATTAGTGACATTTTTGGATCGGGCAATTCCTTGTTATGGGAGTTGTCTCGAACATTCTAGAAAGTGTAGTGCATCACTGGCTTCTATCCACTAGGTGCCAGTAATATCCCAACCCCCTCCCACAGAATTGTGACAATCGAAAATGTTTTCAAGCGTTGCCAAATGTCTCCTGGGTTGTCAAATCACTCTCAGTTGAGAACCACACCGATCAAGCCTTCTTTCTGGTCGTAAGCCACAGAACTGATAGCACTTACAATCATATTTTCTGAGATCTGAGCTTGGTGTGAAATCCAGGAATCTCTGCTAGAAATCCAACATTTGAGCTACAAAGCCAAAAGCCATTATTTATATAAAAAATTGCCCCAAGCACTTAATAGAGTCTTACAGTGTAGCGGTTAATTACATATACCCCAGAGCAAGAACGCCAGCTGCTCGATCCCAGCATCCCCACTTATCATTGTGTGACGATGGACAGGGAATTTCATCTCTTTGTGCCTCAGTTTATCCTTGAACTGTGGATAATCACATGGCCTATCTCTCAGGGTATCTGAGGGTATGTATCTGCTCTTGCGTGCTCAGCACAGCGCTTGGCACATGGCGAGCCCTAAACATGATCTATTATTGTAACATTTCTCAGCTGGGGGTTGTGTGCCAGTGTTCCAAGTGCTCATGACAATGACACAAAGCCTTTTTTTAAAAAAACTTTGTTTTGTAGAAGTACCTGAAGTGCTAACTTAAATATCTTGCCATTTAAAAATAAAACTGCCTGAACACCTCCAATTAAATATTAGCACACATGGCCCTTTGTGGAGGCAGCTAGAGCAGCTCCTGACTCAGACACTCATATTCTCACTCAGCTGCCGCTGTGGTTTTGGCTTTTGTAGAGCTCTCAATTGCCTTTATTCTTATATCTTATACCTTTATTCTTTACCTTATTCATCATGTTTTCTAATTTGTGCCTATAATACACTATTGTACAAAGACAAGAAATCCAAGGAAGCTTGGTGCTAAAACACAAGTTAAGAGGAAGCATATAAATATCAATTAATTCTGCAAATGCACCCGGAGGTGATCTTCATAATTCCCCAAATTTAATTTATCAACTCGAGTACTAATTTACATATCCAAATATATCCAAAATTTCTAAAGTCAGAATCCAAAATATATTGTTATAATTATAATGAATTTGGCTTTTCATACAAGACTGCTCAATGCAGGCTAGGTAAAAGCAGATCTGCCTCTTTCCACAAGCACATTAAAATGACAACCAAATTATATAAAACAAACAACTTGGAGAACTACCTGAAGTCTAGTTGATCATAACACATACACCTGAGGATATAAAGAAAAAGCCACATCGAGTCCAGTGGGAGAGACAGTGACACAAAATGGGCTGGTCCCTCATCTGCATGCAGCGAATTAGCAGAGGGAGGAAGAGCGCGGCTGCAGAGTCCCCCCTGAAGGGGTGAGGGGCCCTAGCCCCACACAGGGGCTCCCCAGCCCAGGGTCCCAGTCCTGGGACGAGAATTTCCCACAAATCTGACTGTAAAAACCAGTGGGGACTCTGGCCATCTGGGCATGAAGGAAAAAAAAAACAAAAACCCAGAAAGGCCCGCACACAGACTCGCTCACTCGCAGACACTCACCCTGAGCTCCAACGGAGGGTCATTGGCTCGGGAGGCATGGGTCACACACAGCAAAAGATTGACGTGCGTGGTGCCAGGGCAGGGGCTGGAGGGACAGCCACCATTGCTCCTTTGTTGGCTGTATAGGGCAGACTACAGGTGGGCGCCATCTTGCTTGCATTAAACCCTCCCCCTCGCAGCCAGTTCTGAAGCTGCATTGGCCTGTGAGGTCAGCCAATCCCGTGTCTCCCTGGGGCTCCGCCCCACCCAGCCCACAAATTGCTGGAGGTAGCCTATTGCCAGCGGACAGCCCCACCCTGCTGCTTCCCTGGGCCAGGATCTATTGGCAGGCCGGAGCCCTCAGCTCACATGGCCTGCTCGAGGTCCACACATCTCAGGGGAGACTTTTGGTGGTGAGCCACTGGTGCTAGCCCAAGCTGCAATACCTTTTGGGAAGATCGTGGGGGTCTATGGGCCTGAGGAAGATAACAGCTGGCTTTGCTGCAATCTGAGAGTTTTACAGGAAGCTACAAATTTAGCACAGGCATGAAACCTGACTCTGCACTGGCCAGGTGAAATTTGTTCGCTTTGCCCCTGTGACACCCTGGGTCCCAACCCCACCCAACTCACATATCACTCAAAGGTTCTTCTATCTGTAGGGTCATACAGGCAGCTGGCAGGGAGCCCCAAGCCTTGAAGGTGCACTAGTCCTTTTGCTAAGCTGCCCCAGGCCTAGTACTGGAGGTAACCAACCTCGGTCGCAGCATGATCTTTCCCATTTGCCTCCAGATCCAGCATAGGCAGCAATCATCCACGGATCACTTTGTAGCTTCTACCAGATAGCACGAACAATCAAAGGCAGACTACATGAGAGCCAAAGAACCAACACATCGAAGGCTGGTGTCAGACCACAATAGAGCACCATCTGACTAACCCCATAAGAGGCATGCCCAAAGGGTGGTCTCAACAGGTACATGAGAATTCTGGGGAGAATCTCACTCTGTGGGGTCAGTCCCTAAAGAGCAGCTCATACCCTGTGGGTGTGGCCAATCCCCACAGCCAGTTAGCCCGAGAGTCAATCCCATCCACTGATGAGCTGATAGCAATCAAGTGTTACTTACAACAGGAGAATACACACAGCTCACATAAGGGACACTTCCAGAGCCCCCGGTGCACGTGACCAAGGAGACTGTGCTTCTGGGACACATAGGACACCTACTATATAAGGCCACCTGGCCAAGGCTGGAAGATGTAGCAAATCTTCCTAATCCATAGAAACAAACACAGAGAGGCAATTACAATGAGAAAACAAAGAAACAGGCCGCAAATGAAACTACAGGAGAAAACTCCAGAAAAAGACCTAAACGAATTGGAGGCAAGCAACCCACTAGAGACAGAGTTCAAAACACTGGCTATAAGGATGTTCGGTGGACTTTGGGAGAAAATAGCTGATCTCAGTGAGGGCTGCAACAGAGAGATAGGAAGCATAAAAAAGGATGTAGAACCCATGAAGGAGAACCAGTCAGAAATGAAGAACACACTAGAAAGAATCAACAGTAGACTAGATGATGTGAAGGACTAAATCAGTGAGTTGGAAGACAGGGTAGCAGAAAGGATCCAATTGGAACAGTGAAAAGAAAAAAGAATTTTAAAAAATGAGGAAAGTTTAAGAGACCACTGGGACAATATCGAATGTACCAACGTCTGTATCATAAGGGTACCAGCAGGAGAAGAGAGAGAGCAAGTGACTGAGAAACTATTTGAAGAAATAATGATAGAAAACTTCCCTAACCTGCCAAAGGAAATAGACATACAAGTCCAGGAAGCGTAGAGTCCCAAACAAGAGGAACCCAAACAGACCAACCAAGATACATCATCATTAAAATGCCAAAGGTTGGAGACGAAGAGACAATCTTAAAAATAGCAAGAAAAAGGCAGCTAGTTACTTAAGGGTACACCGATAAGAATGTCAGACAACTTTTCAACAGAAACTTTGCAGGCCAGAAGAGATTGGCACAAAATACTCAAAGAGATGAAAAACAAGAACCTACAACCAAGATTACTCTACTCAGCAAAGCTATCAATTAAAATCGAAAATGAGAAAAAGAGCTTCCCAGACAAGAAAAAGCTAAAGGAATTCATCACCAACAAGCCAGAATTGCAAATATTAAGGGGACTTCTGTAAAAAGAAGTGTGTGTGGCAGGGGGCAGGGGGGTGGGCGGGGGAGGAATCCATAATATGGACAATAGATGGCAATAACCTCCGTACCTATCATCAAACTTTAATGCTTCAATGGAGTAAATGCCAGTCAAAGACATAGGCCAATGTAACGATGATCATTTTATGCAAAAAGCATAACAAATATTAACCAACCGAATTCAACAATTGGCTAAAAATATGTACACAGAATCAAATTGGATATATTCCAAGGATGCAAGGTTGGTACAATATCCGCAAATCAATTAATGTGATACACCATATTAACAAACTGAAAGATAAAAATCATGATCATATCAATAGATGCAGAAAAAGCATTTGACAAAATTCAGCATCCATTTATAATAAAAACTCTCAGCAAAGTGGGAATAAAGGGAACGTAACTCAACGTAATAAAGGCCATGTATGACAAACCTGCAGCTAAAATTATACTCAAGGGGGAAAGGCTAGAAGTGTTTTCCTTAAGATCAGGAACAAGACAAGGATGCCCACTGTCACCACTTCCATTTAACATGGTATTGGAAGTCCTAGCTACAGCAATCAGACACAAGAGAGAAATCAAAAGCATCCAAATGAAGAAGTAAATCCAAACGAAGAAGTAAAACTGTCATTATTTGCAGATGACGTGATACTATATATAAAGAACCCAAAGGATTCCACCCAAAAACTGTTAGAACTGATACATGAATTCAGTAAACTCGCAGGATACAAAATTAATATTCAGAAGTTGGTTGCATTTTTATATACCAGTGATGAACTATGAGAAAGAGAAATTAAGAAACAGTCTCATTTACAATTGCATCGAAAACAATAAAATACCCAGGAATCAAATTACTCAAGGAGGTAAAAGACCTGTTCTTGGAAAATTAGAAGTCACTGAAAAAAGAAATTAAAGAAGATACAAATAAATAGAAGCATATACCGTGCTCACAGGTAGGAAGAACCAACATTGTTAAAATGACCGTACTACTCAAAGCGATCTATAGATTCAATGCAATCTCTGTCAAAATGCCAATGATATTTTTCAGAGAACTAGAGCAAATAATTCAAAAAATTATATGGAACCATAAAAGACCCCGAATAGCCACGGCAATCTTGAGAAAGAAGAACAAAGTTGGAGGTATCACTCTACCTGATATCGAGCTATACTACAAGGCTATAGTCATCAAAACAGCATGGTGCTGGCGTGAAAACAGACACATATATCAGTGAAACAGAATAGAGAACCTGGAAATAAATCCATGCCTATATGTCACTTAATCTATGACAAAGGAGGCAAGAATATACAATTGGGGTAAAGACAGTCTCTTCAACAAATGGTGTTGAGAAAACTTGAAAGATACATGCAAAAAAAATGAAACTGGACCACCTTCTTACACCATATACAAGAATAAACTCAAAATAGATTAAAGACCCAAAATCATAAAACTTCTATAAGAAAACATAAGCAGTAAACTCTCTGATATTGCTATTAGTAATTTTTTTTTCCTAATATATTTCCTTGGACAAGGGAAACAAAAGAAAAAATAAACAAATGGGACTACATCAAACTCAGAAGTTTTTGCACAGCAAAAGAAACAATCAACAAAACAAAAAGACAACATACTAAATGGGAGAAGATACTTGCCTACAATACATTTGACAAGGGAGTAATATCCCAAAATTTATAAAATACCCATATAACTCGAAAACAAAAAAAAATCCAATTAAAAAATGGGCAGAAAACCCGAATAGGTATTTCTCCAAAGAGGACATACGGATGGCCAATAGACATATGAAAAGATGTTCAAGGTCACTAATCATCAGAGAAATGCAGATTCAAACCACAATGAGATATCATCTTGCACATGTCAGCATGGCTATCATCAACAAATCAACAAACAAATGTTGGAGAGGCTGTAGAGAAAAGGGACCCCTCGTACACTGTTGGCGAGATGGCAGATTGGTACAACCACTCTGGAAAATAGTTTGAAGGGTTCCTCAAAAACTTAAAAATAGATTTACTTTTTGACCCAGCACTTCTGGGCATTTATCCAAAGAAAACCAAAACACTAGTTTGTAAAGATCTATGCACCGCTATGTTCACGGCAGCACTATTCACAATAGCCCAGATATGGAAGCAACCTCAGTGCCCATCAATAGACGATTAGATAAAAAAGTTAAAATACATATATACAATGGAATATTACTCAGATATTTAAAAAAAATGAAATCTTACCATTTGCAACGACATGGATGGACCTAGAGGTTATGCTGTGTGAAATAAGTCAGACAGAGAAAGGTAAATACCATATGATTTTACTTACGTGCATAATCTAAGGAACAAAAGAAACGAACAAACTAAATGAAAACAAACTCAACGATACAGAGAACGAACTGGGGATTGCCAGAGGTGAGGGGGGTTGGGGGCTGGGTGAAAAATGCAAAGGGATGAAGAAGTACTAATTAGTAATTACAAAATGGTAACAGGGATTTAGAGAATAGCATAGCATATAAATTTAAAAACAAATAAAAACAAACAAACAGAAAAGAGACTGCTCACATCTATGTTGTGTTATTTCTACCAAAACTTAACAAATAGCCTGCTGCCCACCCAGGTGGACGTTGTATCTGCTTCCCCACGTTCCTCTGACCTTTGACAATGACCTGGGTTCAGTTTGGGTACCTCACCC
>NW_024350924.1:6741908-6814870 GCF_902729225.1 Pteropus medius | reverse complement strand
CTGCAATTAATATTTGAAAATCATTGCTTTTTAAATACATCATTCAAAGATATCAACTTTCCCCCTCTAATTCCTAAGGAGAGATTTTTGAGAGATTGTTTACTTCTATAAAAAGGTTAAGTCAAAAAAGTAGAGCTATGCCGATTCGATTTGTTTCCCTTATTTTAGAGGTGTTGGCAGGTGAGTGACCGGCCCACAGAGACACATGTCCCAGATCCTACTTGGGGTTCAAAGGAACTGTAAATATAAAAGGGTCGGATCAACTTTGTTGTGCTAAACTGTTCTGTCATCTGTTTATTACAGGTGATGGGGCCAGGAGCAGATACAGATTATCTGTACAGAAAAAACAGCTGAGGCCATAGGATAGACAGCTTTTCTTCATTTTAGGAGTCAATTTTCACTGATTTCTCTCTGTATTAGTTCCCTCGTGCTGCTGTAACAAATTAACACAGGCTTAGTGGTTAAAACAACACAAATTTATTATCTTACAATTACGAAGGTTAAAAGTCTAAACTGGTTTGGCAGGGCTGCATTCTTTCTGGAAGTTCTAGGGGGACATTGTTTCTTTGCCTAGTCCGCATTTAGAGGCTGCCCTCAGTCTTTGGCTGGTGGCCCTGCATCATTTCAACCTCTGCTTCTGTGATGACACCTCTTTCTCTCACTCTAATCCTCTTGCCCCTCTTTTGATTACATGGGGATAATTCAGGTTAATCTCTCCCATCTCAAGGTCCTCCATCATTAATTTAATCCTATCTGCAAAGTTCCTTTTGCTGTGTAAGGCAACACATTTACAGGTTTGAGGATTGGACCTGGACATCTTTGGGGAGTGGGGGCATCATTCTTTCTGCCACACTCCCCGTTTGTACACTTGATAAAACCTCTAGATCCAGGTTTTTTTTCTTATTTTTTACTGTTTTTTTTTTTCTCTAAGAAGTCTATATTCTAGTTCCAGAACGAATTAACCTTAAGCTTTTCATTTATCTGTTCTTGTGCACATTTTCTTCTGAAATAAATTTCGTGGTTTTTTTTTTTTTCCTCCTCCAATTGTTCTTCTTGTTCTTTCCTGTAGAAATACCTGGTTTCCCTTTGTTTTCTTATCTTGTAAATTCTGGGGAATCTAAGTTTCCCCATTTTTGTTTGTCTCGGAAGGAAACAGAGGAGGCTCCCTCTTCCTACACAGAGGAGCCTGGGCTCAGGACCAGTCAGACAGACCAGGATCTAAATCTAGTCTCCATTACTTACCAGCTGTGTGACAGGCAGATGACTTGACTTTGCTGAACCCCAGTCTCCTCGTCTGTGAAGCGGAAAGAATAATAGCCAGTTGGGTAGGATTTCAATGAGATGATGTATATAACATGTGATGAGCCCAGTGATGGGCTCATAGCGAGCACTGAAAACCTTAGTTTTCTTCTTCCCTTTCCTCCTGTATACTCAGAAAGCAAAGAGGTGACCTGGCGCAGGGCCAAAACTCATGTCCTGTGCCCAGATGGGCAGCCATCTACTGTGAAGTGATTCCTGGTTTGTCCTAGTGACTTTATCATCGCCCTGTGAGTGGCATCTAGCTGGTAGAAAACATACACAAAGCCGCCCATCCTCTGGATTCAAATCCCAGCTCTGCCGTTACTAGCCATGTGACCCTAGGCACGTTAGTTAACTCCTCTGTGCCTCGGTTTACTCATCTGTTAACTGGATACTAAAATTATCAACCTCATAGCGTTGCTAAGAATAAAGGAGTTAAATTGGTTAAGTACTTAAAATAAAGCCTGGTGCAAAATAAGTGCATCGAATGTATTCAGTAAATATTTAATGAGAACTACTGTAGGCGGGGCTGGTCGTGAGGAATGATATGATGCGTCCCGCTGCAGGGAGGCTCAGTCCGGTTGAAAGGGTCACCAGCGGGGGAGCGTTTCCAGGGAGAAGCAGAGTGTGTAAGGGGCGGGAATGAGCCCCGTGCCCGGGCCGAGGGCCTCCCTGAGGAAGTGAGTGACATTTGTCAAAACCTGGAATTGTTATTGGTAGAGCTGTGGGGCTCAACCCAGCATTGATTTTTTTTCTTGCTTGGTTCTGTTTAGGAGTTTCTGAGGCTGCCTGATACTCAGAGTAAAAAGGAAAGGAGGCCTTGGGGCTGCGAACAGGCCTGCTCGGAGCAGAGCAGACGAGGTCTGCGGCCGGGGAGCACGGGGCTGTAGCCAGAAGCGTTTCTGGAACTTTCGCTACCAGGCCAACAGGCTGTATTCTATTTCCCAGGCCAGTGGCCTAGCTTAATGGGAGGGAGGAAGGGGACGAAACAAAGGCAGGTGTCATACTCGGCTTTGTCCACTGGGTGGGGCACTTTAGCCGACGAAGGGGCTTTCGGCCGCGGTGACGTCCTGGGTCTCGGCGTTGGGCAGGAGGCGAGCTTGGACCCGTGGAGTCGCGCCCCCGGCCCCCTCCTCCCAGCGACGCCCCGCAGACGGTCCCAACCCGGCGGGATGTGCCGGGCCCAGCCCGGTCACAGAAAGTCCTCCGTGGGCCGAACGGCATTTAAAGCCTCAGAGCCAGAAAGGGGCCGCAGGAGACCAGTGAGTCTGACCCTCTTGTCCACGAATCGGAAATGCGCGGGCCGACAGGTGACGTGACTTGACCAAGGTCGCACGGCCAGGCGCAGTCAGAGCAGCCGGAACGCAGGTCTCCTGCCTCCCCGGTCACGGCTGTCCCACGCTGGGTGACTCCGGGTCGCTCAGGTAGGTCTCCTCGCCCGGTAGACCGTCCAGCGCAGGTGCGAACCCACGTCTTTTATGAGCGGAAAAAGTCTGAGCGGAAACTGATGCTGCGGAGCGGGAAGGACGAGGCGACGCAGCCCCCTCTAGCGGTGGCATCTGCTCGGGGCCCGAGCGGGACGGCTCCGCCGCTTGGCCCCGGGGCCGCCTGCCCAGCGGCGCTCCCCCTGCCGCTCCCGCGTTCCCGCCTCAGGGATGCTGCCTGGACCACGGCCCAGGAGGGCCACCCCCTTCGCACGGTCACAGGCTCTCCTTTGACTTTCTCAGTCGTTCTTCAGAGCTCGTGCTTCTGTGTAATGTCATATTGCGCACGTGCGCGGACACACACACACACACACACGCACACACACGCACCGCATTTTGTTTGTTTGATTGTTGTTTTCCCCTCTAGGATGTAAGCTCCGTGAGTTCCGGTTTACAGTTTATCTACCCCCAGTACCCAGAAGAAGGTGCCTGGCACATAGAAGAAGCTCCATGCAAATGTATTTAATTAACAAATTAATGAGAGACCATAGCTTCAAATCCTCATCCATCTATAAAACGGATTGCTGTGACGATCAAATTAAATAGTATATGCAAAATCACTTGGCCACCTGTCAAGAATAAAATGCAAGGGCAAGGTTAGATGAAGGGGGTTCTAGTGATAGACCAGAAATCGTTAGCGGAACGAGGAGCCTACGTTTTACATCGTGACAATCATTAACATGTATGTGTACTGATTTATTTATTTTGTTTTATCCCTTGTTCAAAAAAGCGAAACAAAACAAAAGACCCTGCTAACAGCACACAAAAATACACGCTCTTTAGCACGAACACATACACCGGGAGTGTGTGATGCCTTAAGCAACAGCTAAGTCTGAAACGAAACAGCTGACTTGCTAGGTGCAAAGTTGACTCAGAAATGTCAGAAGCATTCCCTGTTTAGAAAATAGATTAATTAAACTTGGTGAGCAATCAGGCAAAGTAAAACAAAAATAGAAAAATAAAAGGTAGCCAGAGAAAAGGCTGGTACACAGTAAGCAGGTCATGAAAACCTATCCTTATTGAGAGCAGGACACAAATTTAGGTCCTCACATGGACAGTGGGAAACCCGATCGTCACAGCATATGTCAGTGGTCGTCCCACCCTCAGGGCTGGGGCCCCAAATAGAGACCAGGACTTAGGGATGGGAACTTTCCACACTGGGGCTTTTTTTCTATTACGGCTCAGTTGGTCGTACGCCAGAGTTGAGGGCTAGACTAAATTTTAAATAATTATCCCTTTGCCTTGGTACTTTTTGTCAGTTGCAAGTCAGTAGGAAATTCAAAGACTCTGACTTTAAATATCTCCCAGTTTTTCAGTAACATGAAAAAAAGAATCTTACATATTAAGAAAAGTGGAGCAAATTCTAAATAAAGATAAGCCAACGAGATTGGCACAACCGGGAATCGTTTGGGAAGCTGACCTCGAAAAGATAAGACCTACATTGTTTTGCTCAGAAATCCGCTCCCCCCCCCAATTTTTTTTTTTTTCCTAAAGAAAGCAGAGATCTCACATGTTTGCCAGTGACCTGGAAAGCCTTAGAATGGCTATTCTTGGCTCCAACTTTTAAAGCATAGAGACTTCACCATTAGAAAGAACTGAATGCTATCATGGGTTTCGATGACAGGCTCTCCAAGGGCCTGGCCCCCTGGACACGAACATGCCTGGAAAGGAGTCCTAATCAGCCTTATTCCCAGCACAAGGCAGCAGTAGAGGCCGGACGTCACTCAAGAAGCCCACTGAACTTCTCCCCTTCCATCCCCGCAAACCTTGTTCAGGACACAGTCCTCGCTATCTTCAAAGCTGATTTTTTCCAACCGAGGGAAGCTAGACACTTGGTCCAAATCATAAGAGCCATAGACCACTCTAAAGAGTCAGAAAAACTGGTGTTTGACCAGAAGAGACGGTCAAGAAGCCACTTCAGAGATGGAGGTCTGCAGGGGTGTTGCCTTGAGTCAGAGGTGAAGCAGCCGGAGCACCAGGCTCCCAGGCAGAGCTGAGTCCTCACACTGGCAGTTAGTCCACGGTCTCAGGCAGGTTGCTAATGTCTTTGGATTTCAGTGAGCTCGCCTGTGAAATGAGCACTAATCGTTTCTGTCTCGATTGCCTGTTGGAATCAGAGAAAATGGTCAGGAAAGCGTTCACAAACCATTACCGTTAGGAGGTAATTATTACAATAACCTATGTTCCGGCATCTCCAGTGAGAATGAAATAAGTATAATGGCGACCGTGTTTGGACATCTGCTTTGTACCATGCTTTTCCATCTATATGTGCCCAAACTCACAATATAGTTACAATTATTCCCAGTTGACATGGGGGGAGCTGAAAATCAGAGAGGGTGAGTGACCCTCCGAAGTTCATTCGGCCATTAAAAGGCAGAGGGGGGATTTGAACTCTCATCTGTCAGCTTCTAGACCCTCGATACCAGTCTGTCTCTAAGGAAGAAGAAAGGAGTAAAGTACATTAGGGTTTAGGGTAAAAAGTGAAATATGACAGGGTTGATAGTGAGAAACCTCAGTTTTACAATGGGGACGGGTTCTCTTGACGGCGGCAGAGTTCAGCCGTGGTCAGGAGTGGGAGAGGAGGAACTGTGGCCTTGGGTGGGCTGATGCCCCTGGAGCCCTTTATGTGGAGGGCTGGCAGGAAAGGGTGTCCCTGTACCCTTCACCCAATGACTGGCGGAGCCATGTGAGCAGGGCGGGTGACCAGCCAGGGCTGGGTTTCTCAGAAGAGAAGAAAGGAGGCAGGAAAGGCAGAATGTGAAGTCCACTTCTGGGCTCCTTTTGTTCTCACTTGGCAGTGAGCGAGCAGGGGGACGGACGAGCTGTCCCCACCGAGAGACAGGCTGAATTGCCTCCCTAGATAATAGCACGATTCAGTGATGTCCGCGTGGCACCATGTATGTTCCGGCATCTCCATCTGCTTATCGGTGCCACGGTCTCGGCTCTCTCCTCCCCTTCTCTCTTCCTTGCTCCGAGTTCGTGTCTCTCCTTTGACCTTCACGGCCTCCTTCGTTCACACACACGTTCTCCTCTGTCCTCCCGCCTCCTCCCTCTCCACCCCTCTGGCGGACCATATCAGCGAATCCCTCAACAGTGGCATAGCGAACTTTTTAATTCATTGCACGATTTATTTTTAGCCTGAAACAAGTGTATCCTAAAAATGGAGCTCCTGATGAGACAGGGGCTGGGCAGAGCTATGTGCGGTATCTGGGGCTTGGCCGCCGGGCCTGGCTCCCAGTCTACACACGCATGTGTGTGTGCGCCTCGCTCTCTTCTTCCCAAGCCCGTGACTACAGTAGCTGGACGCGAGGAGGGGAAGAGTCAGCTCTGGGGCCCAGGAAGGGCAGGAGAGACAGAGTCGGCCTCTCTGCCCCCCGCCCCTCTCAGCAAGCCCCCTCCTCTTTCCCGCGCTCAGTATTTCTGGGAAAGAAAACCCAACGTCTCCCAAATGAAGAAAACTCATCTGTTTGTCGTGGGGGTCTGCCTTCTGTCCTCCTGCAGGGCAGAAGAGGGCCTGAACTTCCCCACGTACGACGGCAAGGACCGCGTGGTGAGTCTCACCGAGAAGAACTTCAAGCAGGTGTTGAAGAAATACGACTTGCTTTGCCTCTACTACCACGAGCCCGTGTCCTCAGATAAAACCGCGCAGAAACAGTTCCAGCTGAAAGAAATTGTGCTTGAGGTAAGCGGGGGGACACACTGCGCACGCTGTCCCGGTGGGCTCGGGCTGGCCAGCGGGTGGGACGCACCCTGAAATTGATGCTGACATCTCGCGGCATTCCAGGCTCCCCCAGATATTCTCGTGGTGAAGCTGGGATGTGTGAACAGCAGGGTGGGCCCAGACTCTGCAAACGGGGACAATGGCATGTGCTGCACAACGCATAGGTTTGACTTAAAGTCTGTCACCTGGTGGTTCTCTTGATTTTTCAAGGGCGGTAGTGCCAGCCACTCTTTTTCCGAGAGAATGTTCGAACTATTTAGAAAGACTGGCTGACGTGCAATTCGGGGGTCATTGGCAGGTTTCCTTCTGCGCGCTCATTCCCCAGTTTGCTCTGTCAGGAGTCCTGTGACCTTGCCTCTCTTGCTGGGTCAGCTGGGGAATGTCACTAAGCGAGTCCCCTCTCTCGCGGTTTGGTTTCAGTCAACATTACACAGTGTGGGTGTGTGAAGATCGTAGCTGCACACTGATTAATGGGATTTTTATCCCCGCCTCAGAAAGTTCTTGGTGTGAGTTCAGGGCAGACAGTGAAGTCAGTTCTTATTTTATCCACGTTACGTGGCTGTTTGTAAAGCTGGCCCAGGGGCCCGTTCTCGAATCCCGTGTAAGCGCCCCGGGAGCTCTTCCCACAGCTCCTCCGGACAGTTCAAGATCACGTACACTCAGGAGCACCCGTGAGTGCCAAGAATCCTAGTAGTCACCAAGATCCCTTGTCAGGCCCCATGCCCAGCCCAGCCCGGGCACAAGTCTGTGAAAAGGGCTATTTGAGAATTATAGCTATTTATTACTCATCAGCACCATCAGAAAGCTCCGCTTCATCTAATGCTCTGATTAACAAAGTTACCGCAGAAAATCTACGCAGATCTGAATTCTCAAAACAAAAACGACTGTGATAAAATCCAGGAAAGCTGCCCCGAATACATCAAAATATCTTTGATAATTTAAAAAGCCCTGTAGAATCCTACATGTCTCCCGATCATCATACAAACACCTATTTTCAAAGAGATTATATATGGCAGTGTGGTCATTACAGAGAACTCAAGCTGACAACAAGCTAAGCGTTTTTAAAATAACCACCACTAACACTACGTTTTCCCTCGGCTTCCGTCCTGAGGGCCGAATGCACAAGTTCAGTTCCCTCTGTGGGTCGGAGGCAAAGAGAAAGCAGAGGCAGCTCTTAGGTCTTTGCAGTGAATACACGGGAGAATCGGAGGCTGGAAAAACCAGGACGTCACCCAGCATTGCTGCCACTTAGCCCGCGAAGCCCTCTCTCACTTTACCGTCAAATGACCCCACTCACTTACTGGGAGATATTTTTTATGCAAAATTTGATCGAAGGCCTAACGATTCTACGGTATACGCTCATCGCTATCCAGTTAGCTTAGGACTCCAAAGAAATGCCAGCGCAGGCAAATAATGGCCATTTCTGATTCTCTATTATACTAACACACACACACAGCACACACACTGGCCACACTTTTACACACCTCCCCCTCCGCACCCCCAGGGATATAGCTCCTCCAAAGACTAATTCTGGGCCCCCAAGCAAATCATGAGAAGGGACTTTCTCCTGGGTTTCCTATCCCCCTCAGACACCTTTGTTCCAAGAATGCCCGGCAGAGACTGACAAGGGGGAAGGAGGTTTGGCACAGGAGGTGGGTGAGGCCTCACTGGCACCTCAAGCTGGAGTCGGCATCAAGGGGGGCGGGGGGAGAACCCATGAATGCATGAGTCAGCAAATGGAAGCTTAATGAGCAAACCTTCCCACACCGAGAACAGTGGCAATTGGTTCACTTGTTTAGAGTGGACTAGGTCCCTTGGACTAGCAGGCAATTTGGGGTCCTGGCACAGAAATGAGAGGGACATCAGGTAGACCTGAGCTCCTGTTGGTTTTTATCAAGGCCCCAGCTGGGGTGGGAGGACCGAGGCTGTTCCCCCCCACCCCGCATTCCCTCCGTGGGGGCCTTCTGCTCTTCCTGCTAAAAGAGGTCCCACTTTAGCTCCCCACATAAAAGCTGCTGCCATCTACACAGGACCTGCCCAGCAGCTTTCTCCCGTGGAAGGGTCATCATGTAAAAATTACTGGGATGGCCTGTCTACCAGCAGGAGTGGTTAGCGTTATGACCAGTGTTTCAGTGCGGTAAGCAGATTATTTTCCAATGATTTTTAGAAGGCGACTCTAGCACAGATTATCCATTAGGCCCTGTGGGGGAAGGGGAGGCCGATTCTATCATCTCTGGCAGAATCAAAAATCCTGCGCCACGTAGGCCTCTGGGTTCAGCTGCTGTCGAAGTAAGTCTCTTGTGGCCACTGCTCGCAGTCTGCCGGGGACCCTCATGGACTGAGCTCCTTCTATGCTCCGGTCTCGGTCTTTTTGTGCATCAGAGAAAATGTCTTCGGCTGGGAGTGACACAGCCTCTTCAGACTCTGCGATGTGCCCGGTGTCGTGGACATGACTCGTATATGCACTTTACGAGCGTGGCCGTCCTCATATACCCAGCCCCAGGTGAGGGAGCAGAGCCTGGGAAACCCAGATCGCGGGAGGACGGGGTGCCCGAGCGTCTCCCGCACGCACTCTTTGCTCTAGGGCCGGTTACGGGTAGGCACCTCATTTTACTCGTCTAGGAAATCAATCGTGTAATTTCTATGTCAGTGAATTTAAAAAAAAAAATGAAATGAAAGCAGAATATGAATTTCTTGTAAAATTATAAGAAGCTGTACATGTATCAGGTATCATTTTGTTATGCCAGTTACTATTTAGAAAATTAATTGATGTAGAAAGCCTAAATGAAAGTCTGAAATATGGCCAGTGCTTTTCAAATGCTAATTCCCAGTCGCTGGAAATTTAGAATGTGTTCTTGGTCTATGGCAATAATTCTCAACTTTGCCTACATATTGGAATCACCAAAGGAGGTTTTCAAAGTACTAGTGCCTGGGTCTCTTCCCTCCCACCTCCCGCCAGATACAGTTTGATTGGCCATGGAGTAAGGGATGATATCCAGGTGCCACAGTTTTAAGAGCTCCCAGGGTTATTCTAATGTGCAGCCGAGTCTGTGGACCACTTGAGCCTCAATGCTCAAAATGTGGACCCCAGAGCAGCGGTGAGGGCATCGCTTGCGTGCTCATTACATTTAAAACAGGGTCCCCAGATGACTTATAGGCATATTAAAGTTTGCAAAGCGTTGTACCAGTCTCTTGGGCTGGAGACATTTTCCGATGACCAGAATCTCGTTGCTCCTCCTCAACCTTTGGTCTGTTGACTCGCCTGAGTGGATGATGCTGGACTTGTCAGCATACCTCTGATCTGGAGAATGGCTGGCATGTTGAGTTGGTCCTGGGCCTGCAGGGGTAGAGGTCTGCTCTGGGAGTCAGTCAGGCCCCCCAGGGTTCTCTCGCTGTCCCCTCACACAGTCGGTGATTAAGACTTTGGACCTCCTTGGAAGGGGGTGATCTGGGCCCATGGGAAGCTTTACCTTACTCGGGAAGTTTCTAAGGCCAAATCAGAAGGCATCTATCTAAGTAATTTCTGGTCAGGGTCCAGTAAGAAAGAGAGAAAAGGCATCTGTTTGGTTGCTCTGTCACTTTATCTTTTGCCCCCAAATAAATGACAAACCTGAGAATCCTAGAAGTATATAAACATGGAATAATAAGATGTGAACATGTTTAACAGAAAACTATGGGAATGCTTCTTCGAGCAAACTGGTGTTTTATAAAGTCTTGTGAACACCCAAATAGAAATATTCATTCTTTGAGTTATTCATCAAATATTTATTCACCGCATACTTACAAAATGCAAATGACATAGCCCCTGATATGTAAAGAGATGTTCTTTTAATGATGATAAGAACTCAGTTCTATGCTTAAATGTCACCTATAGCACTTGCTATAGACTTATCATAGGCCATGCTCAATGTGTACACTTTATATATGTTACTTTATTTTATTTTTACAATATATTCTTATATTACATGCAAAGAAAAGATCCTGTAAAGTAGAAATTGCCCAAAGTCACAGAGCCATACGAGGTCAAGAACGTGAAGCAGGATTCAAACTCACATCTATTTGGTTCCAAATGTCACATTCCTTTCGCTGCTCCAAGGAACAGCTGCGTGGGGTCGCTTCATGTTTGAAAGCAGTGCTGACTTACAGGGGGACGAGTGTCTTTGGCTTGTATTCTAGATTTTCACCTGTCCTTCAGCAATGTTTAATTGTATAGTTGGACTATGTGTTGAACTGAACTGACCAGTGTGAGTAAAGGGACTCCTGCTTCGCACCTAGGTGGCACGTCATACATGTTTGCTGGCTGGCTGGCTGGACAGATGGATGCAATGGATAGACAAGGAAAGGGCATGGAATTATAGCCACATGGCCTATGTCAGAAGTATATTTCTCCTTTATCTCTTTAAAAAAAAATTTTTTTTTTAATTGAGCGGAATAGTAATATTTTAGGCTCCTATTCAGGAACCTGTCTGTCATGCTTCATCTCACTGAAATATGGGTATAACTGACTTTTTTAAAAAACCGTGGGACTCGCACTGCAAAATACATACACAGCATGGGCAGAAGCCTTTGGGTGCTGTAAAGCCGAGTCTGCCTCCAAACCTACTTAGCTTCGGCAAACATCCCAGAGGTCGCGTCTCTAACCCCCCCGGAGAGAAGAAGGCAAAATGAAGCTGCCGGAGTCAAGTAAATCTGCAGACGGAATGATGTGGGAACGCTGGGCAGAGAATAGCAACACGCACAGGACCCGCGTGTTTCTCCCAGCTGCTCACGGCCCGAAGCCGGCGTTCTGCCACCTTGCACCTGCGGCGCGCTGAGAACGGCGAGGCGGTCAGGCTTATTCCGGTCTGGCTTTGAGAACGAGGCCTCCCCCAGAGCCGGGGCTCCCTCCAGAGCCGGGGCCTCATGCACGCGCTCGCACATCCCTCGCAGATCTTAGCACCCGCGGGCCGCCCAACCCCGTGATGGGAGCTGGGTGTGCGTGGCTCGGTAATAAAACGCGTGCTTGGGCTGGGACGGTGCACAGACAAGAATATGGATCGAGTTGGTTCCAGGTCGATTCTTCTCGCCACGTGTAGAATTAACAGGGAAATCCGGGTTTTACAAAATGGCCAATACATTGTGGGTTCAGAAGGTTTTAGACCGTTGGAACCTTCTTCTTTCACTAAAGTCGCCCCCAAAAGCCCTCAGTAATACTGGAGTCCAAATAGGATGTCTGGTCATCGTACCCCTGAAGTAGACATCCTCCAAATGTTAAACGTTTTTTAATGGAGATATGAGATACCATGAAAGTCACCACCATAAAATTATTATAAGGACTATTATGATGTAAAGAAAATCTGTTTCAGAATCACGAGATTTTTCTTTCAAAGCATCTGTCCTATTCTTTCACAGTTTGAGCTTCACTGGTTGATGGGGAGGATTTTTGTATTATTAACAGCTCAGTCTTAGAATCTAAAAATGACTTGTTCCACCAAGAAAGCCAGCCCTCCCCTCCCAAAATGCTGAGTCTGTGCCACAAAGCCTCTGAGGCTCTCTCGTCTATAAACTCGATGTGGTTTTATCCAGATAAGCTGTTTCTGTTTGGACAGCCATGCAGGAGAATGGCCAGCGTGCCATCTTGCAGCGTGCTGGGCTGGGCAGGCCAAAGCTGCTTCTAAGTGCCCGTAGCCTGTTCCAGGAGCGCCCGCCCGCCCGACTGCTGCCCGGTGCCCCGTGCCAGGCAGGCCTCTCCTCACCATCTGCTGTGTGTCTGGCAAGGACATGGGCCAACAGGTACCTCCTCACACATTCACCTGCCTCTACCTTACAGCGACACACACAGCTACCCTGGCTCAGGACACCAAACGAGCGTGACCTGCGTGGAGTCTCACAGCCGAAAAGTAGCAGAGCCAGCATTTGGTCCCAGGTCCCTTTGAGACCCAAGTGTAGAGAGTTGAATGTAATGGATGAGAACTTGGGGTCTGGAGCCAGAGTATCAGGATTGGGATTCAGCTGTGTCACCGATTTACTTATGAAGGAAATGGGAGCTCCCCCAGACCCAAAGAACAAAGTGACTACAACGCATGAAGAGCAGCCCACAACACCTCCTGGTGGCATAAAAAACACACACTTTAAAGTGAGACCCACCTGGGTCTGAGTCCTTGCACCTGCCACGTGACCACAGGCAGGTCACTTAAGCCCTCAAGGCTGAGCGCCTTCCTGTTTAGAACAGAAACAACGATGCTCTCATCACAGGGTTCCCATGAAAAGAGGTGACGTGTGTAAAGTGAGCAGCACGTGTTAGGTGCTCAGTAAAGGGCCGTCTTGGAATTGCTGCGTATGTGACAACTCTGGCTCTCTGCTTAGCTCTACGTAGTATTTGTTCTCATGAGCACATGTTATCAGAATAAACCCGAGTCAGATATGAAGTTCAGCCAAACAGTGACAGCTTCTTCTTCTGCTTTTTAGTGTACGCTGTGGGGGACAAATCAAAGGTCTCTTCTTCCAGTCATTATTTTATATCTAGGGGGGGTCTCTCCAACAGCTGAAACTCTCCCTCTGCCATTTTTTTTTTTTTTTAATGAGCTGCATTAACCCATGCATGTTAGTTAGAAAGCGTGGTTGCTCTAACATCCCCGCCAGCTCCAGGAATGCAGTAACTACTTAGGTGGGACTCTTCTCTGAGGGAGGTGGGAGGGTGGGGCTACTATAGAGGTGGGGTTTGGGGGCTAGGACGTATTTTCACAGGCTCTGGCAGAGAACCTGCTGGAGAGGCATGGAAAAGGGCATGGCCTAGCCTGATGTGTCAGTCAGATCCATTAAAAAAAAAAAAATCCCATTGCAACAATATTTTTGGCATGAGAAGAAAAAATCCTGGCCTCCAGGAATAGCCCTCATCCAGTCAGGGTGGACGTCACTAAACGCTGCCTGACGGGAGGCTGCGTTGGAGCCGGTCGTGAAGCCCAACCGTGGCTCTCAGCATCGCCCGGGGCCTTGTCAGAAATGCAGATGCATGGGAGCAGACCTGCTGTATCAGAAACTCGGGCACGCCCAGCAGTCGGCCTCTTTACAGGGCTTCCGTCCAGGTAATGCCGGTGCAGGCTCAGGCTGGTGCAGGCTCAGGCTCCCGCAAGGCTGGCTCAGTGGCGTGGGGCCACCTCCTAGGGGACAAACACTCACCAAGCACTTGCATCCATGTTACTCCTGCAAGAGTCAGGTCTCACTTTTCAGACTGGAAACTTGAGCTCGGGGAGGTCGTGACCTGCTTCGAGTCTCACAGCCGATAAGTAGCAGAGCCAGGATTTGGGGCCAGGTGTCTCCGAGGCCCAGGAGGAGGCAGTTGAATGTAATGGATGAGAACTGGGGCTGGAATCCCGGGCTGGGCCACTTCGGCGCCTGGGCAAGTTGGTTAAACTCTCTGTGCCTCTATTTCTTCATCGGCAAACGTCTACTTCACGTGGCTTTTGGGGAGATTCAAGGTTAATTCCTGCCAGGTGCTGGAGCAGCAATAAATACCTTATAGCTGCTACTTTTATTGTTCTCGTTGTCGTCAGAGTGCCTCTCGATGTGGTGAAGTGGAAAGAATGCACAGCGTTGGCCCTAGGGTCTCTTCCTCGACATTGACCAAGGCGACAGCCCCCAAGTGCCCATAAAAACAATCAACAGCCTCCCTCCCCCTGCAAGGCTCTTTCAGACACCACCCAATCCAGCCCCGGGAGGCCCCAGTGTTCACCTGACTCTCACAGAATAGCTGTCCCCTTCCCTCCTGCCTCCTGCTTGGACAAATCACGTGCCAAGCCCCCAGCTATACATAGCCCAGGCCCCATTGGAGGGCGGTGGAAAGTGGCAGGAGATGACCGGAGATAAGCGTCAGCTCTCCCGTTTGGGGAGGGGACACCCAGTTGTTGAACAGCTTGACTTGTGGCCAGATGGTATCAGGGACAGTGGGTGAGAACAGCCGTTGGGCTCTCGGCTTCCACGGAAAGAGCGAGATTGCAGCCAGGGTATTTTTAATGACTGGCCTGAGGGACATTCACTTTGAGCAAAGATCTGTGACATTTTCCCCCAGGCTCCTCAGTCCTCAGATATTTTTTGAGATTCTTGACCCTGCAGACCGTACCCTCCACTCGGCTCCCTTCAGTAAGTAGCCCCTCCCTTTTCTCTCCCACCCCACCTACCCCTACTCCCCTCTGACCGTGAAACAAATTAGTCTTTCTCCTCCTCCCTGAAGACAGTGTTTGGGGAGGGGTACAAATGTCACTTTCTTCCTCTCTGTCTCCTGGGTTGGGGCTGAGAAGTCTCACAGAGGGATGGACTTGGAGGGTCACATGTAGACATGTAGGTCCCTGGCATAGTGTAGGTAGGCTGTCCTCCAAGGCCCAGGGAGCAGTCACACAGCCCAGGGAACGTGTCCCCTGCCGCTTCTGTATTAGTCCCCCCCTCCTTCCATGGGCAAACTTCTGGAACGAGTGATCCACAGCTGCTCTAACTTGTCCTTGCCACCCACTCAACGGCTTAACTCCCAGTGCTCTGGCTTCCGTCCCAGCTCCTCTCTAAAAGGTCACCGGCGACTTACCAGTCTGAAAGGAGAGACATCACCGGGGTCCCAGCCTCCGTGACTCTCTCAGCATTCGATCCGACCCACTCCTCAAGCTGCTCTGTCCCCGGGACAGCGGAGTCTCGGCACTACGTCCCCTGTCCCCCTGTCCTCGTCCTGCTTCCTTCACAGTCCTCTCTGCCTCCAGGGCGAGCTGAGACGGGCAGTCCCGACCCTGCGGTGTCCTCGGACACTCTCCTCGCTGAAGACGTCAGCCCCCCGCACGCCTTCGCCTCCTCCCGCCACGGCTCCGCTCGCGGCCTCTGCCCGGAGCTCTAGCTTGGCACCTCCGGCCCTTGGCTGAAGTTCATGGCCACGAACTCATTGCGTCTAAATCCAGGCAGAGAGCCTCGCCCCCAACTCTGGTTCTCCCTCCTGATGTCACTGTTTTGTCCTCCACTCCGTCCCCTGACTGCAGACCCTGGAATCATCTTGTCTCCTCGTCGCCGTTGGGCTCCCTCCCTTCTCTCTCCAAAGCCACAAGAGGGTCACCACGTCCGACCGACTCTCCACTCGGAACATCACCTCACAAGTTACATCTCCACCCGCCGCGGCCACTGCCGTGGTCCGAGACCAGTCATCTCCCACTCAGACTCTGGCCTCGGCGCCCCGATCGGTCGCCTTACCTTTCCCTGCTCCTTTCTACCTGTCTGGTCTGTGCCCTCGGATCACCCCCACCCCCCAAACCCAAATTAGCCATCTCGCTCTTCTCTTCAAACATCTCCCCCATCAGAACGGCTAATCCTAATATTCAGAGTCCTTCACACTCTTTTCCTCATGTGCCTGAAACAGCCTCCTCCTTCCAGTGTCCCAGGAGAGGCCGTCTGCCCGCGTAAGTCAGCTCCTTCCTCCTCCACAGCCTGCAAACAGGCCCTCCCAAGCTTTGCTTACGCCGTTTCGTCCTGCCTCTGCTCTCCTCTGCCTACCCACGACTCCGCCTCGTCCAAGGTCTAGCGGGCCTCCTCTCTCCAAGCACAGTCTCCTCTTTCACTCATTCATTTGTTTAAAAAACTAATTTTCAAACTTTTTAATTAGTTGATTAATTTGCTGCAAGATAGCAATGTGGGCTCAGCTCTTCTGACTTCTCAAGGCAAGCCAGAAATCTCAATTTCCTTACCAAGTTGCTTAATTAAGAACATTTCCCGTCATGCTTTAAAGGTGATACCACCAGAGGACCATAGTCCCTTAAAATGACACTTCGAAGTCTATTTCATGTGCGACGTGGATATGAAATAGTAGTACATTCGGTGTACAGATATGAAGAGAGTAAGAATTATACTTTTCGGGATGAGATTCGGATATGTAAAAGTAGACTTTCTTGAAAATAAGGAATGAAATGTTCACGCTATGAATTTGGGATCTACATGACAGATGACAAATATGGCAGTGTTTATCACTTTTTTCATTTGACAGATGAATTTAGTAATATGACATCTCCATTAATTAATGTAACCGGATGCCTGTAATATCTCCTTACTTTCATTTTATGAACATATTCAACAAAACAAATTTTTCGTTGAGATATAATTGACATATAACATTGTATTTGTTTTAGGAGTATAACATAAGGATTTAATACATGTGTATATTGTGAAATGATCACCACAGTAAATAGTTAACGTCCATCACCACACATAGTTACAAAAAATTTCTTGTTATGAGAACTTTTAAGATTTACTCAACTTTTGAATACACAATACAGTATTGTTACTGTAGTCACCATGCTGAATGTTCTACCCCTGAGACTTATTTTTCTCATAACTGAGTTTTCGTACGTGTAGACCTCAATTTCCCTCACCCCCACCCCCGGCCTCTGGCAATGACCAACCTGTTCTCTGTATCTATGAGTTTGGTTTTATTTTGTTTTTCAGATTCCACATATAAGTAAGGTCATGTGGAGGGCAAGGAACTAACATTTTTTGAGATCTACCCTGCTTGGGTGCCAGAGTTAGCATAGGAAGAAAGACAGACAGGGAAATGGGGCTGACAGGCTATCACATGGAGACTTGACAGACAAGTGATCCTATAAGCTAACGTGACCTTACAAACTGGGAAGGGGCTGCGAAGGAAAAGCATGGGGCGCTGTGGATAAGTGTGAAAAAGGACAAGTGTAAAAAAATAACAATTCCGACCGAGGCTCAGGGTAAGTCTTTGGAGCTGACATTTATGTGCAGACTTCAAGGATAGTAGAAGCTGGCAGAGAATGGAAGGAAGGGTCTTCCAAAGACAGGGAAGGGCACCGTAGTGCCTTCCTGTGACTCAGAGCAAGGTGCTCCCGGCAGGCAGCTGCAGCCGTGCCTGGCCTAGAGCTTGGAAGCAGAGCCGACACGGTGATCCTGCATAAAGACCTGAGGTTTTAAGAACTGAAGAAGAGTGTATTAGGTGGCAGGCAGGCTAAACCGAGCAGGGCCTCATTGGCCACATTAGGGGTTATAGATTTCGTCCTGAGTGCATGGGAATGAAATCACAGTACTTATCACAGCCCACTAGGATCTGCATGATTCGACCTCCCTCCCCACAAACTAACTCTCTCTCTCTCTCTCTCTCTCTCTCTCTCTCTCTCTCTTTCTCTCATCTCCATAGCCTTTATTTTCTACTCTTTTAGCACCTACTAAACTTTCCGTTAGCTTCCTCCCTAAAGAAATCACGAGGTCCTTGATGCTGAAATGTGTCTTACACACTTTTGTTTAGCAGAGACCTGGGTCACGGTGAGTCCTCAATGAATAGTTACTGTTCTCTTTTCTTTCCAGGACCTCAGGCTGTGGTGTTTTGAATTGGCACAGGGTCCAGAACCCTATCCAGCTGTCATGACATTAAGAAGGAAATCTAACATTTATTAAGCACTTACCACATGCCAAGAACTGTGTCACGCACGTCACGTGCTTTACCTCACTTAATCTTCAACATAGCCTTATGAAATAGATATTGTTACGGTCCATATTTTACAGCAGAATCAAAGGGCTTGTGACCAAGTCAGGAATCCAGGTCTCTGAGTCAAGTCCTATACTTTTAACCACTGGGATATACTACCCCTTGTCATTTATTCGTTTAAAAATGAGACCTACTTCAACTCCATCATCACAGAGGTGAGGGTGCCATATATACCTACGCAGGGCAATATTAATAGAGAGAGTAAGGGTATACTATGAATATCCACTCCCTGCTGTTGAATTATGCATATTATTTAATAGAACCTTTTTAAAAAGTTATTTTTGTGCTCAAAGGAATCAGCAATGGCCAAAGCAAATCCTACTGTTTCTGGAAAAGAACGAGCACTGTGCCAAAGCTCAGGGCTACACGTACCAGCCGGTAAGCGACGCCCACTTTCTCTAATGTGCACAATAGGTGAGACCATCTGAGTAGTAACCAATCAACCAGCCAAACAAACAAAACCAGCAGAGGGAAGATTATAAGTCACCAGGAGACAATTGCAGTCAGATCTGAAAAGAATATTCCAGGAGACATAGTGACTCGATCTTTTCTCCTCCTCCTATTTGTAACTCTTAATCACTGTAATTGGTGACAATTGCCTCTTTCTCTTGGGCTCAAATGTCCCTTGAATTTGTAAAGTACTTGGGTTAGTCTATCCTCTCATTCAAAGTCTGCTGAGTGTCTCTAAGGAACTATATGAGATACAAGAGAAGCTCAAAAGGTGGTCCTTCTCCTGAAGGAAGAAAGATTCACAATATAGAAGAGACTTAAACACAACTCTCACGATGGAGAGATAAGTGTCAGAGTGCAGTGTCCCTGAGATGGGCTGTTGGAAATCACAGAAAGGAAACTGGAGTGAAATGTGAGTCTGGAGCTGGGCTTCGCAGCCAAGGGTGGCCAAGGCTGGCAGCCACCTGAGGGAGCAGTGATACGGGGTTGCAGAGGAGAAAGGAACACATGAGCTGGAGATTTAGGGCCAGGGCAGAAGTGGAGTTGAGATCAAGCCAATTGTGAGAGGCAGACACCGTCCAGACTGCTCCGCTAGCCCAGGACTCTAGCCCAGCAGGGGTTCCTGGTCCTGGAGGTCGCTGGTCATGTCAGCAGCCAGCCCGGGCTTTTGCCACGGCCCTCCTCTCCCCATCGGTCTCACTGCTCTCTTGGGCCGCAGCCAGCCCTGGCCACCCTTGGCTCGGGCCATGAAAGGTGATCGCTAGGGCCGATGGAAGTGATGACAGAGCTCAAGTGGGCAGGCTTTGGGCTTAATCGTGGCAGGAGGTGAGAGTAACAGGACTGCTGGGATTGTGGGTGAGTGTGCCCAGGGGGAGCTGGGCAGGTCTCAGCTAGCACGGGTTTTCGCTCCATCTGTGACTGCCACTTCTGTCTATCCACCTATACCTAGGACCGTAATTGGCTAGGCTTAGTTTAACAGGAAACCAGGAAAACAGCTGAGTTTGTATGAGATAGCACCTTCCCATTCCATTCATGTATCTTCAAAAGTCACATATAAATGTCAGTAAGGTAACTAGAAGGCCACGCTCTACATGCCTAGGAGAGGCGCACATTTGCATTTATCTAAAACCAATGAAATGTGGCCACATATGCCTAGGAGAGGTCAGAAGTTAAATTCTGTGTTTAGTTTTCATAGTTAATGTCTTATATTCTTAGTAATATTAATAGTTCTCTGCTCTGCTGAAGATAGAGGGTCCGACAAGGTCAAGCATGGGCCCATGGGTCACAGTTGGAGAACATCATGTCATATCGCTTTTGGATGAACTGACGACTGTTTACAGTAGTGTTTTCCAGAGCGTGGTATGAGATCATGGGTCTTGGCAGTGTGGCTTCTGAAAGTGTAGATTCCCGAGCCCCACCCCAGCTCTATCATCTCCTTTCTGGTGCTGAGGCCCAGGGAGCCCCATTTTAACCAGCACCCCAGTTGATTCTTGTGCACATTGAAGTTTAAGAACCACTGTTAGGGGCCCGCGCTCTAAGAGTTAGAAAACTTGCTAATATCACAACGCCATTAGCTCTTATCACCACTAATTTTGAATGACAGACAAGGATACATCTAAGTTAAAGTTTTGACAGCGCTAAATAGAACAGAGTAGCTTACACTAAAAACCAAAACACTTATTTAAAAATGACTGTCAGATAAATTGAATGCAATAGACTAAAGCCAAATGACTTTGCAGAAAGACTAGCCTATTTAAACATTGCAGGAAAGCTATAGGTGAGTCATAACATAAACACTGATGATGATGATATCTTTCATCCTACGCTTCCCCTGTTCCTAGTCAAATCCAAGAAAGGAGAGACAACTGCATGAAGACTGAGGGGTGTCATTTGTTACCTGGCCCTCCACTCCTGGTCACCAGGGGCACTCCACAGAGCAGCTCTCTGTGCTTCTGCCCAATATCCCTAGCCTTAGTGGAACAGGAGTGGTTAGGAGCCAGAGAGAAAGAAAGATAATGGGAGCATTCGGGGTGGTTAGAGAGGGAAGAATGAGTAGTCAGAGGAAGCTCTCAGAGAAGTTATAACAGCAGAGGAAATCCAAGGGAGAAGCCACAGATCCTGGGGAAATGAAGGAAGACACAGAAATAATGAGAGAAATAAGAGCGGCAAACCATAGAAGAGAAAGTAGAGGGTTTTAGAGCACAAATTGTGGAGCCAAATAGATCCAGCATCAATCCACCAAGGATACAAAAATCTTAAAGGTATATGTACCAAAGAACAAAACTACAAAACATGTGAGGCAAAACCGATAGAATAGAAGGGAAAAATAAACAAATCCCTACGATTGAGAACAAGGCGTAGATCTCCACTCTCACCACTCTTATTCAACGTGGTGCTGGAAGTTCTTGCCAGTGCGATAAGGAAACACAAGGAAAGAAAAAGACGTACCACTTATATGCTAAAAACTACACAACTCTAATGAAAGAAATCAAAGAGGATCTAAATGATTGGAGAGACATACCATGTTCATGAACTGGAAGACTCAACACAGTAAATATGTCAGTTCTCCCCCAAGCTGATAAACGGATTTAAAGACTCAAAGCAACTCCTATCAAAATTCTAGTAATCTTTTTTTTTTTTTGTAAATACAGATAAGATTATTCTAGAATTTACACAGAAATGCAAAGGAACCATACTAGCTAAAGCAATTTTGAAAAAGAATAAAGTGGGAAGAGGTAGTCAACCCACTTCTAAGATTTATTACATAACTACTGCAATCAAGACTATGTATTATCGACAGAGGGACAGAATAGAGAAAGCAGAAGAGACCCACATAATCATGTCAACTGATCTTGACGAAGGTGCATAGCAGTTCAATGGAGCAGAAATGGCCTTTTAAACAAATGGTACTGAAACAGTTGGGCATCCACTGGCAAAACAAAACAAAAATAAAAAACAAAGCACAGAATAAAAACCCTCACCATAAATCTCACATCTTACACAAAATCTAACTCAAAATGGATCATCGCTTAATTGTAAAATGTAAAACTATAAAATTTTAGGAAAAAAAGTAGATTTCCGGATCTAGGGCTAGGCTGAGTTTTCAGACTTAACACCAAAAGCACAATTCGTAAATGGAAAAACTGTTAAATTGGACTTCATCAAAATGGAAAACTTTTGTCCTTTGAAAGACCCAATTAAGAGGCTAAAAAATAAGCTACAGAGTGGGAGAAAATATTTATAAACCACATATTCAACAAAGGAGTAATATTAAAGAACTCTCAAAACTCAACAATCAAAAAACGATCCATTTAGGAAATAGGCAAAAGACATGAACAGGCATTTTATGGAAGAGAACACACAGATGACAAATAAGTACATGAAAACAGTATTTCATATCATTGGCCATTAGAGAAATAAAAATTAAAACCATAATGAGCTATCACTACACATCTGTTAGAATGGCTAAAATAAAAAATAGCGACAATATCACATGTGAGCAAGGACATAAGAACTGGGTCACTCATCACCACATTGTTGGTTGGAATGTAAAGTGGGTACACCCACTCTGGAAAACAGTTGAGTAGTTTCTTTAAAAACTAAACATGTGATTACCATACAACCCAGCAATTGCATCCTAGGCATTTATCCTCAAGAAGATAAATGATAAAAAGATAAGATTAACTTTCACTCCAAAACCTGTACACAAATGTTTATGGCAACTTTATTCATAATAGCCAAAAACTTGAAACAACCCAGATATCCTTCAAAGGATGAATGATTGAACAAACGGTGGTACCTCCATACCATTGAAATACTACTCAGCAGTAAAAACGACCTATTGATATACACAAGGATCTGGATGACTCTCCAGAGAAATACAATGAGTGAGAAAAGCCAGTCCCAAAAGGTTACATATTATATGACTCGATTTACATAACATTCTTGAAATGAAAAGTTTATAGAACTTGAAAACAGATTAGTGATTGTCAAGGGTTAGGGAGGGGATGAGGGTGGAAGCAAGTGGATGTGATAAAAAAGGCCATGAGGAAATCCTCGTGGTCGTGAAAACATTCTGTATCTCGACTATATCAATGCCAATATCCAGTATGTGATATTGTGTTATGGTTTGGCAAGCCGTGGCTGTTGGGAAGCTGGGTACATGTACGAGGGACTTCTCTGCATTATTTCTTACAACTACCTGTTCATCTACAATCATCTTTTTTTTTTTAAGTTTAAAATAATACTAGTATTTTATGATCTCTCTGGTAGCTCCTCCATTGTATTTATTTCAAGCTCCCATTTAGCCAGATGGCAGGAATTAGATTTCAGTCAACTGAGGGTTTCCCTTCTTCCTTCTATCGAAGTTTCAGGAGCTTAACCCGTCTCGTGTTTGGCGTCATCATCTATGCTGATGTCCACTCCGAATACTTTTCAGCCATCTGTCTACTGAGGACACTACTGCATCCTCTTCTCCTTCAGGGCGGATGCTTGCACTCCAGGTTCTACTAGTTCTTCCTCTTCATGGGCTGTAGGAAAACTTCAGAGGCCACCTCCGGTCTATTTGCCAGACGTGCCCAGGGGGCGTTCCTCTTCCACACTCGAGGACTGTGCTTGAATACCGGGGACACGGGTCTCCTTTATCCTAAGGTTCTTCAGCCTATCTGGCACCCTCTTGTGTCCCCACCGCACCCCAGGCTCATTTGGTGGCTGGGGAAGGGCGAAAGGCCCCTTGTCAGGTATCCATGGGGATTCGAGTCCTCTTTGCTTCCTCTCTGATCCCCCTCTCTCCCAATTCAAATTTTATCCACCCCGAGAGCAGGGAAGGGTGTCCAAAAGTGAATATATTCTTCTGGGTCTTATATCTTAGGTCTGGCCTCATGTTTCCTCTCCTGGGTTCTCAGCATTCTGCCGAATCATCCTTCTTCTGAGGTGATAAACACTGAATCCCTTCACTGATACTTGAATTGGTCACAGAGTAACAGATCATAGGGAGGAAAACCCTCCGTCGATACCTCAAAATATTACCCTGTGATATATTCTACCATCTTTCCGCCCTCGGCTCACTTACTCTCCTGATTGTCTTTCCCTTCAGCTTGTGGCCCAGGTGCTAGAACATAAGGATATAGGCTTTGTGATGGTGGACGCCAAGAAAGAAGCCAAGCTTGCCAAGAAACTGGGTAAGTTTGATTTTTCAAGATCTATCGGGGAAGAAACAAGAGTGTCTTGCAAAAAAACTATAGTTTCATTTATTCTTGCACCATAACTGGACTTTCTTTTCATGATTATAATCCTGCATATTATAATCCTGCAGATTATATCTTCATCCTGGGTCATAGAAGAGTTTCACGGAAGTCAATAGCAACCTGAATTGAATGGTTTTACATTAATCGTCTAATATATCTTTGCATCGGTGGGGTTTCCTCTTGGAGAAACTGACACTAAAGAGTCAAACCTTTGTTTTCAGATCTTAGGGTTAACAGGCCAGCTTCTCTCTCTCACCGCCATGGTGGTCTCTCTGAGGGAGGTCAGATCTCTCCTTCCATCCCCTATTAGCTCCTCACCTCTTGGCCGAAGCAGCCAACAAATATAGTATCAATGGTTGTGATTTTGGAGTCTCAGTGTTTTCTAAATTTAAGGCTAAACCCCAGCTGGGTATCATCACCAAGGATGAGAGGAAAGATTTAGATGAGGTGTGCTCAGAGAGTTGTAATCTCTTATGTCAATATGTCATGCTAAGTGCAAATGCACTTGAAGGTTCTCACACCTCTAATCCCGAGGAGAGAGAAAACAGGTAACTGCTCTTGTTTTAAAACATCCCTCACACAGGTACTGCCCATTTGCTTTTTCTGCATGGCCGGAGAAGAATGGCTGTTTAAAAAAAAAAAAAATGTAGCAGGAGGTTATAAAGCAGGACCTCTGAAGAAAAGTTAATCAGATTTGGAGTAGTAAGCACAGGGGAAAAAAATAAAAAAGGTTAGTGGTGGTTCAATAAATACCTTCAGGTACGTGAAAGTTCATTATTTTCGAGAATTACATACAACTGTTTTCTCTTTTATTTTCAAAAGAATTGCCTTGTCTTTTTAAGGATTTAAATTGTAGGAGACAGTATTCAAGTTAGACACAAAGAACTCAAGACTAGAAAATGATAATGAATTATTAAGAATGCCTGGGGTATCTCTTTTCCTAGAGACCAATTAAGGAATATTTTTTTTTCCCTTGAGCAGAGGAGAAATGTATATTAAACTTTTTCCTTATCGAAAGCAATATAATGAATTCTTTCATCTCCCGCAGCACCTATCGATTCCCTAGCCTTCTCTCTGCCCACTGTTTTAATGAGAAGTTGAGTTTCCAATGAATTTAGTTAGAGGAAAACGCTAGTTAGTGTTCCAGAGATCTAAAAATCGAGGAAAGACAAGCTGGGTAAGTGATGGTAAGAATGGACCAGCGGACATTCATCCAGCGGAGGATGTGGTGGGGCTTGAAGAGTCTACATGAGCCTTTCTCCCAGCTCGGCCCGGAAGATTGGGACAGGTTTTATCTGACGATTTGATCCTCGGAGTTTACGGGACAGTTGTGTTTTGTGAACATGCTCCTTCGTCACCATCTTCTCTTCCATTTGCCTGCGTTTAGTCTCTATCGATCTGTGCCTGAACTAGTGCAAGAGCCTCCTAACTGGTTTAGCTGAGAGCAGGACACTGTGGTACCCTGTGTGATCGGCCACTGCTGGCTTCAAAGATACATGGTATGTTGTTCCTTTAGATTTAGGACCAGCACTCTGTGGTGTGCCAGGGCTCTTCAGATGTGCCCTGGGACCCCCCGCAGGCCGTTGGCCAGACTCCCTTTCCCTGGAGATTCTGCAGGGGACTCCATCTAGAGAAGCATTCTCCAGCTAATAGAGAGTTCAAGAACAGTTAATCGAAGGCGTTAAGGGTGCTGTGCAGTTGGACTAAACGCCAGCCTCAGCGACTTCGCCTTCCTGGGGGGAAATGCAGTTTTCCAGCGAGCACGCGTTAGAGCACACGGCATCACTCCCGGAGCGGTGGAGGGTGGAGGGGAGAAAGCCCTTGCAGTGTCTTCAGCTAATGGGGAAAAGAGGATATGCAGAATTCAGCGACTCTGGAAAAGCAAGCCATTCATTCTGGCCACAGGTGTTTGTTGGGCGCCCACTATGTCCAGGTTCTGTGTGATGCCCTGAGATACCACGGCCCATACCCTTAGAGAACCTACCCTTATTGCGAGTCCCTGTCAGCAGAGCTCAGAGAAGATCGATAATGGCAGGAGACATTGGGGTGGCCTTCCTGGGAAAAACACGTCCTAAGCTGAGACCTAAAGTTGCTGACCAGGATTGGGGGAGAAGGGGAGGTGGAGGCCACTCCAGACTTGAGGAACAAGGAGGACGTACGTGTAGGATCACACTCTGTGACTTCTCCTTTACAGCTCGTGGGCAAGAAGCAAAGGGAGCCGCAGGGGTCAAGAGAGCAGTTCCCAAAGTAGGACAGGTCTACCCGAGGGGGGACGTAAGGGACGGGGCTGGCGTGAGGTTGCGGAGGGACTCGCATGGCAGGCTGAGTGTTGGATCTTGACTCTTTGAATTTAAATTTCCACTTCAGGAACCCTTCAGAGGTGCGGTTTCCGGGGAACTGATCCTAGGGTCAATGCCAGTTCCACTGATCCTGCCCCACGGTCACCCAGGGACCCCGTGTCAGACCTCGGCCCGCAGGATGGCTCTTCCTGCCTCAGGGGACTCCTTGTTTCCTCCAGGTTTTCATGAAGAAGGAAGCCTGTACGTGCTGAAGGGCGATCGCACGATCGAGTTCGATGGCGAGTTTGCAGCTGACGTGCTGGTGGAGTTTCTCCTGGACGTAAGCGTTTGTGCCCAGGGGCTCTGCATGGAGCTGCTCGGGTTCAAATATAGGGGAAAGTCAACCCCCAAAGTAAGGACGCGGAAGCCGGAGAACCTGACTTGGTCTGAGACAGGTCTCTCAGGCTTCACAAAAAAATGAAGGAGCACCCACGTCACAGTGCTAGGTGCTTCTACTGAGACGCTGGCCCTTCAGCCACCTTAGAAATGGTCGTATTAGTGATCAGAGGATCACAAATTGGGACTGTGCAGTAGTAACATGTTCATTCTCTTAGCAGTTATACACCAGCATCCCCTGAAATTCCGTCAGCTTTTCTCCAGTGCTTCTGAAGAGGCGCCAGGGAGTGTGGGAAGGAGAGTGGGCTAATCATGAAGATCAGGAGGGGGAGGGATAGCAACCGGCAGAGTTACCCTCAGAGCAGAATAAAAAGAGGTGAGGCCGACTGTCCCCAACGTCACCCTTCCTCTGTGCTCTGGGGTTACACCCCCCTCAGATCCACATGCTCAGGCAAACAGAGAAACAAACACTATGAAAATAGTTTATCTATAGATAAATTCACACTTTCAACAACAGCTGTAAAGTCAAGTTCAAGCTTCTTTTGAACAAAGATTCCTGTGCAGTAGAGGAATATCCATACTAATGATTCTTCATCTACCAGCCAGTCCACGGTGGCCGATTGCCTTTCTCCATAGCCTCAAAAATCCAGTCAAGTGTGAGCCGAAGCTCACCTCCTATGAAAAAGCACCCATAGACTCTGCTCGGCCCTCTCACTGACCCATAGCTGCAAGCCCTAAAAGAGCTGAGGGCAGCCATGTGGCACTGCCCCAGGTCTATCAGTGAGCCCAAGGCTTTCAGATGCATGTAACGAAATCCAGACTGGCTACCGCGAGCAGTGTGACCGGACCACACAAACCGAAGACCAGATCGAGGGCAGGTTTTAGACTAGATCGAACCAGAGCTCTAGCTCTGCTTTTTTCTGTTAATCACGGATAATGTTGTTTTCAGCATAGTGGCTCTGTCCTCAAGTTGGTTATAAGATAGCCAGCACCAGGAACCGATCCGTCACATTTCCTCACTCGTCTCCAGTGTGGGGAGAGGGGCCGCCCACGTTCTCTTAAGAGGAAATCAGAACTTTCCTCAAGCTTTCAGCAAATCTCCCTGGAGGTTTCACCAGCCGGAAGTGGGTCCCGTGCCATTCCTGAATCAATAACAGCCAAGAGAAATAGAATTGCCCCCAGATCAATCAGCCTACCCCTGGAGTTAAGATCAATTCCTCAGAAGGCACTGCTGCCGTGGTCACTGAGGGCGGGCGGGGTGGCTGCTGAGGCACGAACCACAGCGTCCACAACTTCCCTCCAAAGCCCTCTGTGTGTGCCTGATTTCTGGGGAAGAAACCATTCTCTTATTTGAAGCTATCTTGTGTATATGTGTGTGTGTGGCATTTCAGCTCATTGAAGATCCAGTGGAGATCATCAACAGCAAGCTGGAAGTCCAAGCCTTTGAACGCATCGAGGACCAGATCAAACTCATTGGCTTTTTCAAGACCGAGGACTCGGAATGTAAGTTGTCCGTCAAGCCCAGACTCTCGGTCTGGTGGCTGGGTTCCCAGCAAGGTGTGTCCGATCATCCATAAAGAGGATGGGCTATCGGGTTATCCTGTGCTGGATCGAAGAGAGGGAGAATCTTCCTCACACTCAGGCAATGGGACACATACAAGATTATGCAAAATAAGCAGGGGGCCTGAAAGAACACTAAAGTTGGGCCATGCTCTCTGGCCTTGAAGATAAGAGAGTGTTTTATAGAAGAGAGAAAAGCCCTTCTTCCACTTTTTCTACCTACCCACCAACCAGTTGGATTCTCCCCGAACATGGGACAGATATTAGGCTGTCTCCCCGACATGGGCAGCTCCTGTGGCCACCAGTTGGAGAGCTTCTCCGTCACTTGGACAGCGTTAGAGGAAAATTTGGGTAGAGATGGGCTTAGCAGCTGCAGCACAATGTGGAAAATTGCTGGCCCAGCCCCGCTGACCACCGAGGCTGCCTGCCTGCCATGGCCCACCACACCCTTCGCCACATTCCCTTTGAAAGCCTGTGGCCGGGTTTCGGGTGGGCACAGGAATATATCATCGCATCAGCACAACCCGTACCGGACTGAGAGGGAGGTGAGTGGGAGTCGGGAAGAGTGGGGAAGAGAAGGCACCAGAAGACTGCCTGCCCGAGCACCTGTCCTTACACCGTTTTGGCAGCATGCGCCCACCGAGTTCAGGCTTTTTCTGTTCTCATCTCAGCCTTGGAGAGAGGGAAAGCGTTAGAGGGAGTGGCCGTGACTACGAAAGAAAATCTGGTGGCATTAGTACATGGGGGAGGGGCCAATAAGGGCTGCTTCTGGTTATTTCTGGGAGCTGCAAAATATTTTGAAGTTATCTGCGAAGCTGTGTCTCTACCCCGTCTGCCAACTGGCGTCTTTAGTCACCGCAACAACCCGCCACTTTTCTCTCTCCTGTGACCCAACCGAACTGTCTTCTCATTCACTACATAAAAGCCTCTATTCACCCTCCTTAAGAATTTGCTGGGGAAAGACGGCCAGCCAGGGAGTTGTGCCCCAGTCCTTCTTTAGGTGACTTTGTATCAGTTTTCACGTTTCTATATAGATGCCAGCTACTCTGGGGTGCTTCTCATGAGACTAGACCAGGTTTCCTGAAGACAACTACTGTTCGCATAAGGCTAAGGGTTCAACCCCAGTTTGAAGCACCAACCTGAGGATGTGCCTTGTTCTACCCTTCATCGTTAAAGGGGTACAGACCGGCTCCCCAGGAGAAGAAGGGAGTTCTCTTGACACAGGTCTAGGCTATGCTTTCCATCAGGGTAGGAGCTCACAGAGGTGGAGAGAGGTTCTTCAGGGACAAGGGGGCCAGGGCAGGGGGCAACGAAGGATTCCGATGGACCCACTGCTGCTTCAGATGGACACAAATGACTTAGCTATGGCTTTGACCATTCGCTTTCTGTGCTTTCCCACTTCGCTCCATTCATTCTCCATGTCTCCCTTCCAAGGCTCTGCCCCAGCTCTCAGGCTGCATGATGCATTTTGCGACAACCCAATTGCTTTAACGAGGAGGAGTTTGTGTGAATGTGTATCGGTATGTAAAAGTGTCCTTGTATGTTTTTCCAGCCCTGTCTCATCTGAGCTTATTGTGCTTGCCTCTGTTCCAACTGTCACACTACACTGTGACTCTTTAGGGGTCCATAACTCACCTCGGACTGTGAGCCTTTGGTCATTGTCTTTGTCTTATTTATCCTGATGTCTCCTGAGATTAAATGTTCTGATTGAATATTATTCTTAGAAGGTTTTTGATTGAATATTAGAAAATTCTGCATGCTCCTGGGATTCAACAGAAGCTTATGCCTCTGATGATTAGGGGATATGGAATTCTATGAAATGGAAAAAGTTAATCTTGTTAGGAATGAATCCTAGGATCATTGGCGCTCAGGATTCTGGAGCTTATGTAGAATAACCACCAGCACCACCACCATCATCATTTCCATCGCCCTCACCTCTGAAGCTGGAATGCGAAAGTCTTTCCCCAGCGACCGTCTGGGTGTAGTAAGGCACAGACGGCCACCCTCGCGTGGTCTCACGCTTCTTGTCACCACTTCAGACTCAAGTTTGGGATCAGAGTCCAGCATAGCCTTGATTCATTTTAAACTATCCTTTCAAGGGACCAGAATAAAACAGAAAAACTGAAAAAGGTGGAGAGAAAAACTAGGATTTACCACAAAGAGTGCTCCTGCTAAGAAATCTAAAATGTTTCTGTGACGTCATTTTTGACTGAGTCGCGTTGCACGCTCAAGTGGATGCTCTCCTTACGGTATGCTCCCTTACACGTGAAGCCGCGCTCTCTCTGGAGAGCACACAAAGCTGGCAGTGAGTCTGAGTGAAAGAACTTTTTCCTGCGGCCTGGAGTTGGACATTGTCTTTTCTCTCCGTGTGTTCCCTGGGCTTTCTTCTCTCCCTCTACCAATTTCGTAAAACATACAGAAGTACGGTAAAGATTTCTTTTGGGCGACTGAGTGTCAGTCCATTCAGATTCCTTGGGAGAAACCGTGGGTTTAAATAGGACTAAATAATTATCTATCTAAATAAAATCTACTAAATAATTATCCAGTCGGGATTACTTGGCGTCCCACTCTCTCCACATTATTTAAAATGAGAAATGTCTGCTCGTGCATCTTGAAAATGTCTCTTCCTTTTGTCTTTTCCTCTTAGATTTCAAGGCTTTTGAAGAGGCAGCCCAGCACTTCCAGCCTTACATCAAATTTTTTGCTACCTTCGACAAAGGGGTAAGTACCTATGAAACCCCAATTCGAGCACTTTGTCAGCATGGAATATTAAAATTTGACCTTTCTACCACTTTTTCCCTGTCTTTTAGCAACATTAACCACCCTCCACCCAGTTACACTTTCTCCAGAAGCGTCAGAAATATGGCAGTAAGTGGCTATCGGATGAGAGATGAGTACAAAGATGATTAATTCAGAGGATGTAAGGGCATTTCTGAAAACATCCCATGAAAAGTGGTGAACCATTCGTTATCACGTTCAGCACTGAGGATGGGACGCGTGTGAGCCCAGAGCGTGCCAGGGCACCGTCCCCGCTTCCTTTCTCCTCAGAGCCATCCTCCCCGTCCCTGGGGTTGCACATCGCCCCCCACCCCGCTGGGTTAGGACGGGGATGGAATTGGAATGGAGAGGGGCCCTGGGTGCTTCAGGAAGTTACCCATATCTTCAGGAGATGTCATTGGCGTACTTGTCTGTAATCCAGCTCTTCCTTACGTTCTGGATGTGACAGGTGCTTTTGTAAGCCAAAGAACAGCAGGGAGAAAGGGACCTGGGACCACTGGGTGATCTATTTGGGGTCTACCGTGGTTGCGGGACCCCTCTCCGGCTCCGGGGACACCTAGAACAGCTGCTACTTATCCAGGGCTTTCAGTGCGTTGGGTACCATTCGATACATTGCATTCATCCAATTCCAACCCTTTAAGCAACTCTGAAAAGTAACAACCCCCACTTCCCAGATGAGAAAAAAATTGTAGAAAGGTGAAGTAATAGCCAAGGTCTTCAGCAAATTAATGGCGGTGCCAAGATCTCAATTTAAGATAATCTGTGTCCCAAACCCCGGCCCCTTCCTCCCCACCACGCCATCGAGTAGAAGACTCTGCGCCTACCCTTGCGATCCAGGGTACACACTCACACCCACGTGCTGCACACACACAACAGACACACGCACACAGGCGATATACACGCTCGCAGCCTCTCGACACAGATAACGTACCCACACTCGCGCCCACACCCACACCCGTACACACTACACACTCATTACGCACACACTCAGAACACTTGAAGGGTTCTGTGAAAAATAAGACGAGAGCTCTAGGCGCTGGGGCAGGGAACGGATATGATGAAAAGTGATTAGATTCAATTCACACCTATATTGAGCCACGTCTATGGACACGGCCCCCGTCTACAAGCCCGTAATCCAGAAGCGAGGTTATAACCCAGAAGAAAGTTACGTCATCTAAACTCGCAGAAACTTTGCGGGATCGGTTGGATGAGAGCTAGAAGCGCTCTTAAGCAAGAATGCCAAAAGGAGAAATAACTGTCATTTGTTAAGGACTTTGTACGTGCTGGGCTTCGTGCTAAGACCTTTCGAAAGGTTTTCTCATTTCATCTTCTCAACCCCCCTGTAAGAGAGGAATTCGTATTCTCAGTCTACGGGGCATGAAACCGGGGCACCGAGAGGTGAAGCGATCTGCTCATGATGCTGTAGTCTCAGGTCAGCCCACCTTTGTTCTGTGCTACTCCACCCCAGAGAAAGACACAGTGCACGCGAAACACGCAGCCGGCAGGTGACACACAGCGAGCCCTCCGCGGACGCTAGCTAGCCGTGAGTGCTGTCGTTAGTGAAAGGCAATCATCTAGGCCCAAGAGGATGGAGCTTGGGAAAAGGGGAGGTAGAGAAGCCTAAACTAAGGCCGTCACTGACATTTAGTTACGATGGGCCAGGAGTGACCGTGACGACTCCCGGTAAGAACTTAGCTGAGCGAAGAGAGAGTCAGGCAGATGAGCTTGGCCGAGGAACAAAGCTTTCGTTCTTAGACGGGTGGTCCAATGCAGAGCTCAGGGAGGTGCCAACCCAACCATATGGCTTCACGTCTTGTGGCCCATGAAGAAGGTGAGGTCAGGCTATAATTACAAACTCAGAAAGCTCTTTACTAAAAACTCTATAAGACACTGAGTCATAAGTGCGACTGCTCGTGTAGCTTCGTAGGACTTCGTAACATGTAGAAAGAGAAAGATACTCTCTCCACCTCCGTGCAGGACACAGAGGGAAGAGCATTGTGCTGGGAGGACTCGGTGCCATTTGAGACTTAAGAACTTGCGCCCGTCGATTGGGGGTGTGTCTGCTGTGCCCGGTGGGCGATGGCGGGGTCCAGAAGGCGTAGCCGTACCCAGCACGCTACTCAGAATGGCCCACGATTTAAAACTTATGAATCGTTTATTCTGGAATTTTCCTTTTAATATTTTTGGACTGCGGTTGACTGTGGGTAACTGAAACCACAGAAAGTGGAACAGATAAGGGGGGACCACTGTGTGTGGGTTGGGGAACTGTAAAGAGGGGAGCTGGAAGGCTTTCTGATATAAATATGAAGTGAATGGTTTCCACACCCTGTCCATATTGGTATCTCCCATAGAGCTTTTAAAAGTGTGGATTCCTGGGCCCCACATCTGGGAATTTGGATTTTTTTAGGATTTTGACAAGGCCTAGGAATATGTGTTTTCAAAAAGCTCCCAGGGGATTTTACCTTCACACTGGTTTGCAGCCAGCACTGATCTATGGAACCCGATCCTAAATCAAGCCACGCGAGGGCCCCACATCACCAAGCAAATGGAGCAGGAGAGGGCCGAGGATGGGGTCCACACTACCGCACCTTACAGCCTGAAAATCTCAGTTCAGTTACCTCATGTCACCTGCCACTGCCCTGTTTCTCTCTTGGAGTGAACGCTGAGAAGCAAAATCGGTTTTGGAACCATATTAGGACCCAAAGGAGCTGTGATTAAACAAAGTTAAAGGAGAAGACAGATGTCGAAAAGGCCTAAATTGACAGAGTTGGTTTCATTTGCAACGGCCCAAACGGCGTGCTAACTCGTAGCAAAAAAACACCTATATCGAAATTCATACATAGGCAAATGTCAAAAAAATGGCCATTGTACATTATAGTTTTCTTGTCTTTGGCAAAATCTATTTCCACTAAACAAAAAAGGGCACAAAGGAACTCAGTATATGGACCTCTTCGTCTTTCAGTCATAAAATCCATTCCCGCGTAGCTGTTCCTCCCATGAGGTAGGTCGGGTCCCAGAATAGCACCTCAGTGCAGTAGGCCCCGCTAAATATTCAGTTTATATAAATGAATGAATCAATGCCTCACTCAATCAAATCCTTCAGCTCTTACCACCCAAGATACAATTAAAAGAAGGACAGAGAGAGATTCCGTGAGATAGACGAGGACACGGCGATGGCGGTGGGAACGTAGTGAGCAGCCCCCTGGGAGAGTTTGCTCAGCAACACCCAGGCTTGAGCCTGAGAACGTCACAGTCCGACCTTACGTTCATGGTCCCAACACTGCAGACCCAGACACTGGCTCCAAGGGCCAGAGACCTACCTCTCCACCCACACACGTGCACACACCCACGCACACACGTGCACACTCACTCACGCTCAGGAGCCCCTACACTGCTTACCTCCACCGAGGTTCTGATGAGCTGCCTCTGACCTCCAGGAAGCCTGAGTTCTCGCAGAATGCGATGGGGGGTGAATTGGCGAGAGCGTGTTCCAAGAGGAACAGGAAACATCTCACTAGACAGTGCAGCGCTGATGTAATGTGTCAAGGAGGAGGCAACTTTGTAACGAGAGGGAGGCTGGCAGGTTGGCTCCGGAACCCCCCGCCTGGCTTTGAACCCCACCGCCTGGCTTTGAATTCTGGCTCTGCCTCCTTCAGGTATAGATGATCTCGACAAATTGTGCCTCGGGCTCATCATGTGTAAAATAAGTGTAATAATTCTTTTACCTCATACGATCACAATGAGGATACGTTAAGTGATCAACCTAGAACACTTTGTCACAGTGCCTGGCACATAGTAAGTATTCTGTGTGCTTGCTATTGTTCCTGTTTTTGTTTATTGTCACTTCTCACATCATATAAGCACAGTTCCTTGGTTCCTGAGATATGTGGTAAGTGAACTCAGAAAACCAGAATCCAGTGTCATTTTCAAGCCCATTCTCAGATGGGCTGAGCTTCGCAGAGAGCTGTGTATAAACCCAGGCACTCGTTGTATAGTTGTTGTTTGCCACCCCTCTCCCATGCTCCCCATCCATGGAAGAGGGAAAAAAGTAAGAACCGTCCCCGCCCCCCAACACACACACACTTCCTTGTCCCTTAAAACAAAATCAGCATGACCGTAAAATCCCCTTTGTCTGATTGTAGCTCTTAACGTGGCCTGTTTTCTTCAGCTCTGAATCAAACGCTAGTGTTCCTTTCTACTGAGAAATGTCCTTTAGAATATAGTGGCCTGAACTTAAGAGCAATGGATGACAAAAACCACTTAAGAGCAATGGATAGCAGTGTTTCCTCAGGGTGGACCGCCTTGTGCAAGGGCTTACGTGACACCCACTCCGCCCCCTCCCCCAGTCCGTCCAGGCCGCCTTGGGCACTGCACTGTCGGTTACCACCGGGGGTGTCAGCAATCAGCCGATTCCTCTTTGGGTTCAAGGGAGCCGCTGTTCACCCCTGTATTTTCTTGGACCACAGCTCCGAACTAGAAGAGAATGGCATTGGTTTTCTACAGAGCGTTGTACATTCCAGGCCTCTCGAATCATTTCACAAAAAGAGGTTCTGAATTCAGCAGGTCTGCAACCATTCTGCCCTGACAAGACCATGGGCCACTTTAATCAAGAGAGGCGATGCCTTCTAGGCTACGTGTGGCCCCCTGAGCTTTTTATCTGGTGTAGGGGGAGCGACTCAACCTGGCTTGCTGGGTACTATCCCGGTTTTAGCACTGGGAGTCCAAAGCCAGGAAAAGCCCTCCACTCCGGACAGACTGGGATGGTTGGTCACGTTCTGACTGGTAACCCCAGTCCCCAGAGCCTGACAAACCATCACACGAGCCCAGGACTGAGAGATGACCTTCAAGCCAGTGCATCAACCTAAATAGCAAGTAGGGATTCTGAGCTGACCAAGGATTAACGGGTTGGCCTCTGATTCTGAGTACCATATGCTTTAAATGGTTCCCATCAATCGCCCCTTTTATCAAAATTGGCTCAATTAAAGGCATCCGTCAGGACACCGAGCATCGGCGTTGATGCCTGCTTCCTCCTGCAGCCCTGGCAAGTGCAGCGGAGTGATGACGACTGTAGAATTAGATTTCCCACCTTCCATTCCACCTCTTCCCTGCCCCTGCTTGGTCCTCATTGGCCAGATAAGTTTTTTCCTCCCTCTCTGTCCTTCTTTGAGGGGTCCAGCCAGGACTTCGGTGATGAGTTCTTTTCATTTCAACCTCTAAGTTAAAACCGTCCATACGTGCTCGTGTCTTTGTCTGGGAACACACACATTCCTTGTAGACGGACCGTCCACTGCTGCTCTAGACTGGCATTCACGGAAACTATTGCCATGTGTCTAATTGTCGCAGGTTGCAAAGAAATTGTCCTTGAAGATGAATGAGGTTGACTTCTACGAGCCGTTTATGGACGAGCCCATTGCCATCCCTGACAAACCTTACACGGAAGAGGAGCTCGTGGAGTTCGTGAAGGATCATCAAAGGTGCCCCAGATGGCATGCCGGGGGGTGGGGGTTGGGGTTGGGGGTCTGGGGAGCAGAGCCTCTTAGTTCTGCCACTTCAGACCCTCAAAAGCAACAACCTGTGGGAGTTAGCACGGCCACAGAACCGAGCTCCCCAGAGTGGCTTCGTTGGTCATTGATCAGGGGTAGGGGTGTTGCTCGATCTTCGGAACATGGGTCTACACTTGCGGATGGGGTTAGACCACCCATCCCCAGCCAGCAGATCCCCTCAGAGTCAGACAATGATATAAGGAGAAAGCCACAATAATAACAATAATGATTTAAGGACAGCCTCCTATATGCCAAGTACCATGGTAGGTGCTTATGGAAGCTATTGTATCTAAGAGTCAATATGACGGGGTAAGTAGTATTATCCCAATTTTACAGATTAAGGAATTAGGCTCAGGGTAGTTAAGTGACGTACCAAGATGAACATTCTATGCACAGAACTTCTGGGAGAGGAATATTTACTGCCACTTAGAGCAGCTCTAGCACAGATCAGCAAACTTTTTCTGTAAAAGGCCAGATAGTAAATATTTCGGGCTTTGTGGGCCAGATGGTCTCTGTTGCAGCCGCTGTAGAGACTATATAAACAACTGGGCGCGGATGTGTCCCCAAAACGTTTATTTATAAAAATAAGAGGTACTGGCTGGATTTGGCCCACCAGCTGTAGTTTGCTGACCCCTGATCTTGAGGGAGGGACAATAAGTTCACTACCTCACCCATCCACCCTCCCGGACACATGCTCACATATGTTTATTTACCTGGAGCACTATGATTCCATCACCCAGTCAGTCCTGGTCCCTAGAGCAACGGTCCCCAACCCCCAAGCCTCGGACTGTCCACAGCCTGTTAGGAACTGGGCCGCACAGCAGGAGGTGAGTGGCAGGCAAGCAAGCGAGCATCTGTATCTGCAGCCGCTCCCCAGCACCAGCATCACCGCCTCAGCTCCACCTCAGATCATCAGGCACTAGATTCTCATAGGAGCACACAGTAGGGTAAGGGGTAAGCTGCGGTGTCACAGTGTCTGCCAAGGTAATCCCTACTCAAGGGAGCTCATTTTTTTGTTTTTTAGACCTACCCTACGTCGCCTGCGCCCAGAAGACATGTTCGAAACATGGGTAAGGAAGTGGCAAACTTCTTCTGCCTTGTAGAGGCTGATGTATTTCCCAAGAGTCGTAGCCCTTTGAGTTCCAAAACTCAAACCAAGTTTTGTTTGGCCGAAGTAGGTGTCTGGATGGTAGAATATTTGAAGCATAGAAAACATCATGCTCAATTAAAACCCAGTTCTCCATGGATCCAATTTGGTGCTACCCACTAGGCAAAATTATTCTATCTCTGAACTCATTTCCCATAGTGACTACTGGCGTCTGTCCACTGGCCACTAGAGACTCAGGGTGACATAGTGGAAAGAGCTCAGGCTATAGAGTCTTGGAATCAAATCCAGAATCTGCCACCAGTACCTTTATCATGTGATCTTTCTGAGTTTTAGCTTCTGTTCGGGTGAGTGGAGTGAAGAGCTCAGAACGTGGTCAGTGCTTGGTTAATGAATGGCAGCTGTTTTTATAAATACCAACTCGAGTTGCCGGAAAGTGCTGAGTTGGACTGTCCTCTAGATCAAAGTCAGGCGGGCCAAGCAGTATTAGAAAGAGGGTCGTGGAGGTCCAACCTCTCACCCCACCTCAGTTTTATACAAAACTCTTTGAACGATAACAAGCAAAGTCTGCGGAGCATTTTCCAAAGTATTTCGCGTATCTTTTTCCTTGGCTCTTTCAACAGTTCTAGTAAGTGATGTAGAACAAGGGTTAATTTAGTCCCATTTTACATGAGGAAACTGATGATCATATCGATTGAGTTAATTACTCACGGATGCATAACTGAGAAGCATTAGATCTTGGGACTTAAGTTCAGACCATCCGCAGCCAAACCTCACGCTCTCTCCAGCATGCCTCCCTACAGTGGGCCATGTCCCCACAAGGCACCGTTGGGGCAGTGAGGGTGTGAGTGGAGAGGAGACAGGGATTCACATGGAAGTATTTATTTATTTATTCACCTGTCTATTTATTTATTATTTAATTCAGAGTCTAAAGGGATGGAATAACTTGACACTTTCTGTTTCACGGGCGTGTAACTTATCTGGATGTCTGAAGGTAGAGCAAACGTTTCATCAGACGCTGAAGGGAAAATAACCATCAGGATGAGCAAACTGCTAAAGAACAACGCAGCACAGTAGAAACATATTTTCCTAACATTTCAGCCTTTCGAAAATTTAACCTTCTAAGGATCGTGTTATTCGATTGAAAAATAACAAGAGCGAGCAACCGTGCTTTTAGGCAAATAAAGGATTTCGGGAATCCGAATGCCTTCAGTTCAGGATAATTTCTACGTGACAGTGGCTTATTCCAGACCCCTTCAGTAGATAGAAAGAGCATGGGCTTTGGGGCCAGACAGAATGAGCTCAAATCCCAGTTATGTTACACACCAGCTCTGTGGCTTTATGTAAGTCACTTCCGTTCTTTAAGCATTAAACAGGAATAAGACTTTCGTTCGCGATTTAGAAATAACGGACTTACAAAGTACGTATACAAAGAGTGGCGAATGGTAGACGTGGCCGTCACCATTTTTTTCATCACTGTTATTTTAAAGCATAATCCCTTCCTTCAGAGAGCTTGCCACCTGGTTGAGAAGGGGAGATTCATTCCAGTAAAAAGGATAATTTCCGAGACAATATGATCTGAAGATCAAATGAGTGATCTGGGTACAGGCCGTGGGCTTCAGAGAAAGCCCCTGGGGCGGTCAGTCCTGTGGACAATCAGCTTGCCTCTTCAAGCACCGAGTAACCCTGACCTACAGGCTGGCCCCCGGGGTCTTGCTCTCTGAATTTATTACCTCTTTGCGGGTGTTCAGTACAGGCTTGTGTGCTGAGTCTCCGAGACCCACAGGGACAGAGGTCTGTCCCTTGGTTATAGCTCTCCATCCAGGAACCATCTGAGGCCTGGGGAGTGACAGCCACATCATGAGCAGTCTCTTAGCAAACAAATATGGATTCTTAATTCTAAAACCAATTTCCAAATGCATCCTAGAAGGGCACACGGAATGGACACCTGCTTCACGGAGTTAACACCACTGTCTTTCCACTGATGGCAGGAGGCAGAGACACAGGGCAGCATAATGAGAACCGATCGGGGTATTCTGTCTGGTGATAATGGCAAATGTAAAACAGCGAAACCTTAGACTCCCCTTCTGGCTGCTGTCAGGTTTGTGTAATAAACCTGCACACACACACACACACACACACACGCGTATATATCTGTAAAATTCAATTCCCCAGAGATCTGACCAAGGCAGTGCCCACTCTCTTGTTTTTAATAATAATATTTTCCATTTAATCTCTCTCAGAATTTTTGGAGGTTTTGTCCATTCCAAACACAGGGTGGGGGAAATTAGCATTTAGATAGGTTTGCACCGGCATTAAAATCAATTGAAATGGAAACGGGAATCATGGGAGGGTGGAGATGCCTAGAGTTTTCTTCCCCATAGGATGATTCTGATATGACATTCTGGAGGCCCAGTGAATCCCTCTCCCTGTATCAGTGGTAATCAGCTTTCGCAGATTTGTCCCTGGTGCCTCATCCTCACACAGATTCCTCTCCAAGTCTCCTCCGTTCCTGATAACCAGGTCCCTCCAAGCTCTCGCTCGTCCTTCTGCAGGAAAAATCGATGCAAAAGAGACCCAAGGCATATACAGGGTCCTTTCTGTCCAGAACATAGATTTGAAGCACGCTCTCTAGATTCTTTGCCCCGCACCGATGCAGTAGCTAAACCCACGTCTCAACATCGCATCCTCAATTTTCCCCAGTCCCGAATTTCCAGACTCTTCTTGTAGCCTCCCGCACTCCTAGACATGTGTTAGAGGCCTAGCCTGCTTCTGCAAACTCTGGTTCCAGTGCAGAAAGGAACCCAAGGCAACAACTTAGAAGTGACAGCAAAGCACCCCCTACTGACCGCATGGGCTTTCAGTAAGTGTTGTCTTAGAAACACTACCCTCGTGTGAACGAAGCAGACCCACGTCCTAATGTACCTCAGAGATTCCTCTCTATCCCCTGCTTGGGAACAGTTTCAGGATCTGTCAGCAGCACCCAGAAGTTTGCATCATCTGATGTATCACTGATTCACATTCGCTGGTGGCGAATTCTCAAAACTCAGGCCGCCATCACATTCACTGAGCTATGCTGAGCGCTTGGTGCCCGCAGAGCTCCTGATGGGCCAGCCTCACTCTCCTCCTCCTCTGCCTCCCCCTGCCGCTCTCCTGGACCCCCGGACCACGAGAGTGAGGCCCATTCAGTGCTCATGTCTTTCTGTAGTTGGCGTTTTCCCGTCTCGCAAACCCATTTATCAAACGCCACGACTTCCTCCCAGGCCTCGTTGGCGCTTCCTCCCTTCACGTGTGCCTGCTGAGTTCCCCTGTGCCCCTGTGTCCCCCCGCCGTCCGCCGCCCCTCACCTCCCGTTTCCATTCCAGACTCTGAGTCCGTCCCCGACTCCTTCGCATCTCCACCCGGGAGTGTAACCTTCGATTCTCTTCTCCCACAGGAGGATGATTTGAACGGGATCCACATAGTGGCTTTTGCAGAGAAGAGTGACCCAGGTCCCTCCCCCGCCGCCCCTGACCCTGTCCCCATCTGTTCTTTGACACCTGAAGCAAGAACTGGCTTCTCCCCTTTGTCAGCCCTCACCCTTTCTCTTCCCTTACCGTCCGTCTACAATGCAACCACGAGACATGGGGCAGCCCCAGGCGGTCGCCTGCTGGGTCCAAATCCACCTTCACTTGTGCACACAGCTAAGAGACAAGATTGTGGAGAGATCAGAACCTCATTCTGCCCAGCTGCCCAAACTGGGAAGAGTCCCTGAGTACTGGGAGGGTATAAGTCCTGGCTTTATGGGGTGTGTGTGTGTGTGTGTGTGTGTGTGTGTGTGTAAACGTCTCTTCACATTAAAAGTTTTTACCCCCATTGTGTGACCTAGCTTATATAAACAACAGTCCTTCCTTAAAATAACAATTTGGTCTGTCGAATATTGTCTGTGCTTAGGAAATTTAATGGAAAATTTTCTCCCAAATAATGAGAACGGAGCCAAACAAGCCGCCGATTTCTAAAGTGCACAATGACCGTAAAAATGGATGAGTGACTCTGTTTCATTTTGGAACTTGGACAACTTTTTCCTGATGTTGCTCTTTTTAACATCAGTGGAGAGCGAAGTGCAGGGAAAATTGATTTTTCAGATGGTAAAATGCTGGGTCCCCTGGGCAGTGCTCTGCAAGATAAAGGGTCCCCTGAGGAGACAGGGAGAGTGGAGATCCTGAGGTGCGTTTAGGGACAATTCAGAACGCAACCAGAGAATCAGGGAAGTTCATGCCCACGGCTGAGCCGCCAGGCCTCGGGCTATGAGGGGCCTGGGGAAGGGGTTCCAAAACCTGACGGGCAGAAGACCCCCTCGGGCTGACTGAAATGGGACCTTCGGGGACCCTACTACTTCACGGAGCTCGGAGGTGAGTTTTGAGACACCGTCGGGTTTGGGAGCCGCTGCTCCAGGTGCTGTAGACTCTGTAGTGTTTGCCTGGACCTCAGCCTCTTGCACATTCACAGGGGCAGATGGAGAAACAGAGGCTGGAGAAGTTAAACCGCCCAAGAGGGCACAGCGGCTTAGTGGGAGGTCCCGAAGGAGGGACCTTGTCTTGTTCATCAGTACAGATCTGGTTCTTGCACATACCTCGACACACAGTAGGCGCCCAATAAGTACCCGTCAGGTAGATGATTAGATAGGCAGGTGCCTGACCGAGACTGAGCCCCCACTCTTCACTGTCAGACCAGCTTTGTTTTTTCTTTTTTTTGGTAACATATTATCAGCCACCCTAGTTTCTTATAGACTAAACCCCGACTATTTTATCAAACGATTAAAAAAAAATTTTTAAATCCACATAATATATTCACCTTTTTAAAGTAGGCAATTCTGCGGTTTCTAGTATATTCACAAAGTTGTGCGAGCATCACCACTAATTCTAGGACACTCCCATCACCTCGGAAGGAGATTCCACACCCGACAGCAGCTGCTCGCATCCCTTTTCCCCACCCCCGGCAACCGCGAATCTGTCTCTGTGGATTTGACAATTCTGAACGTTTCGTGTAAAGGGGACCGTGCAACGTGTGGCCTCTGGCGCCCGGCATCTTTCACTTAGGGCCATGCTTCCAGGGTTCGTCCTTTTGGGGGCCTGTATCCGTACTTCCTTCCTTTTTGGGGCCGAATAATGCTCCGTTGTCTCACAACCTAATTTATGCTCCAAAGGATCTGAGAACCTCCCCACCTTTTTTTGTTATATATTTTTGAATGTCCGTTGCTGTCCCAGTTTGCCCATCAATGACTTGCAGAGTTAGAAAAACTCTTCAAAGAGAGTTAGCTAGTCCTTGTCCGGAAAAAATGGCCAGCGTGGTTCCAGTTTCTTCCCACGGATTCTGGCCACCCCTCTGCCCCTGGAGGAGAAAATGGCAAAGGAAGCCAGTTGCCCCAGGTTTACAAGCTGTAATCAAAGGGAATCGGATCCCTGGTGCTGTGTGAACAGAGAGGACATTGCCATCAGCAGCAGCCCGCTGGCCAGACTCCAGGGGACCTTCCTCCAGCCCCCCACCTGCCCCTCCCCAGGAGTGTGGGGAGGCCTGTCTGGCTCTCAGAACAATGGAACAAAGAGGCCTGGAGAAGTTGCAGGAACCTGTTTGACCGAGATTGCTGCTGTAATGAATCAAGCTCCTGAAACGCCTTCCACCTCCTCCCTACACAAATATCCCTAGGCCCGAAGCTCTGTCTTTCCTGCAGGAGCCCGAGCTGGGGCTTGCTCCTGAGGAGCTGGAAGCGGTGGGGGTGGAAGCATCTTTGTGCAGCGAGGGCGGGCCTGGCCTGCTCAGGGCTGAGAAAGAGAGAGGCTGTTCTGAGAAAGTGCCTGGCTCTGGCTAGTCAGTCATTACCCACAGGTCGCTGATGTGTGACCTGGGGCAGAGGGGCCTGGCTGCCAGACTAGGAATTTCATTCCTGCCCAGACAGTGGGTCCGACCTCCTATACCTTTGCTCTGGCTAACAAGCGACACATGGCCTAAAGCCCCAAACAAAGCCCTGCCCCCCTCACCAAAGAAAGAAGGTCACGCATCTAGGAGAATAGATGTGTGTAAAGAGCCAGCCGTCTGAGGAAGTGTGCCATGAGCTTCACGGAGACGATGTCCTTTGGCCCCTGAAGCCACCCTGTGACGTATGCATGACTACTACCATCCCGGATGAGAAACGTGAGTCTTCGAGGGTAAATAACTTGTCCAAATCACTCGCTGTCTGAATTCATCATGACTATGATGAAGATGAAGATGATGATGATGATGATGATGATCACTCATCTGGTGCTTATGTAACGACAACCTCACGTGCTAGTTTTATTTCCGTTTTACAACCAAGGAAACTGAGGCCAGAGAGGTCGACTTGCTGGGAAGCAGTGGAGCTGGAATTAGGCAGGGGCAGGGGGGTGGGGGGCTGTCTGGCTTCCCAGCCCCGCCCTTAACTGCAAGGCACTGCTGCGGACTTGTCAGCCCTCAGAGTCACGACATTGTGACATCCGGCCTGCCCTCCTTCCTCTCTGCTGTCCTTCACCACCCCTCCCCCCTCACATTTGAAAGGCCCAGATGAGTTTAGTTGCCCTCTCGAGATCCCACGGTTAGAGGCACAGGAGACAGGACACAAGAGCTTCCACTTCTTGATGGCTCCCCTGGGCACCGTCCAGCAGACCACACTACCCCCCCCAGGCCGCCCCCGCCAGCTGCAGGCTCTGAGCACATGTAAGGCGGCTGCCACAGAGTGAGGGTGGGGGAGGGGGAGGGGAGGAGCGGAGCGAGCCAGAGAAAGGATGAGGGAGTGGGAAGAGAGCGGAGCCACCTGGAAGCCTGAGCGCCCAGTTAATGAAGGTCGAACGTCCTCCCCGCTGCCCACTGATGTTCCCAGCCTTGGAATCGACGCTCACCCAGCAGCAGCAGCAGCAAAGGGCATCCGAGTGACCTGGGTCCCCCAAGGACCCTTCTCCTGGTGTCCCGACATCCCCAGCCAAGCGTGTGTGCAAAGACTGCCCACGGTGTCTCCTCTGCGGGCCTTGGAGCTAATCGCTGGGGCTTTCCTGCCGCAGGCTCTCATCCGCCACCCGCCCGAGGGGCCCCTGGCTGGGAAGGACGTTCCAGCTCTCTGCTCTGACCCTGCGCCCTGCGTGCCTCCCGTCTCCCTTCTCCAGAGCCTCCTGGGGGCTCCTGCGCTCAGAATGCCACCTAAGCTATTTGACAGGTTTGAAAAGGAACGTCTCTCCCCTGCCGACATGGGGATGTGTCCGCATCGAGCTGACATCTTCTTTATAACACTTGACGAAAGGTTCGCCAAGTGGCGTTTCTACATGAGCGCGTGCTGGATGGATATGCTCCAAGGGGGCTGGGAACATTCGCACTAACAGGCTAGAAATGCAAGGACAGACTGCCGTCCGCACGTGTGGGACTCGGCCCGTGACAGGCCCTGGAAGGTGCGTCTCCAAGCCCTGTTGCAACCGAGCGTCGACTGCCTTGGGTACTTGGCAAGTGGTTTTGAGACCCATGGCTTCAAGTAGGAATGCTAACTGCTTATTTGAGCTTCCAAACCTACAGGTGATCTATCAGACTTAACACTTAGTTCCTGCTAAGTGCTAAATGCTGTTCTGAGGGCTTAACAAGCATCGGCATAGTTCAACCTCGCAGCAACCCTATGCACAGACAGGGAACAAAGGTCTGGAGAAGTCAGGGAACACCCCGAGGCCACATGGCTAATAAGCGGTGAACTGGGATTCAAACGGGGCAGGCCAGCCCCAAGCGCGGGCTGCGTAACCACCTGTCTTATGCTTCTTTCCATCCCAAAACCCCGATGATGGACTTTTTCACCAATTCTGGGGCCCGAGGGCCAGGAGAAGGAAGACGGACGGACTGTGGAAGGGAGTGGCAGGGTGTTCAGACGTCTCAAGTGCCATCTCGGGACCTTGGGTCCCACATAACGTCCCCTGTTTTAACAGGTGACTGGGTGACTCTGCCATGTCAGGGGACGTCCCGACCTTGACCGTCCTCCCGAGGGTCCTCAAGAGCCTAGGTTCAGATGCTGCCTTTTGAGAATCCCACACTCAGTAGGCTCTGGCCTGAGGACCAACTAGATCCCTCTGAGAGGGGACCAGAGGACAGTCACCTGGCCTTCGACCTGACACATTATAGGCACTGAGATCCTACCTGCCCAATGGCAGAATGAGTTCGTCCCATCAATGAAGGATGAACGCAGTGAAAAACGTTAAAATGAGTGAAAGGTCGGTGAGACAGGGGAGGGAAAGGAGGCAGAGGAGACCTTTGCTTTCTGCAGGTGTCTCCCATGACAGCAGTGTGACCAAGGAGCCACCGAGATCAGGAAGCAGGTGTTCTCTGCATTTCAGATGCGGAAACAAAAGTCCTAGACGGGTTAAGAGACCCGTGCCTGTTCGGGGTCTTCAAACCCCAGACGGGTGCCCCCTCCAGACGCAGCGTCCAGACGGGGTGATGTCTGCGCCCCGCCCCACCCCACCCCACCCTACTTATCTGTGTCACCTGCTGCTTGAGCAACAGCAGGACTGGCCGCACAGCCTGGCTCCACAAGCCTTGACCTGTCTCCAGGAGCAGGATCCTGAGCTCCATAACTCCACGTGGCTTTACGCTGAGCATCACCAGCTCCCTGAGGACGGAGCAAGGGCAGGGTGGGCAGTGCGCTGTGCGCCTGTCACCCCTGGGCCATTGCTTGGTCTCTGCCAAATAGAGCCCTGGATCCTGACATGGCCGCGGCTGGCCTGGAACTGGTCCCCGGGGCTCCGTGCAGCCTCACTCCCGCTGGCCCCTTGCCGCCCGGGAAGGGGGAGGGCAGAATCGCCGGCTCCCTTCCCACAAGATGTGATCCCCGAGCTCCTCGCTTGCCGTGGGAACCCTGGCTAGCAGGAGCCCTAGGCCCGGGGTCACGGGATCTCGGGGTCCCAACCCGTGTGACGGGGAAGGAGTCACAGCTGTCACAGAGCCAGGCTCCTCCTTCTTATTTAGGTCGATCTCTGAGACTCCAGGCGCACTCAGGGACATCGCTGAGCAGACCAACCAAGCAGACTGTGGCTGTGGGGACGATGTGGCTCAGCCTCAGGATAGAAGGACGGGAAGGGACAGTCCGACTGCCTCGGCGGAAGGCAGAGGCCCCCACCGGCCCCGTGCTGCACCCCGGCTGCCTCCTCAGGCCCCAGCCCTGGCTTCCCTCACGCTGACGCTTTTGCACGCTGCTGCAGGACCTCAGCACGGCTTGAGGAAGGAAGACGGCAGTGCCTTCGGGAGGGGAGCCCAGACCTCAGCGGGAGCAGGCATTGTGGAAACGGCTCTGGACGAGCAGACCAAAGACCTGCGTTAGAAGCAAAGCTCTGCCCCGCGCTGGCACCTGATGCCGGGCAAGTCACGGGCTCTCCTTGCCGTCTCGACTCCACCCTCTTTCACGTGGAGACAATAAAACCTTGCTAACCTCCAGCAGGACCAGATGTGAAGACTGAATGCAAAAGAACTCAGCACCCAGGAAGTGCTCAATAAATATTGATAACATAATAGATTGGTGGCTTAAGGACTTTGAAACGTAGGAATTCAACTTTGCTCTAAACTACATACCGAGGCAAAAGTCTCATAGTCACACCAGCTGGCACGGCCACCCCTGAAGCCTTCAGTCACAGGTTCAACAGGGGCCAGAAGGAACTGTCCCATGTCATACTATCTCCTGGTCTAACTTCCTGTGAGCCTGTCTTCTCTGTCACCTGGGCCAAGACTGTATCCAACCCACCCCTTGTTCCCAGATCCTTGCACTTGATGCATTTGCGTTGAATGAACAGATAAATGGCCAGCTCCCTCTTATTCGGGTAGAATAATTCCAGATCATTTAAGAAGAATAACGACGAAAGCGTGTTGCGTGCCGGGCCCTGCCTCAGCGCCTTAGACACTGACTCATTTGACTCGCAACCGCCCTATGAAATTGGTCCTATTATTATCATCACCCCCATTTTATGGATGAAGAACCAAGTGACACTCTAAACGGCAGAACCGGGACCCTGAGCAAGGTCGTTTGCCCCAAGTGTCCGTGTGTGGAGCGTCATGCTGGGCTGCCTCCCGGGGAGCAGGCTCCGTTCTGTCCTTGAAGACCTCCAGGGAGGCAGAGGCACCATCGCTCTAGAACTTTTCATCCCGAAAGTCAAACACCTGCCCTGCGTTCCGGATGAAACTCCTCTGACTTTAACGTCGGTCTCATTTATTAATTTATTCCGTGCATGTTTTCTGAGCTTTCCTCGCTCCTCTGTAGACCCCAAACCCTTTCGTATTCTTAAAAATAGGCAATAAGCCGCGATTCTGAATTCTCTTATTTATGTAAAAACTCCGACCCATTTGCTTTTTCTTGCAGAACCTCGTTTTTATTCCTATAATCTTTTTCTTTTTATCCCCCAATGTGCTCTTAGGATGTAGAACAGAACGGCCTCCCGTAGGCTCGCTCCTCCCTGTCGATCCCGCCATTGTGGGCTTTTCCCATCAGAGAAGCCACAGCACCGTGTCGTGTGTTCAGCTTTCGCCGTGGTCACAGTCTCGTCCTCTACAATACCTGTGTCGACTAGCTCTTCCTTCCCTTCGTGTAGTGTTTTGTACCTCAAGTATACTTTTTACCTGAATTGGAGTCTCTGTTGTTGGATTTCATCCTCTTTATGAATTTTTATTACTTTAATTTTTTTTTACGCCTACGGCACCTGGTCTTAGGTGGTCTCCCATCCAAGTACTAACCAGGCCCGACCCTGCTTAGCTTCCGAGATCAGACGGGATTGGCCTTGTTCAGGCATGGCTCTTAATAAATTTCTGATGTGTCAAGGTCACTTTCACATTTGATTCTCACCTTGCAGAGAACTGGCAGAGTACTTTATTACAATGCTATTTTTCTCAGCTGTTAAAATGAGTCGCTGAAGATGTTTTGGAGGAACTCCTCCTCGTGGTCTGTGTATTCTGATACAGAAATCCACAGATAACCCAGGTGGCACCATGTTCCCTGTCCTGTGACACAGCAGCCTGCCCAGAGGAGCAGGATCCATAGTGTCCAGGAGGCAGCAGCCAGTGGCACTCTGGAGGGTTTGACCTTCTCTGCCACACCTGCAGGGAGCAGGAGGAAGAGCCTGACCCCACCTTCACCCCAACCCCACCTCCACCCCGACCCCCACGATGATAGATAATGATCTCTAAAGCACATGGCCCTATCGATCTCAGGATCTGTCACAGATGGAAAGATCACCCAGGCCACCCTCATCTCTGCAGGAAGAGGCTGCAGGCCATGAAGACCCTCTTCGCCGCTAGCAGTAGCTCTGCTTGTCAGGTAGCAAGGCCTGAAGGGGTCCAGTCTGAATCTTAAGAGTTAACAGCATGGAAAGTGACTACACCCGCTCAAAGGAGAGCTGCTGAGAACAGTATGCATTTGGCCCGGAATATATCAGAAAATGAGAAAGTGCAGAGAAAGTTTACCAAGTAGCCAAACAAAGGCTACAGCGCCTGGGAGAGGAGAGGCTTGTTACACAGAGGCCAGGGAGAGGGGCTCAAAGTGGCTGGGATGCCCCACAAAAGAAAACCTTTACAAAGAAAGGACAGTTGCCAGACTGAAGTCGTAAGCAGTTGGTGAGTGGCTTGTATACATGGTGCACATTTCAGGCCGCAAATTCAGGTGTGTGAGAAATATAACTTTATTGTCTAGAGCTGAACCTCAGTTTTACCACCAGATAGTGGAAACCGGGTCTGACAATTGGTGGTCCCCTCGTCCCCATCCACCATCCCTAGGGGGCCAGTGTCTTGCTGGTTCCCAGGCATAGAGGGGTGAAGTGTACGTCTGGTCAGCGTCACCATCATCATCCCCTATGCACAGTGGCATCTGCAGAGAAGTCTGTCATGCATTCTGGCCTCTAGTTTTGTTCCAAGAAGGTCACCCAGTGGTCCCCTCCATCCCAGCGGCTGGATCTGCACCTGTCTCAGCTTCACCCATATTCCTCAGAACCACAGACAACTCGACGGAGCCTCCTGACAGACTTTTCTACCCCGGACCCCAGTGCCCCTGAGATTCTGTGGCCTTTCTGTTTTCCTGTGTTTCATTCTAAAATAAAGCATGGGTCCCCTACACTCAAGGATTCCTGAAACGATGGCATTACTGTATGTGGACACATATGCACGCATTGGCCTGCATTCACGCGCGCACGCGCACACACACACACACACACACACACACACACCCCTTATTCTCAGGGACTTTCCAGAATCTACTCTCTTCCCAGCTGGGAGTGGGGCGAGGTGGCTGAGCGTTTCGAGTATGCTTTCTTGTACTAAACATTCTTCCAAAATGTTTGTTTACGGCACACGTTTTATGTTCCCAGTCCTTCAAGATTTAAGCTTTTAAAACTAAAAAAGAAAATTGTATTCTTGAGGCTCGTAAGGCTTGTCTCTGCTTTTCTTATGAGTCATCCCTCCCCTGGGGTCAATGAACACTGCAGACTGAATAGGGGGAGGGCAGAGCACACCAGGAAACAGCCAAGGAGAGAGGGAAACTCCATTTACTATCTCAAAACTAGGAAACCAGCTATAAATCAGAAACTCACTTTAGTATGAAGGTTTTAGGAATTCCAGGTTGCAGAAAATTAAGGGTCCAGGCTAAATGTCCTTGGTCCCTGGAACAAATGTTATAGGAACACTGAGGGATAGCAAATGATGGGTTTCAAGAGCGGGCACAGAGCACTGAGGACCGGGCAGGAGTTCCCTGGTTGTGGCACTGAAGTTCCCGGCTCAAGGCTGGTCGATTTTCACATGCAGATTAGCAAATGGAGCTCGGCTCCCAGTTACGAAGCAGCCACTTCCCTGTGAACTTCTAATTTCTTTATTCAAAAATTTTATTGTTTCCTTTGAATAAGCTGCTTTGTGGCTGGAGTTCTCATCTGACTCATATTATGGAATAATCCTATAATTGAGGGTACGCAGCGAATGGCTTAGGAAATCCTCGTGGAAAAACCACACTCTTTGCTCTCCATGCTAGAAGCCATGTTCGCTCAGGGGTAACTTGGCCTTCTTCAACCCTGCTTCAGATGGCTATGAGTTCCTGGAGATCCTGAAGCAGGTGGCTCGGGACAACACAGACAACCCCGACCTGAGCATCGTGTGGATCGACCCGGACGACTTTCCTCTGGTGAGTGGCCACCTTCGCGGGCTCGCGTTTGTGTTTAGTGTGAGACCCTGTTGCATGAAAGAGGCTGTGAAATGGGAGGGGCATTTGCAGGAACCCAGTGGCCACCCCCATCTAGGGTAGGCGATCTTGACCACTCGGGCAACATTGAACTTGGGGCTTGGTGCTGACCCTGACGTGGATTGACTCCATTGTTTTCGCTCCCTGGAGACCAGAAGTCTCTTTCCAGGGCCCACGCAAGTGAGCTGGGTGAAATTCTTCTGCCAGCAGCTCCAGAGCTGTGCCTCATTCCACTGCTACCCCTTGCTACGACCCCTTTCATTTTCTGGGTGGGGACCATCGTTCTGAGGCAGCCTGAGTTACTAAGCAATGAAAATCAGACGTGAACATTTTGCATTGAGTTAAGAACATCATGGCGAGAAGGAGCAACCTTTTAGAGGCCAGAGACCCCCACCTGTCTTCTTCGTGTGTTCTCCCACATCCTAGCAGAACGTCTGGCACTGGACTGGAATGTGTAAGAGTTTCAAGTCCAAACTCTAGCTAGTGTCAACGACCAATGGCCAAAAGGCCTTGATTATGCTTAGTTTTAAAGTGAATAAAAAGAATTTGTACAATACACGAACTTTGTGATAATGATAATACATGTAGCTAATATACTCTGTGCCTGGAACTATAAGTTCTTTCCATGTGTCACCTCGTCTAATCCTCTCAACGACCCTGAGAAAGTAGGGACTGTTAGAATCCCGGTGTTCCAGGTGAAAAGAATGACAGCTGGAGAGGCTAAAACTGTAAGTGGTTGACGTGACAGTCCAGCCCGGGTCTGTGTGATGCTTTGTCTATTAGTCAAGAGACTTCAGGTTGAGCTAACTCCTGGTAACTGCTGCAAGTCTATCATTAGGTTATAAATGAGAACTCTATCTTTCTTCCAGGAATCATTTGTTGCAAAATTGAGGGTAAAATTTTAGTGATTGCAAGGGTCCTGAAACCCAATCCTACATACAAAGATGAGTGAGTCAAAGGTTGACTTCCATGACACCTGAGGTCAATGTCATAATTCTGGGTAACATAATAAGGTCATGGCTTTGTAAGACCCTATATACTATAGCTTTGTTTAGTTAGTCTCCGCCTGGTTATATTTCTAGTTTATCTGGACTGTTTTGTTATGCGAGCTTCCAGATGGTCTGCAGTTCTCCTGACCTGCAGTGCCACGTGCCTTTTGCAAAAGAGAAGACTGCGGACCAGTCTAATTTCTGGGTCCTGACTATCCCCAGTCCCCATGGGCCAGTATTTGCTGGGGAGACTTCCTCCCCCTGCCCACCTCCATTTCCTTAGCCCCGTGGCCTCTGACTCCTTTAGTGCTTCTCCGGCCAGGATGAGTCCATGTGGGACCCAAACCTAGCCAATGAAGAAACTCCTTTCACTTGTATGCCGGCCTATGGCACGTCACTCCCCGAGCAGCCCGCTCATGTCGCAAAGTGGCACCAGGTAAGGGGTTTTTAAATAGGACATCGAAAGAAAGGTGGAGGGAAATGTCTCCTCTACCACCCATAAACTATAAAAAAGCCCCATGTCATTTGGGAATCGACTTTGGACCATGTCCGTAATGGTCTTCCTTACAGCTGTGGAAGCTTTTATATTACATGTTTTCATAGTTCGTGTCATGACATCCTTTTTGTGTGTGCTTATTTGGAGGGCTTGAGGGCTGGGACCAACTCTTCAATTTCCTAAGTGCCCACAGCTGTTTTGAGACCTTGAACTGATGGTGATCTGTTTACAGTATGGGATGGCAGGTGGGTCCAGCCACAAAGAGTGGTTTTAACATGGACTGCCCTCTGCCCACTGTCTAATTTTATTTTTTGTTGCCACAGCTTGTCGCCTATTGGGAAAAGACTTTCAAGATTGACCTATTCAAGCCGCAGATTGGGGTGGTGAATGTGACAGATGTGAGTATGCCCCACGAAAGCTTGCTCAGGCACCCAGAGCCTGCCCCATTTGCTGCCATGCAGCCCAGACTGTGAGGTCATGTGTAGGAGCCCAGGCCCTCATAAAACGAGCAGGACCCTTGGCCCTGCCCAAGCAGAAAACTTGCCAGGATGGTCTCTGAGCCGGCCCCAGCCTATGGGTCCACAGTTGTCTCACATGGGCACTTTCCCTTGCTTATGGGGCCAGCCTGACCTGGTTCAACTATCTATTTGGAAATTTCCACCCAAGTAAACCATCCCGTATTTTCTCCCAATGCCCCTAAACAAGGTCTCTTAGCCTACACCTGGAGCTGGCACTGTGTGGTGGGCGATGGGGCGGCCATGGCCCATGTGGGCGACCACCTGGCCGCTGGGACTGGAGGCCAGAGACCGGGCCTGCCGAGGGCAGGAAGCAGACCACGCGGGAGGAGGGGACTTCTCACCATTCACATGCCACCAAACTGAGGGTGGGGAAGGCTAGTGAGGAGGACTTGCCGAGCATGCGGAATTTTAGACGTCAGTCCAGAAATCCGATGTGAGCCCACCGTAACGACACAGAAGTGGGGACGGATACAACCAGGCAAAACATGGACAGAAGGGACGGTCCCAGAGCACCCGGCAGAGCCACAGTCAGTCGTGGTGGCAACTCTGGTGACTGGGGGCCAGTTACATGCCCTTCTACCCTGTTGGTGTATGTTCAGTCACCTGGGGTATTCCATATTTATGTATTTTGTAAACTGCTTTTTAAATTAATAACGACATGAATAATAATTTAAAAAATGTGATCGAGTTACAGTATTTTGAAACAACAGTAGGATGGATATTAGGAGAAAAATGGAAGCACTTTCCACTGCCCCGACCCCATCCTTAGTCCCATTTCCCGAGGGAACCATTGGTGACTGTATATGTATTCGTTGCTATGGTACAGGTATCTTGCACATATGCTGATGTACTCGAGGAGGGGGCAGTAGAAATACAACAACAATTTACGATAAGGCCTGCTTTCGATGTCTCTAGGGACCGCCCCACTCCTGGGCTGCCTCCCAGTCCCCCCCGCCCTGCATGTCCCCACAGTATTAAGCTAAGGTGGGGGGCAGGGAGAGGGGCAGGTTAGGGTAGGGAGTGGGCTCTATCAAAGCAGTTCTGGTGACTCAGAGGGATTCTCCAGGATGGAGAGGCAAGGCAAAAATTAGGGGTGGGTGGGTGGGTGGGCGGGGAGGTGGCATCTCTGGTGGGGTTGGAGCAGCCGCCAGTCTCCGTGCTGGGCCTGGCCCACTCCCCTACCCACCCCCCACAGCCCTGCCTCCTCACCTACTCCCCTTCTTCCCGAAACCCTTTGCACAGAGTATACACGTACACACATATCCATCCCATGGAGTACATCTTTCCTTTCATGCTACACAAACGGGACACTGCACATGTAATTCTGCAACCCGGCATTTCCATTTAATGCTGTGCACACATCCGATAAGTGTGAGTGACCTGGGGCCCATCAGCACAGCTGCTCAGCCCCCTGGGCTGGCTCGCGCCTCGTACCTGCGCTCACCCACGCATCCTGCCCCTCGTCCGCAGGCCGACAGTGTCTGGATGGAGATTCTGAGTGACGATGACCTGCCCACAGTGGAGGAGCTGGAAGAATGGATTGAGGATGTGCTTTCCGGAAAGATAAACACCGAGGACGATGACAATGAGGATGAAGATGACGAAGATGACGATGACGGTGATGATGACGATGACGACGACGACTCCGATGAGGAGGATGACGACGACAGTGACGACGACGATGATGAATAGCCCGACTCCACGTGATTCTGGTGAAGATCTCAGCTGCCCGCATCCACACAGACAGCACACGGTAGCCGCGGGCGGCCCTGGCCCTCGCCCGGCCAGCTCCTCCCCCTTTGCCAGCGTCTCTCTTCCTGTTCCTGTGTCATCGGGAGCTGCGCAATTCAGCAAACGCCTTGCTAAACCCCGTCACCCCACCTGGCAAGGACAAGTGGGGGATTATTCCCATGTTGACTGTCTTGATTGTCATGGAGAAGCCCTCATTCTCTGACCGGCTGCGGTCACGGCAGTGCCAGAATCTGGGGAAAATGACCCTCTAACATCTCTGCTCAAGTTTGTCGTCTTGGTGAGCATGGAGCGACTTTGTTATCAAAGCCCAGAGAGGACGTCAGTTAATCTCCTTAGCCCCGGATGTCAGCTAGGACACGACCACCAACCGCCTTCCCATCCCCCTGCCCCGTCCAGAGAAGGCTCAGCCTTGGAAACAGGTGTATGTCAGCTCGTCTTGGCTCCATTAAACTCATTATCTTAAGTGTAGGTCAGACCATTATGACCTCAGATCCAGGCTTTTGGGTGTCTACCGAGAGGACTTGACGCGCCTGTGTGTGGATGTCATCATCGTCTCTACCGTGCTAGGATACCGAGGTGGGAGGTCGATTTGCTCTCTGAACTTGCCCTGTAGGTCACAAGTCTCACATATCCACATGGGGGTGGGAGGAACTGAAAGGACTAAAGGTTTTTCGTTTTCTCTGATGGGTTCATATCCCTGATTGCATTGGCTGGTTTCCTAGCCTGAGCTGGGGTCTGAACACCCCTTCTCTGTCGCTGCTAGTGAGACTTCTCATTTGGAGTAAAGGTTGGTTTATCCAGAGGTCAGTTACCTCTCCGTTTATCAGCCCCCCCATAGCCGACCAGGACAACAGTAATTAGAGTTCATAATGATGCCCTGAGGAACTAAAAAAAAATCCCCAAGTGCCTTCTGAACCATCTAAAAGTTATCCTGTGCTCTATAGATTTAGCGTTAAGCGTGCATTACAAGGTTCTAATTTATTTTCTCAATCTTTAAATGCTTGTAAGACACTGCAGATTCTTTGAAAATGAGGCAATCCTTGTATGGAATAGTAGTAAACTAACTCTGTCATTAAAGTCATATTTTGAAAAAATGGAGACTGTCTCGAAAATCCCTCTTGATTTTCTGATCCTGCTCCTTTTCTCTTGGCTCCTGTTCCTCTCTATTCCTTCTCTGTTGTCTTTTCTGGCCCCCTTTCCTCTGCTCGCCCTTTAAATACCAGTGTTTCACAGTATCTCTCAACGCTAACACTTTTCTAAGGTGCTATCGTCCAGGCCCATCGGCTACTACTTATGTTCTAGTGACCTCCACATGTGGGTCCCTGACCTTGACATCTCTCCTAAAAGCGGGTTTTAGACCCATTCATTCAACTGCTTTAAGACTTCTTGGTTTAGAAGATGTTGCACAAGCACTTCAAACAATGTAACAAAAACCCAGCCTAGGTCCTTCCCCAGAACTGCTGCTCCTTGTGGAGTCCCAGTCTGGATGAGTGAGATCACTATCTATCCAACTGCCTAAGTGGTAGGAAGTGGGGGGTGGGTGGGGTCTTCCCCTCTGCTCCCACGGCATTTTGTTCATACCCCAAATCATGGCACTTATTTAAATGGCAACGCACATTTGCATGTCTGTTTTTTCACTAAATTGTAGGCTCCTTTCCTCGAGGCAAGGCATTGATCCTTGTATCCCCAGTACCTAGCATTTTGCTCAGCACAAAGTGGATGCGCATTTATCCAACTGATGGGTGAATAAGTGATTAACCAGAATGCCTATAACTCCTTAGCACTGCTGGATAGCAATGCCTATAGGACCTCCTTATTCTTCTCTCTCTCGTCAAGATGTGGGGGAGGCATTTCCCCCGGCTGAGCTGCGTTGCCATCCAGCCAGGCTCAACCACACCTCAAACAACCTCTTGGGGACATAAATCTTCAAAGCAATCTTTGAAGCTAATCTTTCAAATAGCTGAGGAATGTGGTCCATCGTGAAAGTGGTCTGTTTTTCAGCCCAGGAAAAGCCCCTCTTTCTCGGAGGCCTGAGTCACAGGCGTTAGGTTTAAAGCACGTCGTGGCGTCCTGTGTTAGGAGCGCTGAGTGCTAAGCGGGCACTGTCTGTGGTGTTGTTTAGTCATTGGTCTAAAACTTTACAAGCGGACGTTTATGAAACGTTAGGTCCGTGCCATTGCATTACATGTATTGTTTTAATCCTTGTAACGATTTTAGGACACGGGTCTTGTTATTATCCCCATTTTACAGATGAGGAAACTGAGTGAGGTACGAGGGCTCAGGTAGTTTTCCTAGGGTCACGCAAACACTGTAAAGGAGTGTCAACGTAACCCCATTTTAATGCTTAAATCAAGGATTTAAACTCTACTAAATTCCTTAAGGACTCGAAGGATTCCACTTCCTTTTCTCAGGTAGTGCCTGAAGGTGAACTTGAGGGCATTTCCCATAATTCTTTTTACTGGTGAGGCCAATAAGCCCCGTCTCGTTTCATTCTGGAGGCCATAATCAATTTAAACAGTATTGGAAATGTCAGCTAATTAGAACAGCAAGATCCAGTCATCCCGTTAGGAAAAAATAATTCATTGTGTTATCAAGAACGCACAATCATTTTCAATATGTTTCGTGAAAATATCATCTTATAACGTGAAATGAGCTTGGCTTTTCTGTAACAAGGTTGTGTGCTCTCTGGGCCCTTGTTTGTATTGCCTGGAAAGCCCATACTGTTAATAACGTCACCAGTCACAGTTCATTATGAGCAACGATCCTGACATGCCCCGCCCCCCCACATTCCTCTTAAATGCTGGTGGGTCCTGTGACTCTGTCCTCAAACTTGCTCTCGCCAGGTTTTCTCAGCCCTGCTCAGTGAGCACCAGAATCATAAGCTTATTTTAGAAAACACAGATGCCTGTCACCAGCCCTGAACGATAATTCAGCAGCTATTAGTACCATTAAGAATATGCTGGTGATTATCAAAAGTCAACCTTATCCCAAGCAGTTCTGGCAACACGGCGGCATCTGTTCAGATTTGTTTAGGATAGCCGATTGCTAAAGAAATAGGGATACAGAATCTTTCTGGCTTAGTGAGAAAGTTTCCAATGTGGATATTATCTTTCTTCAGGTTAGCAAAGCCCCCCCTCAGAAATATAGCCCTCGTGACAGGAAGCAAAGTGGCGAAGGGATGACAGCTCTTTGGGAGCGGAATGACCATAGCCGCCTAAATTTCAAGTCGCTTGTTTTAATGCATCTGCAGGCCTACAGGTTTGCAAGGTGCGTTAAAGGCCCCTTTCGAATTAATCTGGTATTTTCTCAATCCGAACTCTAGAGCAGTGATAACTAGAATTCTTAATGATAACCCTAAGGCCCATAAAATCCCAACGATTCCCCTAAAACGATCATAGGTGATCAGCGTCAGCATTGAGTGTGCCAGCATGTTCTCATTCATTCATTCCCTCAGGTAAATATTGAATCGATGGACCTTCAAAGCCTGTTAGCACACGGGGATCGCAGAAGGCAGAAACGAATGGCCATGGTGGAGAGCTGAGCAAGAAGCTAGAAAAGGAAAAGTGTTTAAAGTACCTTCTGTCAGTTCTACAAACGCATCATCATTTTGTCTGAAAGATTATGCGTTCTCAGAGCTGCAGGAATACATTCAGATGTAAATAGAGAGAACACACCCAAGCGTCGTCATCTCCTTTTGATGGTCCAAGTATAACGAGAAGATGCTTGCATGACCCTTTGACCTCCACAGAGAATGACACTGCTCATTCCCACACCTCTGCTGAGGGGCCTCATCTCTGGCACAGGAGGAGCCGGCCGTGGCCTCCATCATCTGACAGTTTATCATCTGATATTCTTAAGACTCGTCCAAAATTCTACAGCTGCATCATAGGTAATGAATGAAAAAGAGAAGAATCTTTGGTTTATATCTACACCCAGTTTTCATCTATTCTCTAGCAGAGTATTTATGCAGCTATAAATTGTGCACATCTTGGCGGACGACCCAGAGAAACAATGCCTATCAATAATCTGTATAATGAAAATCTTCCCATCGATTGCCTTCTCTGATCCCTGTCCATGTGATAGGAAAGGATTTGTATGCTATGAGCACTCTGCACAGGTAAAAAGATAGCGGAGCGCAGCGGAAAGCAAGCTTAGGTTTTTGGTCAAATAATCAAGTTCTCTTTAAATAGACTTATCTAAAATGTCATTAATTTAACTTGTGAGCTATTCACAAAAACAGTCTAATGTTCACCCCCTCACGAATCCAGGGTCTGACACTTTTCTCCCTCCTTACTTGATTCAAAGATCCTTTTTTTAACTTGCTGCTTTACTCAAAAGATCTCTTCATTTCCACATTTTAGAGCCTAAGAATTTAATTTTCAGTAATGTGTTCATTTAGAATATTCTCGACCATAAAATGATTGCAACCAGTAGTTCGTGTCACAACGGCAATTCTAGTTTCTCATTCAGTCAAATCTATCCTAATTGTCTTGGTTTTTAAGAGGATATGAAAATCATGCAAGAGGGAAAATGTTCCCTAAAAAAATAAAACTTTTTAGATGGAAATAATCACACACAAAAAAGAAACAGAATACAATTTAGGATTTCCGTTTATTTTCCAAGTTTTACAGTAGTAAAAAATGTAAAATGTTTTGCAGTTCATTGGGATAGGGGACCCAAAAGGGAACAAAATGACTTGGATGCCAGGTACACTCTGTCTCCCAGAGACACTAACATTGTTACTGGTGTCACAGACGTGAGGAGGTTTCACAGTATAACCTTGTGAATGCATGTGAGCCTCCCCGTGCAGATGGTTGCTGGTAGCGTAATTCATTCATTTACCTGTCTGCAGTGTCTCAGCAGAGGCCACCACCCAGTTGGTGCAGGAAATCACACTCAGACTTTGTCATACACATATAGTGATCCTGCGTAGAGGGTGGTTAGCAAAACTGGCCCCCCCGTTTACAAAGTACTGTATTAACTAATAAGCGAGAACGCAGAAGACGCCAGGCCACGTCGTTGCATAAACGGGGTGGCTTCGTTAGACAGAGATGGTTTTGCCACTGAACTTTCTGGGTCGACACCAGATTCTAAATTCAAAAACGTACATCTATTTCAACACAAAAGTGATTGTCAAGTAAACTTCTCTGAACAGGACCGGGCCCAGGCCTGTGTGGCTCTCTCGCCAGCATCCTCGTTAAGTGGTCACCCACGAAGCAAGTTACATTCACGACCTGCCCTCCTCCTGGCTGGATGGCCTATGGAATACTTGTACTCACAAACGACTGCTTGAAAGTCAAATGTGGTTAATTATGTCACAATTTCGGGGTCCCAGAAGAGTCTGCTATTTAATTAAAGCCTACGGTGACATTATAAAAAATAAGGAATTATCACCAAAGTTTGGATTTGCTTACATTCGCTTAAAAAAAATAAAAAATCAGAGTGATGATCAACATTAAGTGACTATTCCATGATTTCTATAACTCAGGAGTGCTATTATTTCTCTAACCTGGTCCTGGGAATGGTAATGATATGTAGCTGTCTGAATTCTACACTACATGAGTGCAGATCAGATGCCCCGGTCCCCTCAGTAATTCCCCGAGCAACAGTCTCTGATCCTCAGAGATGAAACTTCTCTAGGCTTTGGACATTGCGGGGTTTAAAACCTCCTAAATGACGAGCTGCTTTGGAATGAAGCCTCACATCCACGTGGGAGCGCTCAGCTCAGCATAAGCACATGCGCATCCAGACAACGGTACATTCAAATATTTTCATCCAAATATTATTTCAGTGCCAAAAGAAATACCAAAGACATTCAAGATAGAAGTCTCACACTTGTCCATAAGGCTTAAGAGTGTTTTTATTCTACAAAGACAAGAACAAAACATGTTTTCAAGCTGAGAGAGACATATAAATTGTAGACTCTTAGCACCATATGTAAGTAACGTTTCTCTGTGCTGCTTCCGGCGTTAGAAATCTGTTGTTGTTTTGGGGACACCCTAAAACAACCCATTAAGAGATTTATTTTACAGGTAAAACAAAACAATTGGGGTTATTTAAGTAGAAATGGGACTGAGGCCTGGTAAAAGGGACTCACAGAGTCCTAAAATCTAATTTTATTCAGTAGTTTTAGATTTCTCATCTACCCTTTGAAACGTGTCCTAATTCCTATTGAGTCGCAGTGCTGAGAGGTGCAAGCACCATCTTCTCGGCCCGGTCTTCTGTTGAAAGCACACAGCAGGAGAGAAAAAGGCAGTATATGTGCAACCGAACCAAAACTTAAAGACTCGGGACTAGAGAAAAACAGTGTTTTCAAGAGTCCTAGTTTATGTCTGCTCTTTAAAACTCTTGGGGGAAACTGCCAGGGAGCCGTGGAAGAGCTTGCTGATGACATTGCAGTAGGGAGCGAGGCCAAGGACTCCAGTTCCAAACGCCCCCCAGGCTGGGTGTGCAGGCTGTCCCCCTTGCCCCAACCAGCGACCTGATGTTGGCATACCGCCAGGGGAGGCTTCTTCAGCTCAGGAGGAGGCCGGCAGGCCCTGCACACCACCCAGTGACCGAGGCGAAGATGCCCCAGCCAGCAGGGTGAGGTGGAGGCTGGGAGGGGCAAAAGCGAAGGGTGGCTGTGGAGCCACAGCACCAGGGTCTCGCAGAAGGTGAGACCGGCAGGGCTGGTTTTTCTGGGGGAAAGGGGACTCTCAAGTTCTTTTCTTTGAAACGCCTAAGAAATCCGTCAGCTTGTGAAGAAGCTTCCCGTGGGGCCACAGCTATGGGGTGAACCCCAAGTGAAAGAGCAGAAGCGATTCCACATCCAACGAACCCCGCATCCCAGGTTCTGAGTCAAGGTTAAGCATCCTCAGGTCCTTCCTCTACATCCAAAAATGTTGCTTAGATCTTACCTTAGACTGCACAGGGACTGAGGGATTGGAACCGAACAGTAGATATGAAATTCCATTTGCTAACCATGAGACCTTGGGCAAGTCCCCTCCTCTCTGAGCATGTTTTTTTCTCATCTGTACACTTGAGGGAACCCCTACCTTAAGGGCATGTGAGGATAGCAAGGCCATCTAGAATAGTACGTGACACACAACGCCCGACCAATGTGTGTTAGGACCCTTCTTCCTTCTTCGACTAAAATATATCTTGTCAAAAACGTGATCTGAAATCTCAATTTTCTGAGCATCCTTTGGTTGAGCCCAATAGTGATTTCTGTGTAGGGTCTAACCAGCTCAATTTACTACTGCACTGAACACCATGCAAGAACTGTGCTATGGGCTTAAAAACAATTCGTATTTTATTTATAATGGAATATGACCACAAGGTTACATAGTAGTAAATTCACAGTAGTGATTTATTTTTATTGTAACAAGATCCAGAAAGCACAAAGTCTACCCAGAAACACTCAGCATCACTTTACAATCTCAGGGTATCTGCTGTGGGACTGTTTAAATGTCGTGTTAACATGTCTGCGCTAACTTCCAGTAATCCATCTCTCTTTTTTTTTTTTTTAAATGAAGTTCAACTTTTAAGTTACGTTGGGAAACATGTGGTAAGGCTTCCAGGGTAGTGAAGTCGGAGCAGTAATTGCCGTAGAATTTGACCTTTCTTTCTGTCGCTTGTCGTTTGCAGGTTAGTGTCCTGAGACAAGAGTCTAATGGACTTGCCTGCGGCACAGCAGGCTCTCCAGAAGACATTTCTGTGCTAAAGCCATTTACCCCTGGGGAGAAGCCAGTGTAACCGAGCAAAGGGAATAAAGGACGGGTGGGAGACATTACTGGCTTTAGGGTAACCTCCCAAAAGATGGGTGGGACCAGGAAATCTCTCAAACATATGGCATACGCAGAAACACAGACACCCTCAAACACTCATCCACATAAACACAAGTTATCTACAGAGATACACACCCATCTGCTACAGATAACACAGATGTTCAGATGTCTAACGTATAAACATGCCTTCCATCTGGTAATACACACTCAGAGAAATGCTCGCATATATAGAAATGCATAACTGCAAGCAAGTGTGCATCCCTGTTTAGGCCCAGATAGAAGAGAGCAAACCAAGGCCCTGATTTTATTGGTTTCACGGAGTGGCCACTCATTCTCCCAGGGGCAGAGGGTGAGGAGGGGTGGGGGTGGGGGGCAGGGTAACCGATTTCTGTCAGCCCAACAGGCTCGTGGCTGTCACAGAGCTACAGCTTTATCCAGACGCATGCATTCAAGAGTGAAGATGAGACGCAAAAATGAGAGCTCGACGATCACCCATTACGGTGGAGAGAAGGGAGGGCGGGCGCCTCATCCCAACACACACCTGCGCAACCTCCCCCCGGACAATGAGCTGCTGCATCACACACACACGCGCGCACGCGCACGCACGCACGCACGCACACACGCCGCCTACTTCTTAAAATTGCTGAACAAAATCTGTCCTGTCCGTAGATTGGAAAAGAACAGACAAAGAGAGAGAAAGGGAGAGGATGATAGTTGGGCAAAACGCTGCTCAAGCAAAACGTTTTCTCTAGGGTTCACTGTGAAATTCAGCAAAGGCGTTCCATGTTTCGACTTCACTGATAATGCAAAGGATGGACGAACTGCAGCACCTTCACATCCCTCCCATCTCTGAGAAGCAGACTTCGACATCCGGCTCACAGATGATTACAAATGCTCGCCACCTTCGGAAGGACGCACTTAGGGATGAAAGTTATTATCCACCGGCTAAAACGCCGCCCCGGGAAGAGGGCGATCTCAGGCGTGCACTCCTCGATAAGGTCTTCAACTCTTAAAACATTTAACATTCACTTTCTAATAACTTATGTCGAAAGTTATAGAAAATCTATAAACATTTAAGGCAAATGAAATCCTGTCTCCTCTAATACAAGTGTGCATGTTCTCCCAGCCCCAGGGCAGTTAGCACCCTTTAAAAAGAACAGCCTTTTGGTTCCAGGAACTGAAATAAAAAATGCATTATGTTCCATCATGGGATGCAGCTTTCAGAAACCTTACATATTTTAATGCCATTTACACTGTTCCCACTGCACCGGTAACTCGAGCTATGAAGAGTTTGAACATGCAAAGCCTTTATACGAAGATCCTGCATTTTATTTTAATGTTCTTTCAAAAAGGACTCAACACGAAGTCGGTGTAAAAAAAAAAAAAAAGATCAATATTCAATTTAAAACAGAAATGATCATTTCAGAAAGCCTGACATGCTTCTATGCCAAGACTGGGAGAGGGAGAAAGCGGGGGAGAAAAAGTATATTCCTTAATTTAAATCCTTCTTCACGCTGCTGGGGGGTGTACCCACCAAAGCGTCCAATCCAACTTACCCCTTACAAATCGTGTCATTATGAACTATGGGAACAGACGTTTATGGCACCTCCACTGCCATGTCCCTGATACAACAGCCTCTGACACATTTAGTCTGGGACGTTATAACCCTTACGCGGCCAAAGTCTCAGAGACGTTCATTGTCCCTTGCCCTAACTCCCAAAATATATTTCCTGAGAAAGACATCATCCCAAGGAGTGTCTAGTTCGAAGGGATCTCTAGGCAAAATCTAAGAGGAGCAAAAGCACCGTGGTTACACGGTATGTTTTTCATCAACGGAACCACGTAGTTAAATAATACATCTTGGCTCCACGCCAGACTAACCGGTTTCTCCTTCTTTCTTTCCCAGCACATCTCCCTTTTGACCCGAAGGCTGTTGATTCAAGAACACTGTTTACTTTTTCGGGTACGGCTGTATTGCAAATATCCAAAGCCAATTTTGATTTAAAAAATGACATACGGATCCGACGCCACCTGTGGAATGCAGAAACTGGTCAGGGTGTGTGGGAACACATACACGACGAACATTTGACGGTGTCGTCCTTTACTGAAGCAACGAACGGTACCCTAACCACCGGGGAAAACCAAGAGTGAACACTTTGACATAGGACGGCAAACAGAGGCACAGGGGACGGGCCCCACGGTGTCAGGCGTGGCTCCTCGGGGAACTCCCACGCACGGGGCTCCGCCAGGATGGCTCCCCACCCACACCCAGGCCGGAGGAAAGCCCACTGGAACCAGCCGCCTTTAAGAAACAGATCGCAGACGCGTCATTCTGGACCCTAGGACTGGTTCCCTACTCTTCTCACTTTGCCAAACTCTACAAGTACTTTTGACGCCAGGGGCTGAGCGAGCCCTTCCCTGGTAGTGAGTGGCAGAGGTGATGAGTTGCACAGTGACGGTGGTCTGAACCCGGGGCCCGGACGGCACCGGCTGGCCCTGCAGTGGGCACTGCTTGGCCTCCTGCGGCAGGCAGCTTGCTGGGAGCTGCGAGAGAACTCATCACCCTGGGTTAATTAGAGGCTCCAAGCTGAACCTGCCGGTGACAGAGCCTCAGTGTCTGTCAGTCTCCCCCTGGTTGGTGGGGAGCAGTGGGGAGGGGGGTGTCAGGGGAGGGGCTCCCGCCAGGCTTAAAAGGGACATTCGAGCTGGCTTGCCCCCCTTGTGACCCACCTGGTGGGCGCTTCACACTTCCCCACGCAAACAATCCGTGGGATGACCTGAGGCTGGGCGCATAGCCCAAGGGCACGTGTGCAGAGCCAGGATCGAGGGCTGGGCTTCCCTGGCCAGGCCTGCCAGCCAGGTGGGGGCCGTGTGCGTGCGTGTGTGCGTGTGCGTGTGCGTGCGCGTGCGCTGGGGACGGCGGGATGGGTGGAGACAGGTGCCAATCACAGGGTTAGCAAAGGGCTACCTGTTCTGGCCGGTACAGAATCTGGGTCAGAAATAGGGCAGGCAGGTTTTCTCTTTGGGGAAAGAAAAAAAACAGAATCCAATTAAGAGCCGTCCACGGATAGTGCACATTTTTTTGTTGTGATTTTTCTCTGCGGAACCTAAGGCAACAAAGACGAGGCCACAACTCCCAAGCGGCCCGTGGCGCCCATGGGAGACGAGGAACCGGACATTACACATACAAGCACGTATGTGGACGTGTCGCTCTGGTTTCCTGAACCAGGATAAAGACGTGTCCCCTCGGAGGCCTACGAGTGGGTCGACCGGAAGCAACGGGCGGCTGTGGTGCCGGATGAAAGGCGAAGGTCACGTGGGAAGGCCAGAATCCCAAGGACCGTCAGCTCCGCTTTGGTTACAGCTGTCACAGAAACGCCAGGGGACGCCTTCTCGAGAAGTCTCATCCACAACAGTCGGATGTCCTCAGTCACCTTCTTCCAGGGCGGACATCCCCTGCTTCCTTCCAAATAAAGTGCAGATGGTCAAAGGACACTGGTCTGTCATCTGCCAGTCTCGGTCAGCAATGAAGAACAATTAAAAGGAAAAAAAGATGCCCCTCTGGTACATATATATCTCTCTCCATATATCCTTCTTCTTTAATAAAGCCACAAATATAGAACTTTTAAACTGACGTCTCAGACTGTAAGCGGAGGACAAATTTGTGAGATTTGGGGTCTACGAATTCTTCCGAGAGCACGATGAATGGAATCTTCTTCACACTGACGACGAGGCTGAAGTCCAAGCACTTGAGCACGAAAACGATGCCATCCTGTAGCCCCTTCGTGACAGCCTCTTCACTAAGGAGCCTCCACTGCGTGGACAGCCAGCGCTCCTTGTCATACTGCAGGGTGGGGCCCGCGCTGAGGTACCGCTCCAGGAAGGCCTGCGAGGAGAGGAGAGAGGCCGTCAGCGGAGAAACACCCCCCGTTCTCCCGTCTATGAAAAGCATCTTCCCAAGAAACCAGGACAGAGCCCGGCTCTTCACGCCGAATCCCCGTCGGACCCTCACGGCTGAGTCGCTTTCAGGGTGGAACACTTCTCAGACCTCCCCCTTCTCCTCTGCCCACTTTCAACCAGCAGGCGAAGGTGGTGGCAGGCGGAGGTGAGGGAGGGAGGTGGCTGGTGTCGGTCTTCGCCCGGAAGCCATCACTGAGGCACCAGCCCCATCCCGAGGGTTCGGCCTTACTGCACATGCCCCTGGCTCGTCCCTGCCCGCAGGTCTGCCTTCGCCGACACTGAAAGCTCAGGGCAACAGCCGGTCACAGAGGAGCACCCCGGAATCTGAGCTGAACAAGTAAAGGGATATACCTGCACACGCAAAAAATGCACGCTCAATCACTTAGTAGCTGCGTGACTGTGGACAAGTCACTTAACCTCTCTGTAAGTGAAGGAAACAACAGCTAACTCACAGGGCCGCAGTGAGGATGAAATGGGTAGATAACCATCTAACGAATGGCACGAGGGACGTCCAACCCACGGGCACGAAGGTTACTTGGCGTTGGATCAAGTGCACGTATGGCGAGTCCAAGGGGTGTCCAGACTCCATGTTCACCTTCCCTTGAACAAGTCTCGGCTCCACTAGTGCTTGGCTCTTTGGAGTTCTCTGCCCGCTGCCCAAACACACACGCACACATGCACGCACGCACGCTGTTCCTGTCATCCTTCAGCCAATTCCTCTCATTACACCGCACCCCAAACATCTCATATTAACACAGCCGCCTCTAAACGCCTCAACCCCCGGCAGGACTCCTGCGTGACATTTCACTTTCTGAACAATGACAGCTGACTTGCTAGTCTGGGTCCCACACCAGACTTTACTCTCCTGGAGGGCAGGAACTGTTTTTAAATTTGAATTTCTGATGTGCTTGGCAGATTCTAGAAGCTCAACAGCATGTGTATTATGTCCATTAATACACTGATTTAGCTGCAAGAAAGGATCAACCAGTGATACAGATAGAAAATACTGAGATACGTCGCTCTGGTTCTAGCTAGACCATAGTTCAAGGACAGTTTCTAAGTGGTACCCCCTTCCACCCACCCCTCGCTGCTGCTGACAGGTCCATTATCTCTGATCTGTAAGCATATATTCTAAGGCAGAAAGCAGAGCTGTGCCTCTAGGACAAAACACACTTCTAATATGACATAGCTCTTATGAATTATAAGAACTCAACAATAAGGGAAATGAAATAATTTACAGAATAGAAAATTAACATGGAAGATGCTCTATCACATTAATAAAGAAATATGAATTCAAATAATGAAAAAACATATCTTCCGACACCTAGATGGGCAATGATTAAAAAGAATAACACCCGATGCTATCACGCGTGTGTGTGCGCGTGTGTGTGCGTGTGTGTTTGTGTGGATAAACAGTCTCATATCCCAGAGGCTAAAGTGCAAAACAGTCACACCCTTTAGGACAATCTACACCTTTGGTCCATCTGTTCCTTGACTAGAAATTTATCCTGCAGAAATACTTGTGCAAACGCACAAAAACATATGTAAAATAGTTGCATCAACACTGTTTAGACCAGGGGTTGGCAAACTTTTCTCCCAATGTAAATATTTTCAGCTTTGCAAGCCACACTCTGTCACAATTACTCAACTCTGCCTTGTAGAAAGCAAGCAGCCACAGAAGATATGTAAATAAAAGGGTGCGGCTGCATGCCAACAACACCGATTAAGAAAAACAGCTAAGCCCTGGTTACGACTAATGACAGATCTTAATCCAAACCCGTATCAATAGGCAATCAGTTAATAGCTGCATCTCATTGCACGGTATTTCGTGCAATGAGATGCAGCTATTAAACAGTGAGTAATGATCTGTAGGATAGAGATTTAGAAGTCCTGACATGGAAATGTAGCCAACGAGAGAGGAGTACGTGAATAAAGCGCTTCCAAACTGTACGTACAGGTATGAGATCTCATTCCTGGGGTTTCCGCCCCCCTCGTTTTTGCTTTAAACACACACACATGCACACACACCCCCCTCTCTATGTCAGTAAGAACTGTTTTAGGCTAGAGGAACGAAACTTCACCCTGTACATTATATTTTTCTTTACTGTTGCATCAACACTGTTTTTTATCAAATATTATCCTTCTTTTAATTTTACTAAATTTATTCGGGTGACATTGCTTAATAAAATCATATAGATGTCAAGTGTACGATTCTATAAAACATCATCTGTAAGTTGCATGTGTGTTTATCACCCCACGTCAAAGCTCCTTCCATCACCATATATTTGATCCCCTTTACCCTTTTCTACCTCTTCCCTTCCCCCTTTCCCTCTGGTGACCACCATACTATCTGTGTCCGTGAGTTTTTGTTTGTTTGTCTTGTTCATTTGTTGCTTTCGGTTTTATATCCTACATAACGGTGAAGTCATATGATTCTCAACTTTCTCCATCTGACTTACTTCACTTAGCGTGATATTCTCAAAATCCATCCATGTTGTCACGAATGGCAGTATTTCTCTTTTCTTATGGCTGAGTAGTAGTTCATTGTGTATGTACCACATTTCCTTTATTGAATCATCTATCAAAGGACATTTTGGTTGTTTCCAGAAATAAACCCACATATATGTACGGGCAAATAATTTTTGACAAAGGAGCCATAAATGTACAATGGAGAAAAGAGTCAATAAATGGTGCCGAGAAGCTGAAAAGCACATATGAGAGAATGGAACTAGATTGCTCTTTGTCACTATGAACAAAAATTAAGTCAAAATGGATCAACGACCAAAACGTAAGACCTGAAACAATAAAATATATAGAAGAAAATATAGGTACTACATTTATGAACCTCGGTCGTACAGAGGATTTTATGAATTTGACCTCAAAGGCAAGGGAACCAAAGGCAAAAATAAAGAAATGGGACTATATCAAATGGAAAAGTCTTTGCACAGCAAAAGAAACTATCGACAAAACCAAGAGGCAACCCACTGAATGAGAAAACATGTTTGCAAATGACACCTCTGATGAGGGACTGACATCCAAAATATATAAAGAACTCATACAGCTGAACAGCAACAAAACAATCCAAAACTGGGCAGAGGACCTCAACAGATCATTCTCCCAAGAAGACAGACAAATGGACAACAGATATATAAAAAGATGCTCAACTTCATTAGCAAATCAAAACCCAATGTGATTGCACCTCACATCTGTTACAGAATGGCTATTACAGACAAGTAATAACAAGAGTTGGAGAGGCTGTGGGGAAAAAGGAGCCCTCATACTCTGCTGGTGGGAAAGCAAACTGGTACAGCCACTCTGGAAATCAATATGGAGGCTCCGCAAAAAATTAAAGAACAGAATTACCATATGACCGAGTAATCTCTCTTCTGAGTATCTACCCAAACAATTTGAAAACATTTATTCATAAAGATATATGTACTCCTATGTTCACTGCAGTACTACTCATGGAGTCCAGATTATTATTTTTAATTCTGAAAAGTACATTTTTTAAATGAAAATAAAAGCAATTGGGAAACTTTACAAAATCTTAGAAAAAAGAAAAAAGCTGCTTCCGTGGATTGTTGGCTGTACAAGCTATCACTGCATATGTAGACACACTGTATGTGTTTGCAACCATGTGTTCATCCTGTTTTGCATTCCGCTTTTTGTAACTTAATATTCTAACAAAGATTCTTCCATGTTTCAACAAGTGATATACCATAACTTATAAGCCACTGCTCTATTGTTAAGTTATTTCCAGGTTGGAGTTACTGGTTAGTGACAATGTAACCAGCAGTTGTACATGTGTAGGACAATGTATGATCACAGGTCCGTATACTAATGATGACTACGAAACGTTGCGCGTGTGCTATACGCCAAGCCCGTTTACTCTCTACCACATGACTTACGCGTCCTGCTGCCACGTTTAACATAATTCTCACACAACAACTCTATCGAGTAGATACTATGATTATCCCCGTTTTATAAAAGAAAAAAGAAGTGTAGAGTATCATGCAAAACCACAAACCAATGAAGTGTTGGAGCCAGGATTTGAACCCACTTCTGTGTGAAGAGAGAGCATTTGCTAAACTTACTCTGTTTCACCTGCATGGCCGTAGGCCTCTATTAGAAACATGACTGTTTCTTGTAAAAGCGTGAAAAGAGTGCTCATCACAAAATAAAGACCATTCAGTAAAACGAATTCTACAACGTCCAAAATGCCTAACAAAGCGATAGTATCATTTTTAGCGTTAATAACAGCCATGTATTCGGTCCTTCCCATGTGACAGGCACTGTTTCCGGCACTTTTAGTTCTCACAACCCGATGAGGCGGATATTAGTATTATCCTGTTTACGGATTGGGAAACTGAGGCACCAAGCTGTTAAGCTATTGGCCCAAGGTCTCCCAGCTGGTGGGTGGAGAAGCTAGGCTCCAGGACCCACCGAGTTCCCCTAACGACCACCTGTACCGTCTCTGAGAGGTCTCCCCTCTGCTTGACTCTAGAAGCCTTCAAAAGGCACATCTAAAAAAGCAACAGAACTTAAATACTATAAAGTAAGTGAGAACCACTAGTTATCGGCCCGTGCTGTGGGACGTCGCCGGCTCGGCGCCGAGTCGCACCTTTGGGGTCATGCTGTTGGTGACGCAGAAGGCCAGGTGCTGCAGGATGCTCTCCATGCTGTGGTACTGCTGCTGCCGCGTGGTGCGCAGGTACTTCTGCAGAGCGCGGGCCATGGAGGGGAAGATGGCCTGGGCGGCCTCCCGTGGGTCCATCACCTCCCCCGGGGCCTTCTGCTGCTCCTCGGCCTGGAGACGCTGGATGTGGATGAAGGCCTCCTCCACCGCGACCACCAGCCTGGGGACAATGCAACACGGTCATCGGGACAGGGTGTGAGAACCGTCTCTGGGACCTAGCAGGGCTCCTGCCCCACTGCTCTGCCCGAGGCTGCTAGCGGCTCCCCCGGAGCTCACGGCCTTAGCTGTCACTCCAAAGGCTGGGAGGGCAAGGAGGGGGAGAGGGAGGCAAAGGCAGAGGAATAACGTGGAACTGGGGCCACGGGGGTGAGGAAGGAGGGGGCCCGGGACTGGGAGACGATTTCCGTTCTAATTTGCTTGGGAGACTCGCTTCGCTCTTGTTCATCTCCACAGTGAAGGGTGAGATGAAAAGGGGTCTAAGGCTCCTCAAATTCTGGCTACAAAAGGCTCCGCCTGCGCTGAGAGGTGGCTGGTGGCTCAGAAGCACCTTGCAAAGCCCCACAGCTGCCTCCCTGCTCATCCGGCAGCCAAACCAGCAGCCCCTGGGAATAAGAAAGAGGCTCAGTGCACACGATTGGGAAACCACTGCTGTCCACTTTGGTTATTAGGATCGGATCTCGAAAGCCAGCGAGGGCCTGCGGGTGTAGGATGGGACCACTCAAACCGCTGGGAATCTGCAAGCACCTCCAGGCTTACTGAAGAGCGAGTGACCTTGGCGGTTAAAAAAAGAAAAGAAAGGAAAAGTCCGCGACCAGAGGGCGCTGTCCCGCGGGGGCCCGCACCTCGCTCTCCGCTTCTTCACCCGCCGCTCGTGGTCCGCCTCTTCGTAATACAGCTCGTTGTGGCTGGAGTCCCTGCGCCGAGCGGCCGCGGCGATCATGGCCCGGGACTGGCCAGTGGCGTTGTTACTGGGGCCTGTGGGGGAAGGACGGAGGAGGGAGACCGGTGTAACGCCGCGGGGCTGTGACACGGGGCCGAGCACGCAAACCCCCAAGGCGACTTCCCGGGAGGCTGAGCAGCACCCCAGCTCCACTCAGGATGCTCACGAGCGGAAGGAAATCTCTCTAAAGCCCGATGTGATCGGTGAAAACGGAAAAGGAACTCGGAGCGGGGATGAAGAAGAATGCCGGACGATGAAAACGCGGGCCACAAATAACACGGGGAGAGAGAGTGTGAAAAGATGCGGCCACGTGTTACAGAAGGTTCGCGCTGGGCCCTAAGGTAAGGGCAGCTGGAACATCCCGTTTCGGCAGGAAGACAAGAGTGAGGACGACAGGGATGGGAGGACAAGGACGGAGAAGAGGGACGTCACGGGACACGGCGACGCAGACCACACACGAGAAGACGGGCGCTGTTGAAGCGTCGCGGCAGCCACGACGCGTCCAGAAAATACCGACGCTCGACAAACGGCCCGTTCGCTGATACGCACTTAGAACTGCTGGTCTCATTGCCCCGACCACCGACCACCTTAACTTTTCGGGAGGATGAGGCACATCTCATGCTCTCTAATAGGTTCCCTGCTCGGTTAATGACTTGGTTTTTCCTAGTGGGGATTTTTGCTGTTTTCAGATCACAGGCTAAATTTACCAATCCTTCGGGATTCACCAGAGTGCACGTCTCAATAGGCAAAAAACAAAACTAAACAAAGAAAGGAGGATCTCCCCACCAAAAATTGACGCCGTCTATAAATCACTGGACTTGCTAACAAAATACTCTCCTTCCAGGCTTTGCAAAGCTCTTGCCTTGACCTAAGCTGCCAAGCAGGAAATGACACCGTGTCCTGTTTCTTGCACTTGACCATCTGATAGCCTGAAACCGCTCTGATGTCCCCAGCCTGGCCTCTGGACCCCTGCCACGCACTCAACTCCAGTTCCTAGCCAGGATTGAGAAATGCCTGTACGTATCTCACCCAGATGCCTGAACCACTGAGAATCAGAGTCTTAACAGTTGGGATTAGCTGAGTCTTTGGGTAATTTATCCAAAGTTTGAAAAGCAGCCCTCTCTTAACCGCTTTCAATCTAGGATGTTCCCAGCAGGAGGCAGGAAAAACACATCACTATTATTTTCAGTCATAAAATTTCAAAATGAATGAACCTCCCACAGATGTAGACAGTAAATCAACATTCCTCTGGA
>NW_024350924.1:6542628-6741620 GCF_902729225.1 Pteropus medius | reverse complement strand
GAAAGAAGAAAAAAAGAAATTGTTTTGAAATGAGAATGCACCATAAAGACAGACACTGAGAGGAGGCAGAACCAAATGGACCACGATGTTTATGCTGATCAGTCGCCCACACGCTCCCTACGCCCGCCGCAGATGTCATTCAAGGCACCTACCGTCTACGTTGTAGACTTTCAGCCCCGCCATGTGTTTGGCTGCTCGGAACTTGGAGGCTGTTAGGAGGTTGGGGTTATAGATGGTGAAATCTTTATAGTAATTTTCCAGAACCACCAATGCTGCTCGCTGGATGCTGAGGGAAAAAAAAGGCAAAATTACTGCAGAGCTTTTTCACTGAACCAGCAGGTCCTAAGTGAAAATAAAAATCCTCTTTGGGAGTCAGGTAAAATAACAGAGCACCGCGGACAGACGCACACAGAAGGCCACTGGGTTTCCTCCCCGCTTTTGTCACCAGGATGAGAATTTCAAGATGAAACTAAGTCCCGCTGTCAAGTGCCTCTGTGCCCTCTCCCAGGCTATGTCATAAGCCATATCCCATCTAGCCAATATTGAGAAAAGAATAAGTTATAACTTAGAAATGTTTAGGCCACACAGAACTTCCCTATTTTTCCCAGTTCACAAAAAAGGAAACCGAGGACCCCAAAATTGAGACGTACAGATGGCTGCCGAGCTCACAAGTGCAAGAACAAAGTGTGGATCTGGGCGTCTCGGGTCCTAAGGCGGTGTACCCCCACCCCACCGCACCCACCCCAGCACCCCGGCGTAAGGAACGCTGGGGTGTTCGTTGTCTATAGATCAGAGCTACACCCACGCAGGGCATGGAGCATCTGAAAGCAGCAGCTGCAGATGTGAGTTAATCCTGATTCCGCCTCTCTGCTCCACCCCATCTTTCCCAGGCCAGCTCTGTGGCCCCAGTGTCCTGCCGTCTCTGACCTGTTACCTGCTTTGAGGGAGAAGGGTAGGTGAGGGAGGGCAGCCACACTCAGTACTGGCAGCGAAAGGACACACACTCTTCGTCTTAAATGCGGGGTGGGCTTGTACGGTAGCTCACCTCATTGGACCCCCACCATCATTCAAAGTCAGAAGACTGAGGTTCAAAGCTCTGGGGCCTGCACGACAGCATGCGTTTACTCAACAGTAGGGCTGGAACTCCAATCTGCGTTGGCGAACCTCCACCGCGTGCTCCTTCCCCGTGACATGTGGCCTCGGGGATGGAGTACGAACTGCCGCCAACCGCCAGCGCGCTCAACTCTACAAAGTCATCTGTATTTTGCCCTTGTATTTCCCTTCCCAGTTCCCTAAGCAGATGAGCTTACAAGGCTTATTTACAGTAGCCCGGGCACCAGCACGGGGCTGCCTCCGATTCCTGGATGACCGTGCTGCCTCCCACAGCTCTCAGGGGTCTTCACTTGACACCGAGCTAGCGTAGCCCCCAACCCATCAGCGGGACACGTTGCCAACTCACCCCTCATCTCCCTTTGGGACTCTGCACCCCCTCCTCCTTCCCCACCCCAGAGTTGAACACAGAATCTAAAAACAATCTAGACGCCAGCCAGCCAGCCTCCTTGAGGGCAGAGTCACAGCAAAGCTGTCTTACTTATACCCCAATGGCCTCGATCTGTCTCTGCATTCAGCCTGTACTTAGCACCAACCTAGCTATGCACACGCATGTGAGGCTGGGGACGTGTGGGGAGGCCAACCTTGAACACTGGAAGTACTAGATTTCTAGGAGCCAATCCACATTTTGAAAGCCCTGGCTATTTGGTTGCTCACTCATCATTTTCATATTTAAGTACTGATGTCCGCGGAGCCCCAGGAATGCAGAGCTAAGGAGGAAGGAGCATCTCCTCAGGCAGGCGTGCACGGACAGAAGACCTGTGACAACTAACTGGAACACACGAGGGTTGAGAGGCACAGAGGACGGCTTCTGACGGCTCGGGACTTGGGTGGGTACAGGAGCAGCCCCCTGCAGAGGTGAAGGGGTCCTTGAGGAGAGGTTTGTGTGTCAGATCTTTACGCAGAGGTCCTCTTTGTTCACACTGAAAGCCTTGCCCTGTGGCTCGATCTGCAACTCAGCATGCCCCCTCCCCCCTTGCCCGTCTGTCTCTGGCATCTCCGAGGGTGGCAAGTGCTTCTTCACGTCCCATTCCACGTGGAGACTGGCCACGCCCTGTGCCTGATAACCCTACGTGCCAGCACACACACACACACACACACACACACACACACAGCTCCTTCCCTTACCTAAAAGTGCCCTGCTTTGCTGGAGTCCCCATGGGAGAAAAGGGGCCCCTCCACACAGAAAGGAGTCTCAGTTATGACACAGACATGCTGGGGTGCAAATATTCCATCCCACACTCCTATACTGACATGGAAGCATCTCTCAGCGCCTGGATTCCAGCAGAAAATTATTTCCCTGATGAAAACTTAAAAGTTCAAAGGCAACCCAGAGGTTATTCTCAGGCCTGGCTTCAAAGCGAACCCTCTTGTGGTTGTTGGGTTTGGCTTTTCCACTCAGCCAGGCTGCAAGGAGGAGCCCAGGGGATCCTACTGACTCAGCCCAGGCCTGCGAGGCGGGCGGGGCAGAGCTGGCCCCGAGCCTGGCCGTGTGTCCCAACCCTCCACCCCGAAATCACACACCGTGCACAGGGCTGCCCCCAGAAGGGGTGTCTGCCCCACACCCCATAGCCCGCCTCACGCCAAAGCCCAGGTGATGCTGGGGAGTGCTCAGGGATCGTGCAGGGAACAGGGGACAGGAGCCCCAGAAGTCACCTGAGTGGGTCTCACTGTCCTCAAAGTTCAAGAACCTTCACTCAGACACACCGAGCAAGGCAGGACGCTGAGGCCGTGCTCTCCTCCAGCACCATCATCTCCATGGAGGCACAGGTGGGCCCCACAAGCAGCCACGGCCCTGGCCGGCCCCCCCGGCTGACCGGCGAATGTGGGACTCTCGGGGGAAGCGTAGGAAAGCCTCGAGTACAGGGCACATCCTGGCCCACAGAAGAGCGTCCGGGCCACACCTGACAGATCTAGCAATACCGGAGCGTGAGAAGCTCCAACGAACTGTAAATAACACACCGAAATGTCCAACTTAAAAAAGAACGGCTGTGAGATTCGGACCAAAATCCTAAACGCCTTTCTTCACCTTTTTAAAGAGGGCAAACTATGCAACACTAAGTCAGTCTTGTGGGTGACTCGGGACGATGACGACGCACGTTCATTAGGGGCTGTGCCCCATATGCAGCACAGTGAGGACGTCACAGCCCGCAGGAGGCGGGGGTTACCTGGCCCCGCATCCCACAGGGCAGTGCCGTCTGAGTACGCCCGGCTGTCTGTCCACACCTTTTCTGTATTCTCGCTTACTGCAGGCTATCGAAGTCATTCCTAGTTGCTGTCAGCCTACCTCCCTCGGCCACTGCCCTTCTGTTCTCGTACACCCCCAAATCAGGTATAAAGAGAGAAAACGGGCTTCCAGGGGCCCAAGGAAGGAGCTCTCCTCCCGCCAGGTGATACCCACTGTGGCACAGGAAGTCATCTCTACTTCGAGCCAAAGTCTAAGGCCTTCTTCATGTCTGTTCTGGCTCCTGATTCATACTCTGAATTGGCTGAGTTTGTTAGATAACTGACTTTAGGTTAAAAGTAAGATACTAATATATCATTTGGCTTCCCCCACTAGTACGTAATATCCGCTGGTTCAAATGGCTCATATAGGAAACCTAGAATCCCACAGGTGTAGGATCGGCCCTGACACTGTATTTCATAAAACCACAGTTTCAGAGGTAATAAAAGGGCCGTGGAGATGAACAAATGCAAATCCTTCGACGGGTCCCAGTGTCCCGACCAGATCATCTCTGAGAAGGGGGAGGGGTGGGGCAAGAAAAACCAAGTGGGTGGGAAACGTGCTCTCTCTCGTCACCGTCCTATTGAGAGACAATAGGTAGTAATCTACCTAAACAAGCCTCGTGCAGACACCCTGTATTACAGGCAGGTGGAACCCGATGTACACACTGGGGACGTGGCCCTGCCAAAAATCCGCGGCGAGGACATCAGACCTCTGAGCCCAACGCATGCCCCATCCACACACCTTCCTACGTCACCACCCGGGGAAATGCCCTTCCACATGTGTCTGTGGAAAACACACAAAAACACAAACTCAGGAATCCTATGTGACAGGCATGTGAGGAGACAACGCCGATGATGGCATCTTCAAGAACAGAAGAAGTTCTTGTTGCTACCAAGGGGGACGCAACCCCCCTGGCCCCCAGCTCTGCTCCGTCCAGGCTGGTCCGAACTCGAACTCATGGGAAAGACAGGGCAGCAGTGGGTCAGCACCAATGCCCGAGGGAACCTGACAGCCACTTTTAAGTCCGAAGCTCGCCGGTGGCCATGTCGCCTCACTGGCCTATTTTCTTTTCAGGACGAAGAGGGTGGCATGTGGAACGCTGCGGCCTTTTGTGTCTGATCAACCACAGAAACGCTTTCGGCGCCGATGGCAACCGTCACACAATGGCCATGGCAACGGAGGAGGGGGCCGGCCCTTGTGCTGCGTTTCTTAAACAGGCCCGGAGAGAGGCACCTCCAAACACAGTTCAGATGTTACTTCATAAAAATCTGAAAGATGTCTTCTTGAAAGATAGGGTTCTGAACAACGAAAACCAAAAGCAAACGAATGCCTGCCCCGCGCTCTGTGCCCATCTGCTGTGGGAGGAAGTAGGCACTGGGCAAATGGTTCTGGCTTTCTGGCCCCAGAAAACGTGGCTCTTGGCTCTTTCACTTAGTCTTTGACCTTGAACACATTAACTCATTTCTCCAAACCTTAGGTTCTCCAACTGCAGGGTGGGAAAAGCAACATAGAAAACTCGGCTGTGACATAACTGTGCTCCAAAGTACCTAACTGTATAAAATGTATTACTGAAAGGCTGTTGAAGTGACTGGCACAAGTCTGGGGTAGGTGGCAAGTCAGATATTCTCATGATAGACAGAGAGATCCAAACATCCAGGGCTGGCAGAGGGCCAGTGTCACCTGTGGCAGTCATCTCCTGAGTTTAAATATCAATGGGGACGATTTCAAATTCTGTGACTTTCCCAGACTTTAAAGTCGGTTGGATTTAGGCCAAAAAAAATACTGGAAACTCACCCTCTACTTTCCTGCTTCCTAAGGAGGGGATGCATGCCTGGTTTAGGTCTGTTTTAAAAATTAAATGAGATAATATATTTATAAATGAATGCCCAAAGCGAATGGCTGGTAAATGGCCGCGCTATGAGCTTACCCGTCCATGTATTTTGGGAAGGTCAATGTGTCCCCTGTGTGCGCCCGCAGTGCCCTCCCCATCAAGGGCCACCACGAGGCCACTGTCGCAGGAAGTGAGCCAGGATAGGGCCCTCTGCACCGTTTTCCTTAGGGACTTAGGACTATAAAGTCATGGGGCCCTGTTTGTACGTGACATTTCCTGCTAACCTTCGGCGTCCTGAAAATCAAGCCCAGCCATGAGGGAGGCAGCCACGGTACACAAAATAGAAAAACCACTGGCCTTACAGTCAGCAGGTCTGGATTCCAGGTCTGAACCTGTGACTTCACAAACCCGCATAAGTCGTTTCCCCTTTTCTGGCCTGTTTCTTGGTGCGTGTGATGGCGAGATAATACCAACGATTCCATGTGCTCCCTGAAGAGAGCAAACGAAATGATGACGGTGGAAGCATTTATAAACGACAAAGGATCACACAGACATAACGCGTCAACGTTACTGCTAACGATTATGAACATTTTGCAGCCCCCCGCCTTAACTCTCAGTGTGCGGCGAAGGGCACGGAGGCCGAGAAAAGCACGTGTGCACGCTCACGGGCACACGCAGAGTTGTCTATTTCCTCTTCATTCACTTTCCCTGGATTTGAATGTGGCTTCGGCCATTTGACTGATAGGTGCTATTAAAATCAGAAATATCAAGGCTTTAGAGCTCATCTAGTCCAAAGCCCTAAACATTTATAGCCTTTAACTTTTTCCAGACCAGGGAGAAAGGCCCTGCCTGACCGGCCCAGGTGCGGAAGCCTCATTCACGTTTTGGTCACCTCTTTTCAAATATTAATTTGCGCTCTTATGCTATCAACAAAAAAATAGCTTTTTCCCCATGCATGAAAAACGTGACAGCATTTCTGACACACTAACGCCCCCATGAGTGCCGGCCACCATCATTCCGATGACCTAGGTAGGGCTGACACAAAGGTACTGAAGAGACAGCGTGCTAGTCGCAGAGCAAAATCTGCAAAGGCCTCCTCTCGGGGTGAGTACCTACTATCCCACAGGCCGACTACGGGTGCGGACATTCGGAACCCTAATAACCAGCCTCCCCAGCGCCATGCACAGGCAACTACGAACTATGCGCACCCACTAAGCCACGCACTGGGATACGTACACGAGCAAGGCCGCGGGGGGGGTATGCTCGCCAGGTGGTGGCTTGACAATCCATAGCAGTGACTCAGGGGCTGTGACGGAGCAAGAGCTTGGGGGGTGGGGGAGGCAGCAGAGGCCCAGCTGAGCTTCTGAGTTAAGTCTTAATAGATGGATGATGGTCACGCCATGTGGACGATGAGCTGTAAAGCTCGTTCCTGGCAAAGGAAGCAGGTGGGCAGACCAGGCGGGGGTGAAGCCATCCTGCTACACACCTACAGTACGAGCAACAGAGTCTCAGGGTGGAGTCGCAGAGCGGCCTGGAGAAACCTGCTGTAGTGGGTTGAATTCTGTCTCCCCAAATCCACGTCACCCAGGACCTCGGAATGGGCCCGTGTGGGGTCTCTACGGACGTGAGGACAGAAAATTAAGGTCATACTGGCGTCTCTATAAGAAGAAATGAGGACACACAGAGAGACACACAGAGAAGAAGGCCAAGAGACAACGGAGCAACAGGACAAAGAGCGCCGAGGAGCACCACGACCGCCACAAGCTAGGAAGAGAAGGAAGGACTGGTCCCCAGAACCTTCAGAGGGAGCGCGGTCCTGTCCATGCCTGGATTTCAGACCCCCAGCCTCCAGAACTGAGAATTCGAGCCACCGGTTTGTGGTCCTTCGCTATAGCAGCCCTAGGACAGGACCACATCTGTATTCAAAGCGAGAAGGATGGAGGCAGGTAAAGGAGGAGGTTTGGCTAAGATGAACGGCTAAGGTGAGCAGGTGACAAGAGAGGGCACAGGAGGGCGAGGGGGAGGGGTGGCAGGAGAGAGGGTGAGCTGGCAGCAAAGGCCCGAAGGACACCGGCAGCAAAGGCTGCGTGGAGCCCAAGGCGTCCTGATCTTTCAGGGGTGCCCGCTCCGGCGGCTGCATTTTAGGCCTGAACCAGGGTCTTTGAGAAAACGCTAAAACAAAGGGCACACAATGGAAAGCTGATTCAGCTTTTTGTGCAGACTCCCAGCCTGGGAGAGCCGGCCGATGCCCTCGGTCTTATCTGACCGACTTTCTCCCCGAAGGAGTCGACGAGACCGCAACCTGGATGTGTGGGCTCGACGGCTCCCTGGACCTGGACGTGGAGGTAAAGGACTCATCTGACAAACGGCCGGGACCCGTGGCAGCAGCATTCCTGTGAGTCCCAGAGACGCAAACGTAATGAGCCCCCGAACACTGCTGCCGCCTCCGATGAGGACCGGCACGGGAGTGTCTCGTCTGCTGACCCTCCAGCCTTTTAATTAAAATGTCTGTCTGCAGCTGCATGTGCAGGGCTGGCTCACCAAGTCCCACACAGATAACAGGCAATGATCACCTTGGCCTCGGCTTTAAACACCGGGCTGCAGACAAGCCCTGCAGGGCGTCCCCACTGAAAGACAGCCAACTGTGACAAGAAGCCGGGCTCGAAGGTGGCAGAATCAACAGGTCTGGTCGTCATGGAACGGTCCCCTCGGTGCAGGCTGGGGGGCACCCGGAGCACTTCTCCGTGCCCTGGAATGCCCCCCGCTTTAAGTTTCTGATGATAAAATATCACCAGATGGCCTCTCCAATAACACAAGTAAAACCACAGCACGTGTACCCGGATGAGGCCACTCTGTCAAGCCTGGGAGGACTCCGTGGGAACTAGAAGTGTTTAACAGCCACATGCTACGACCTGGTTCTTCTGGTCTCAGGAACCGAACAACGAAAAGCTGTCATATGTGTCACCCCTCTTGGCCGTAAGGCCACGTGAGGAGGTTCTGAGTGCGGTGATAGCTGTGACGAGACAGCCTCCTTCTGAGCAGATGATCCAGTCACGGCCAGCTGTCCACCTGTCTGCTTCTCTCACAGCAGAGAGCTGCTAGCAGACCTCCTGTGGTGGGCGGGGGTGCTGCAAATCTACGAGACCTGTTTCCCCTCAAGTGACACCCCAGTCTGCCTGGAGAGCTCAGAGCCCGGCCTCCCAGCCCAGGCGCACACTGCACCATGCCCCACCTCCCCCCACACAGTCCAACCTGGGCTGCACCTGCCCTGCCTGGGGCGGGAACTCAGCCTCTCAACGCTTTAAATTACTGTGCTGACTCACAGCAAATAAACATCAAAGACAACTGCCTGCTGAGGTTCTCTAAGAAGGAGGTTTAGACAGACACTAAGCACCTCCAGACGCACCCAGGATGCTCCACTGGCCTTCCCTTATCCTCACATTCCTCAACATCGGTCCCTCTGGCCCTGGGAAGAGCTACAGGAGCACAAGTGAAAAGTCTGGAGGCCGAGGGTGACCGGCCTGGCCAAGAGGACCTCTCTGCTCAGAGACTGAGCGGAGCCGGGCAGCAGCTGCTCTGCAGGTCACGGAAAGCAGGTCTTTGTCCATCTGCCTTACTGAGCGTCAGCGTCTCACACATACTGTATCCAATCACACCCATCAATCCATGGATGAGTGTGCAGAACACCAGGCCTTGCCCACGGCGCGGGTCCTTCAGAGACATGAACAGCACACCGTTTGGGGTACGGGATCCTCTGCTCGGCCACCTGGGGCCCTGCGGGAAGGCCACCTACACCAGCTATGTGTCCACGGGCTCCTTCCCCTTCTGGTGGCCGTGCTCTCTGCGAGTGACTCCTCTCGGCCTCAGGGTGAGGCTTGGGGGCAGACACTCTGCAAGGGAAGCCATCCCAGCTGTGACTACTGCCAGGGGACAGCTGTATAAACACAGGACTGCAGTGTCCAGCACCGTACACTCTCACATCAAACCACTTCTAACAGGCAGCACCGGGCCAAAGCGCAAACAGCAGGTCTGTGCCTGCCTTCGGGATCCTCCCACAGCAAAGCAGATCTGAGCGACGACCATCACACTTTCCTCTTGAGCTCTGACTCATTTTCATCCTTTGCTTTTTTGGGGGAGTAGGGGTACAGACTGGCAAATACCTTCACTGAAAAGCAGTTAAACAAAACGCACATTTCTAAAAATCAAATCGTCTATGAAACGATGATCATAAAGAACTTGGCTATTTAAAAACACTCCCAACCTCACTGCTGACAGCGCTGGGTCCTCCGAGACCGCGGATGCTAGTCTTGAACTTGGGGACAGGGGCTCACAGCCCACCGTGACAGCCAAATCTGATCAGCAGTGAGATCACCAGCTTGGGTATCATTGGATCCACGATCACAGACATAGGATTTCAAGGGGAGCTGGATCTATCCCAGCATCACTGGCGTAACCTCAATCTCCCCAGCAGACTCTTTTTCTCACTTCTAACTAGAAAACCAAAGTACAATCAAGAGAAGCAAGTTGGAGGCATGAGCTGGACAATACGAGCTCTGTTTCTCAGAGTCGAGCTGCATTCACTGATTCCACGATTTCCTGGAGCTCTGGGGTCAAAAGTCACCAGAGTGCATAATACGTTCCTGTCTTAGCTTGGGCTGCTATAACAAAATGCCATAGACTGAGTGGCTTAAACAACAGAAACTTATTTTCTTACAGTTTCAACGTCTACAAGTCCAAGATCAAGGTCTGGCCACTTCAGTTTCTAGAGGGCTGGCTCTCTTCCTGGCTTGCAAACACTCCCTTCTCAGTATATCCATATATGGCCTTTCCTGGGTCCAGATGTACAGGGGAAAGAGAGAGTATGCAGACCTCTCTGGTGTCTCTTCTTATGAAGACGTTAATTCTGTCGGATCTATACTTCATTTAACCGTAATTACTTCTTTAGAGGCCCCATCTCCAAATACAGCCACACTGAGGTTTAGAGCTTCGACTGATGCATTTTGCCTCCCTCCCCATAATTCATGGCTTCCTCACATGCAAAATCTCTCATTTCCATCCTAACAGCTCTGAAGGCCTTAACTCATTCCAGCATCGACTCTAGGTCTAAAGCCCAAAGTCTCATCTAAATTTCCTCTCAACCACGTAAGGATGAGACTCGACGCACAATTCACACTGAGGCAAAATGCCTCCTCGACTGCAAACACTTAAAACCACTTAAATTATGTGCTTCCCAAATACCACCGTGACCCGGCATCGGATAAACACGAGCATCAAAAGGGAGGAATCAGCAAAGAGAAGGGTGATGGCTCCAAAACCAGTCCCAAACCGAGCAGTGTAAATTCCATTGGACGGAAACACTTGAGAAGGACCCTCTTTGGATCAACGCTCTGCCCTAGGGGCTCACTAGGTGGCAGAGCCATTGTTCCCTTTTCCTGAAGGATCATGCCTGTTCCCAGCCCTTCTTCATTCCCACCTACTTTCTCTGTTTCCTTTAGATCCGACTGACAGTGTTTCTCCTGGTATAATCCCTCTTTATTCCTGGCTTCTGCTGAAATGGCTGATTCAAGCCCTGGTTCACACCCATGCTAATCTCTTTATCAAAGGCTTATTCACCCACACCTTTCGGCTCCAGCTTCATCTTCTTCTTCTTCTTCTTCTTCTTTTTTTTTTCAATCTAGATAGGCTGGGAATCTTTGTTTAGCAACTCTTTCAATTCCTCTCTTCCCTCTTGCTTTTTACTAGAAGCAGGAAGAAGGACCCACGCTACAACGTCAATATTTTGCTTGGAAATCTCAGCTAAATATCTAATTTCCTCACTCCTAAGTTCTACCTGCCACAACACACTAGAACGGAACACAATTCAGCCAGGTTCTTTGCCACTTTATAACAAGTTTCGCCTTTGCTTCACTGTCCGATAACATGTTTCTCATTTATATTTATGAATTGGTGGTGGCGGGGGAGCATTCAGTCCATAACGGTTGCTTTTCAGCACAACAACGCTACAATCATGCACAATCATAAACTTTCACTGTTGGAAAAGCAAGCCAAGAGTCACTTCTTCTAAAGCACAGGTGGTTCTATGATCAGTAAACCAACCTTCAATAAAAAGGTCCATGGTCAATGCCAGTTTAAAAGATACTTAGTCTCGAATGAATGAAGTATGCTTAGAAACCCACTCAAAACCTGCTGGCTGAATTAGATACAATGGAGCTTCGGAAAAATGAGTATCTTAGAGAACGGGTCCCTATGAATTCCCAGAGGGCTGGGACAAGCGTTCCATTGGCTTTTGTGGCCTCAGTCTCTCCCCTTGCCGATGACTATCAGCTATCATCACTTTTCACTGATGTTCATGTGCCTCCTACAGTACAGAGCTGTTTCTCCCACTTGAAAGATGCTTCTTCTGGACTTTTTGAGGCATAGAAGTCAATAATTAAATCTGTGAGAATTGTATGCAAAGTAAGAACAAGCAGACTCTGAGAACGAGACCCTGAGGCAGCTGTGGGAGTCGCAGCAGACCCCAGTGCCCCCGCTTCTGCAGTAGCTTTCCTCAGTCTGGGCTGGGGCTCTAACTCACGTTAACAAGAGAGTTCAGGGCAAGTGGTCCCGGGCCAGTTCCAGGCCTAAGCCTTAAAGAGCCTGGGAGTGTCTGCTTTTGTGTTCTTGGGAGCCCTGGGAAGTCTAGCTACCCTAATAAGAAACTACTCCCCAAAGGGGAGGCCCTCTGAGGAGGGTGCGAACCGCAGAACATGTGGGAAGAGAGAGAGGCCCCACTGCCTCGCGACATGACAGCAATTACATGGGGACCACTAGCCAGGCTGGGAAAAGAACCTCCTGGCTGAGCCCAGCCCACAGAGCTGTAAGAAACGGTAATAAAATAATAAAATGTTGCCCTGCGCTACTAAGTTTGGGGGCGGTTTTATATAGCAATAGATAAAAAGAGGTTCTTCTTTGGGACAACTGACATATAGACAGTTAAAAAGGTATGAGCAGACAAGGGCTCAAACTGCTGTGGTTATAAGGCCCAGGCTTTGTTTGCTGACTGAATTAAAAAAACCAGTGGGCTCGGGAATGCCTGCGGAGTAAAAGCCAGCCAAACCCTGACTGTCCCCTCATTCCCTCCTTTCCAGCCCTGAAACTATGAGTTAAATGAAACAGGATCATGTATATAAAAAAAAATAGTATCCAGTCTGGCACATAGTTAAGCACTCAAAAATGCTATGACTCCTTCACGCGTTCTTAAAGCAACAATAAGAACATGGACACATCTATTCGGAGGCACTATGGTGACACAGTTCAGATCGTTCTGGAACCAGACGGCCTGGGCTCAAATCCTGCCTCCCACAACCACAAACTGCGTGGCCACAGGCAATCCACTTAACTCTCCTGTGCCTGTTTTCTCCTCTGAGGATGTGGATGACAGTACCGACCTTGCAGGGCCGTTAGGATTAAATGAGTTATAAGTTAAGAGCTTAGAAGGTGCCTGGCACGCGGTAAGGACTGTGCATGGTTAAAGTTCATGGCTGCACATCTCTGAGTTGGTCAGTCAGTCACACTAGCTTCTATGCACCAATATTCACAGTATTCACCTGTAAAGATTTCAAAAGTGAGAAATTATCAATCAGGATAATGAAATGTCATTTTTAGTCTTTTTTCTTCTGGCTTTCTCTCCGTATACAGTCAGATCAACTCACTGGTCTTTGGTGAAATCCTGGAAAAGCGAGCAACTCATTGTGAGAACAGGGCCGAGGAAAGTGATAAGTGAGGTGTGCGTGGACAATTACAGATGGGCTGAAACCCCAGGACACCGCGGAGAGCACGGGAGTGTGACCCCCAGGGGGCTGGTGCTTCCCTGCAGCCTCGAGCAGGTCCACCGGCCCCCACTCCTGACAGGGAGGGAGGATGAATGAGATCCAACACCCCCGAAGCCCTTTGCCATCTCAAAGGCACCAGGAAAAAGTCAGGAAGTCTCTTAAGCTATTTATGGTCTCTCACTTTGTACAAAAATAACCTTTTACGTTTCGGAACATTTTCAAATAAGCCATGACTCCACGCTGGCCAACAAGCAGGGCCACGGCGAGGACCTTGTAGGAGAGCTAACAAGAAGCAGATTTTCTTTAAGAAACTAAAGAATAGGGATTCTTTTGACAACTCTCAAAAATAGCTCAGTCGGTTCAATAAAATCATCTTTGAAAACAAAATGAAAAAAGAACTCACGCTCGCTCTGCAGCTCAGCCCAACAAGTCACAGCTGTGGGGACGTTTTTACATAAAGGGTGAGTGGGACAGCTTGGGATTCCCGTCGCGTGGGGGACTGGCTACCGTCACCCCAGGACCTGCTCCTTTGTTCATTCTGGTTCCCCCTTCCCTCCTGTCTGTTTCTATACTTTGCAAAAGGGCTTAGAAGTTAGTTATCCTCCTGGCCCAGTGACTCTTCCCGCCACTGCTGGGTTTGGACCAGATCGAGCCCAAGGATCGGCAGGTGACAGAGCCCACACGGTGCCAGCAGGCGTGTCCTTGCTCCTACACACCGGCTGTCACAGGGCAGCTGGCCCTGCCTGAGGGCTCTATTTGTGAATAAAGATGTCTCTCCCTCTTCAGCCATTTTCCATCCCATAACCAGGGTCTCCACGTGAGGGACGAAGGGGGCCTTACTGAAGGCGGGGGGAACAAAGGGCCTTGGAGAGGAGCTGAAAGGAAGATACTGGGACCACCCGCAACGCTCTCCTCCAGGGCTGCTAGAGAAGTGGCACCCTCGGGTCTCCCGGGGGTTAGTGACTTCAGGGTCAGCAAATAAAGCCTGGGGGGTTGTTGGTCAGATGAGGACAACCACGAGGGTTTGCAGCCAGCCTGCGGGTCACACGGCGCAATCGGTCCTGCTTCTCCTGGCCCAGCTCATCCATTCCTGGCCGGCAGAGCTACGGTGAGTTCCAGGTGCCAGAAGCTGTCCTGTGTGCCCTCTCCCCGCCCCCACCCAGATCCGGTCTGATGGAGCCTTAGGGAGGAAGTCAGCCCCATCACCCTGCCACCTGAGGTGAGAAGACGCCCTCTCCTTTCTCACCTCCACAGGTGGGAGTCACACCTACTAGGCCTGAGGCCAAAACACAAGACCACCGCGGGCCTCACTAATGGCCATTGTCCTGGCTGCTGACGGCTACAGAGTCCCAGATATCACTCCTGTCTCCTGGGACCAGGGCCGGATTTCTCTCCACCTTCTCACACCGGCTACACCTGTCCTGTCCTGAGACAGCCCACTTCCCACAGGGCTTTACTGCTGCTGCTGCCTGCAATTCCCTGGTCCTCCTGTGTTCCCATCGTCCATGCCAGGCCCGTGTCAGCCACTGTCCCCTGCACAGCGATGTGCTGGTCTCTGAGGGACCGTGAGCCCCAGGAGTCTCAGAAAAGAGCTCCAAAGGCGTCCGTCCTATGTCTCTGGGCCCCAGCTCTGGGTTTGCAGGGAACAGACAAGTCTGCTGGTCATTCTCCAACACGAAATACGGGGAAAGCGAGCTGTCTGAGACGAATACGCAGCAGTGACTTACTTGCCTTCTGAGCCCCACGGCATCTGCAGAGGAATTGAACATCTGATTCTGCTGCACGGAGCGTGAGACTCAGACACTGATCCCTCCAAGGAGGGGTCAGAGGGGCAGCAGCCTTGAACGCCAGACCACCCCGTCCTCAGGGGGTACCAGCTGAGTCCAAGGGTGAAAGAAGATGTGTACCAACACCAGGATGGCTGCAGGGGAAACCTGACCCCGAAGGAGGCTCGCGCCACCTTTCTGGGCCCCGGCCAGATGTATGACAAAGCCCATTGTTCTCAGGCCCACTAAGGGGCCCTTGCCAGCTATGAACGCACAGTGATGACGGCTGCGATGAAGTAAGTACTTCGAGGAGCCAAACAGGTTACACACATTGGCACATATGGCTTGAAGAGGCTGGAGCCCGAGGTAAGGGCACGGTCAGACATCCCAGGGGATCCATTCACCCAGTGACCACGAGGGCCAACTGTGTGTCATGCTCCTGGCGAGGCACTGAGGATGCAATGAGACACAGCCCCTCTCCCCAGGGAGTTTATCATTTGTGGCCAGTGAAGACGAAGTGAGAGACGCCACGATGAGGCACGAGGTGGGCCTCGCGTCCTGACATCCGGGTGAAACCTACGCGAGGCTCGCCATTTTTGTACAAATGACTTAAATTCCCTAAACCCCATTTCCTCATCTGTAATATGGGGATGAATAAGACCTAAATCAAAGGGTTCGGAGAAGATTAAACATGACAGTCTATACGAATGGCTGACCTCGGGATGGACAGAAATAAAATTAAATAAACGATGGCGATCACTCTTTTAGTTAACCATGAAACAGGTTTCATGCACAGGTTTAAAGCGCGATAGCTCAACGTATTTCTTTCTCTCGTGCATGTATCTTGCAAACACTCGACCCTTACAAGTTTGAGGTCTCTAACCTACACTTGATTCTTTACTGGACGGCCACCAGGGTGACCACGTCATTGATCACTCAAACCGCAGTACCTCTAAGGGTGGTGGACGAAAGAGGGACGACTAATTATTCCCCGGAGACAACGGGGTAAACCAGATGTGTCCTTCTGAGCAAACAGAACCGCCAATCCCTCGACCCACTGTTCACAGGCCCATTTCAGGGCCAGCAGCCGTCGCTATGTATCCTTTCTGCCAACAACTCTGACCTCAAGCCCAACTAAACTCCAACCTGGATGAGCGCCAGCAACTGCACCACCCCCTCCGGAAGTCGGGAAAGTCAATGTAAAGTCAAAAAGTCACAGCCCCCACCCCCGCAACCCGACCCCCCAACACAGCTCTTCTCGAAGCCTGAAGGGAGGAGCCAGACCCTGGTCCTGGCACTTGGCACCTGTCATCACCTTTGACCAGCTGACTTCTAGCGAGAGACATCAGGCGTCCTGCCCGCCTCCCTGGATGCTCCCGCTTACCTGAGGTGCCCCAAGCTGTAGAACCGGGACTCGCCGTCAGTGGAGCGGACCACGTGCAGCGTGAAGGTGGGCTGCAGCTGTCTGAGCTCCAGCAGGACGATGGCCAGGTAATGGATGAAGAGCAGGGCGTCCACGAGGGAGACGGCGTATTGCACAATGCCCTGGTAGTTTCGGTCCCGGGAGTCCAAAATGCGGACCCCGTAAAAAAGCCAATAGGAGACCACAAAGAGAAAGATGAGGACCAACAAAAGGGCACGGAAGACAAACACCCGTGGCACATCGGCTCTCTGCTTGCGGAAAAACAGCGCCCAGGTCCCGATGAGCAGAATGAGGAGTTTGAACGCCACGGAAATAAAGAGTCCCTCACAGATGGTGCCGCAAGGCTCCAGCTCCTCCCTCCACAGGATGGGGGGTAACAGGATGAAGGCGATGGGGGTGAGGAAAACTAGAAGTCCGAGCACCGAGGCGACGGTGAGGCCCAGGTAGCGCTTGCAGTCCAGCCCCACACTGTCCTCCATGTCCTTGCTGATCCTGGCGATGTCCTCCTGAGAGATACTGTGCTCCGAGGTGCCCGTGATGGCCGTGGTGGTCTCTCCCCAGTTGTCATCCTGACGGGGAGGGAACAATGAAGATGCAGAGCCACACACGGCAGGTTACTTGGGAAAGCCACAAAGCAGGCACTTGGGAGACCCAGTGGACATGGGGGGGGGCCCGCCCCCCCGAAGCAAACCGCACCCAGGGGCTTCCCAGAAAAACGGAAGCTTAACATGTTAATTAGAAGCATTGTCAACCTTAACGATTTTCACTGAAAATTTTCAAAATGTATCCTACAGTGACCTTTTCAAATAGAACATGATTTAACCTCTTTGTCTGGGTGATTCACTACTATAACACTGATTCTCATCCACTGAGCTGGAATCCCCAGAGAGATGTGGAGGGGTCTGGGGCTAACTGCTTGCAGTAAACAATCCGCTGTTTGTTAGGCTTGCACATGAGAGCTCACCTGCGGCCTGAGAAGAAAACCCTGTGTGTTGTGTTCTCACTCCACGGCTGGGTTATAAAGGCTCACAGATAAGCCCCGCTTCGGGAGGCCTTCTCAGTAGCTCTGAAGAGCCAAGGGCACAGCGAAGGGACTTACCAATGTACGTGCACATTGAAGCCAACCCGCAGTTAGGACACACTGTTTTTAAGCCTCCATATTGTTTTTAAGACCCATTTAATATCTATCAGTGTCACGCACTCCTGGACATTTCTTACTGAATAAGCTAAGCAAATGCAAGCGTCTACGGCCACTTGCATTTCAAAAATTCCACCTGAAACACACGTTTTCATGACAAATGAAAGTTTGAGGGCAAGGAGTCATCAAGATTATTATTATGTGCCTGCCTTTCCTTCTCTTGTTTTCTCTCTCTTTTTGAACTTTGAGGTACTTTCTGGTTGGAGCAATTACTGTCTTTGTTTAACGAGATCCAGTCGTTAGAATTTTAAACAGTTTTGCTATTTCACTGGCAATTCGGACTGCATTCCAAACTAACGACAGAGCAAGGAGGCCATGGAAAGCTACACGGAGTCCAAAGAGGTTCTGCCTTAGAGATGTGCGTATATAACTTGGAAAAAACAGTCAGACGGAGGGGCAAGTTGAGTGAAATTAATGTGTAAGACGCCAACTTGGAAAAATCCAGTTTAACAGCTGAATCAGTAAGGTGGAGTCTCTCATAACCAAACAAAAATCTTCAGGGTAAAAATCTTCAGGATAAAAAATATGATTTATGACACGTGCAGGCGATGGCAAAGGCAGTGGTGGTGGCAAAGGTCCTGACCTATGAAGAAATAGTTCTTTGACGTGGAAAGTTACAGGTATCACATACCATGAGAGAAATGGCTATTTAAGACAATCATTAGAAGCAACCAAGACTCTCAGCTACTTCGAGTGGAAGTGTAAATTACTCCTGAAAACTGGTCTGGCAGTCTCATATAAATGTAAATATATACTTAACAGCTTTATGCATAAGAGCCCAAAACAGTGCAACCCAAATGTCTGTCCATCGGGAGAATGGATAACACACTGCGGCGTATTCATAAAACGGAATACTATGCGGCAAAAACAAAAAGGAATGAATTGTGGAAACACACCAAAACGTGGATAAATCTCAAAACCAGTATGCTGAGTAGAAAAGAGTCCAAAACAAAAGAATATGATTCTAATTACATTAAATTCTGAAACAGGCAAAACTGATCTATAGTGACAGAAATCAAAACAGGGCTTGCCTTGGAGAGGTGGGGGCGGGGAACAGGAATCGACTGCGAAGAGCATGAGAGAACTTTCTAGTAACAGAAATACAGTATATGGATTGATAGGAATGAGTTATGGGTTTATTTAGCTCTTAAAACACCAAACTGTACGCTTTAGACCTCTTTATTTCTCTGGGTACAAATTTATTTCAATTTTTAAAAAAGAAAAAAAATCAGTGGCAGGGGAAAAAATAGCTACAAATTCAAAGATGGACAACTTGCTTTATTATAAGGTGAGTTCGCAGGCTACCTACTTTGTAACACTTGTAGTGAAGGCAAATACTGGACTCCACGTTTTGTATCGGGCCTCATATTCAGTCGACAATCAATGCTGAAATAATTACTACGAGTATCTCCTAGTCATTTTGTTGGCCACTACACTGTGCTGATTTAGCTACTCGCCTTTTTTCTTTCCAAAGAGTTGCTAATGAAATCCCCTGTCCATTTTAAGAATGGGTGCCTATCTGTGCAAAAAAAAATAAAAAATGTAGACGTCCAAAGGGCCCTGTCAAGGCTGGACGTTCTTAGAACAGAAAGGATCTATGATCCTTTAATCCAGTCCCCTAGATTTTCTATGAAGAAACTGAGGCCCACCAAGGGTGTGCCTGCCCAGGGGCACACGGCTACTGAGGAAGCCGGCTTCCAAACGCCCGCCAGTTTCAATGCTCTACCCAGCACATCCCCTAGTGTGAACATCGACGGCTTCCCAACGTAGCCTCCCAGCATGCTACAAGATGCAGAGACACCGCAAACAAGAAACGGCTTCACAGTGAGCCACCGGCACCTCTGGATCCACATTCAGAAGGAAACTGACTTCCCGCAGCACTGCGGGGTGGTTCGATCTTAGGACCGGCCCCTTCCACCAAACCACCCAACCATCCCGCGGACCTTCCCAGAGCCAAGGCGGGCAGTGCAACAGTCAGGACTAAAGACCTTTACTCGTCCCTGGACAAACCAAACCCCACATGCATCCCGCAGCTGCAGCCTTGGGTTCCAAGAGCACCTTTATGCTCTGAGAAATTCCAATTTCGGTCCATCTATCTGCTTATAAATGTCTATCTGTGTGTACACACAGATATATGCTTATCCACAGCCCTATATCTTTACAGCTGTGTGTGCATACATCGGTTTATTTGGGGCCAAGTCTGGACATGCACATATTTCAAGAGCTGTGGAGAGTATGCAAACATGTTTTTGAGTATAGCTCAGATGTTTACATAAATCAGGTGGGCTGCCAGACAGTTAGGACCCAGGGAGAACCACCCACACAGTGGTTTTCTTTTTTTAATTAACGAATTGTCAATACAGTTGACCCTTGAACAACCCTGCACACAGTCAAAAATCTACATATAACCTTTAACTCCCCAAAAACGTGACCACTCACAGCCCGCTGTTGATCAGAAGGCTTACTAATAACATAAACAGTCGATTAACACACATTTTGTATATTATATACATTATATTTTTCTTACAATTAAGCTAGAGAAAAGTTCTCAAGAAAATCATAAGAGAAAACACATTCACAGTAATGTACTTATTTATTTAAAAAAACTTGCATGTAAGTGTACCTGCGCAGTTCATATTGTGTTGTCCACGGGTCAACTGTATTTAAAAAGTGGGTGATTTCCCTTAAAATCCTAACCTCTGTCATTTCTTAAACATTGCAAGACCCAGGAACACTGAATTCTTGAGCAGTAAGAAGTGTCTGGAACTGAGGAGCTGACAGAGGAAATGCATTCTCTGGGGTGCCACGGACCCCCGCACTCCATGCCACAGCTTCAGAGCGCTACTCACCCCTAAGTCCGCTTGGTATATGTTGGCCCCTTCGTTGTGGCTCAGGGCCTATTTGGTTTATCTCTGTTTTCCCGCCAGGCGTCTAAGTGCACAGACCCCCAGGTTCACTGCGAATGTCTAGTAGCGATGCTCACTCTTCCTCACCCGACTTAAGAATTCTGGAGAGAGCGTCCTTCCCTCTCTTATCCTGTTCCACTTTGAAACGCGTCTCCAGAGACTGCAGCCTGTAACTTTTCCCTTCTCTGGCCTGTCACGGCCATCCAGCCTTGCTGGCTTCTTTTCAACACCATGCAAAGCAGGCCCACCAATCACGCTTCAGAAGAATCCACAAACTAGGCAACGAACGGCAGGACGGGCTGTCCTCAGACCAACAACAAATCACGGGACGTAGATAAACTAATTCACATGCTGGAAAAATAAAGCTAAAAACCCAGGAGAACCTATTACAACAAGACTGAGGAAAACATTTGTGGAAAGGGGTCTTGATCGAGCAGCGCTGTGCTTACAGGCTGCCTTGGATCCCTACCTGAACTTCCTCCGTCTGGGCAGAGTCATTGGCCAACAGGGGCTCTCCAGGGGGAGCCTGAATGGTGACAGATTTTTCTGACCCTCTGCCATCTTTATTCCGGGGGGATTTGTGTCTCTCTCTATTTCTTTCCCTGGGAAAAAAAAAAAAGATAATCAGTTAGCGTATGTATGCCACGTTAATTACGCTCATCAAATATAATGTAAATTTCATGTTGAATTTAGGAAAATTACACACACACGGCGCTTAACGGGGCCACTCAGCGCCACTCAACAAATTTTCTTTCGGGCTGAAAAGGAAGTTGGTCCTACCTCCCCTTCTAGTAATGCTCTTCTTCTTTTCTGCTATTCCGTAGGACTGGAAACCTACTAAAGATTAGTCAATTCTGCCGATCATAGTGGACACATTTTTAAAAGCTTCTGAACATCTTCAGAATTTAGAATTCAGAAGTTAAGGCACATTTATTGTAAAATTATTACCTGATTTGCTTATAATTTTACCCAACTGATTATTGATTTTATTAGAGACAATTGCAAAATATTTTAAGCTTATTCAACCAAAAAAAAAAAATCTAGGACATCTGTCACCACCTTTGGACAAGCAGAGAAGAAAGGAAATTCTAAACCAGCACGGAGAATCATTTACTTCTTATTCCTACAAATTCAAACTAAAAGTCATTCCCACAGGCTCTACCTGAACTCGAAGACACCCAGAGAACAAACAAAAGCTAGGACAAATGATACCAAGGGAGGAGTGTGCGTGCGTGTACGTGTGTGTGTGTGTGTGTGCGCGCGCGTGCGTTTCCAGACATCCAGCAGGCTGCTGCATCATTTTACTCCAAATGAGTTTCCTGGGAGGTCTTTCCAGGGTGATTGTGAAAGCGTCCTGCCATGGCTCCATCTAGAAATTACAACAGGAACCAATCACTGTGCAAAGCTCAGAGGTCATAACCTGCGCATTAACCCCTGTGGGAACTGGCACTCCCACCCACAAACTGTGAACGGTCAGCCCAACCAAAGGGGCCCCTCCGTGACCAAGAGTAAGTCTCCTCAACTCCTGGTCCCACAGGCCAGCTTGATATCGGTTCTCCCTCCTTCAACCATTTACCCTCACTCCCAAGTCTCCCAGGCACACAGACTTTGGGGACAAACAGTCAGATCTCAGTTCTGTTCCTCCTAGACGTATGGCCTTGTACAAGTTATTTAACCCCTGGAAACCTCAGTGTCCTCATGTATGAGATGGGGGTTGGGGGGATGATACCAGCGCACAGATAGCGCACACGGAGCTCAGTACTGGGGTGTGCTCAGTACACTGTTATTCTCACTAGTACTAGCCGTCAAGGGCAAAGAGTGGTGACTGGACTTGGCGAGGCAAAGTGTGTGCACCCTGCAGAAAAAGATGTAAAAGGAACTATCAACACAGGAAGCCCCTTCCCCTCCACAGCAATCTCCTATCAACCTGCTCTCTACCTAACAAAACCACACTCAGACTTCCTGTGGCCACTCCTACCTTATCAGTACCTCCCTAGGATAAGCAGTGGTTAAGGCTTTGAAAGAGCAGAAACTCAGTGATAGCATCTCTAGTCCCCAGACAACTTATCATTATGACCTAGTATAACTAGCGTCTAGAAAGAGATGTATTCTGCTCAACCAGGCAACTAAGGAAATTACTGAGAGATCTGAGAAATACCCATCCACGCCAACCACCCCATTCTACTCCCCACCCCCATTCTTAGAGCTCTTTACTAAGTGCTTCATGATATTTCCACTCAATCCCAACAATAATCTTATAAGCCTGGTGTTACTGTCTCCGTTTTACAGACGAGGAAACTGAGGCTCACAGAGGTTAAGCGACTTCTCGAAGTCACAGAAAGTGGCAGGGCAAGATCTGAACCCAGGTCTGCTCGTGCCGCCCCGACCCACGCCTGCTGTGCCGCATGGATCTGAGGAGCCACTGGAAGGTTCTGCAGCATAAATATGCCTAATGCTCACCCAAACACCCTACACTTGATAACCTATCAGCGCTACGAAATATGCCTCCAAAGCTGCCGCTGGGAGTCATGATTAGGCTGTGACCTCGGATAGCACGAAGCCATGAGCCCAGCACTCTGGGCTGCCAAAATGATCGCTTCTAAAGGACTCACCGCGAGAAACAACAAACAGCTTGGGGGCGACCTCCCACGTGCCTGGCCAGTGTCCAGAGCGAACTGTTTAGACTAAGCCTAGAACCACTGCTCCCAGCCCCCTGGCCAGACCCAGGAGCCTCCTCTTCTATCTTCCTGTTCCCACTTTTCCCAGCTGCTGTCACATCCAGCCCTCTCTCTGCCATCAGCCAAGTCACATGCTTCCCTAACCCATCTATCTAGTCACCAGTCCCATGGGTCAAATCCTGTGACAGCACAAATTCCACTGGAAAGCAAAATTCTTTCACTGAGTGCCAATTCCTGGAGCCTGGACACGCCCAAGGCGGAAGGCAGGTGGGGAACTACCCTGGGCTGGATAACGCCTCTCTAGGACCCACCATCGCTTCAACCCCTGACCCACCCAGCCTGGCTCTTGAAGGGCCCAACAGCACTCAAAGGAGAAGAGACAGTCTAGCAATTGCCCTGGTAACTCACATCTGAGGTAAACCAGATAAGAGACCGTTATCTGATGACTCCAGGAAGGTTCCTCCTGCCCAGAGCCAGAAACCCTAACTCAGTGCTCGTCAAAGCTGAGCGTGCAGAGAAAGCACTGGCACGTGGGTCTGGGTGCAGACGCTGGCGCCGCTCTCGGAAAACGCGTCTGGAAGGGAGACAAGAGGAATCTGCATTTTCCCACCCGCACTCCAGGGGAAGGCAGTCCAGGAAAGGTTCCCCAAGGCTCCTCAGCCCAAACGTTCTCTGGAAGTTGGCCTGTATACAGCAGGGACTCACCCGTGAGAGCCACGAGTGTAATACCCAGCTGGACAACGTTGCAACATCCCGTGGCTTCTTTATTAAAACAACATTCAGTGAATGAGGCTGGAAGAAAGGCTCGGGACAGCATGCATTGGGACCAAGGGACACCCAGAGCCCAGTGCCTCCCCTGTCCTGGTAAGTGAAGGGCAACGATCATCCTATTTAACCCAACGTGGGCTGTGACTTGTGATGGTCCTTGTCAAGGGACCAGGAACTGGCACACGGCTCTTCTACAAAGCACCGGTCCTGAATTACTGCTCCAAGGAGGTCGCTGAGCCAGTACGAAGGAGGGAGTCCAACAAAAATACGACCCGGCAGTGCTTTCGGGTTTACAGAGCTACGAGCCACAGTATGGCTGGCTGCTTTATTGCCGCAGGTCCCCAAATATTCGCCCCCACGGCTCCAAGTGCTGTCACTCCGAGGACATGCTAAGTGCCCTACGGGATAGGGCTCCTCAGTGGTAAAGACCATCAGTCTCCAGGAGGACAAAGAGGAGACCAGGGGAGCGAGGCGACCAAACCCCTCGAAAGGGGTGTCACAAACGCGTGCACACTTGGGTGTTTTTCCGACGCTGCCCAAGCGGTCTGGGTCGCCTGTGCGCCTGGCCCGTGCGGGCAGGTGTGTCGCCTCAGGTATCTTCACCCCTGGGTTTGCTTCCACGCACCATCGGCCCACATGAGGAAAGATCGGTGTATCTGTGCACATGTATGTGCACGCGAGAGGGGTGGGCCGAGCAGGCAACGGCTCGCAGGAGGCCGGGCGCGTGTCTGAAGCTGCGCGTGTGCACGCACGCATCCGCGGAGGCGATTCTGGAGCCGGGCCCCTGGGGGCTGCCGTAAAGCCCCCCTCGCCCCAGCCAGAAGCCCGGTCAGCGACCACCGCATTCCCATTACGGGAGGCGCTTCCTAGGAGGAGTCTCTGTTGTTTGCTATTTCTATTTGGGGAAAGCCGGCTACTCCTCCCTTTCCTTCTCCACCACCGCCCGCCACCTGCCCTTTCTCTCTGCCGACTGCTGGGGCCTGGCGGCTGCTTCCTCTCCTTTGTCCCCCTCCCAGCGACTCCCGCTGCTCCCCACCCAGTCCAGGGGAAAGCATGAGCGTCCGAAGGACCAGCAAGTCGGCCCGGAACCAGAGGAGCCCTCCCAGCCCTGGAACTTCGGCAAAGCAAAATGCTGCCGCTACCCCTCGGTTTCGTCACCTGCCGACATGGCAGCACCGCCTCCCACCGTCCTGCGACTCTGCGAGGACAGGGGATGAAGGCTGAGGTCCGAGCAGGGGCTCTGCAGGTGGCCGCTGCCATATTTCACCTGGGGAACGGATGCTCCAATCCCACAGGTTAGGCGAGGTCGGCTGGGGCCATTCCGCAGCAGGTTAACCGGACATCCTCTGGAGCTGGCAGACATCATAAAACCAGACCACGAACCTCTTTGTTAAGAAAAGAGCCACCTGTCATCTGTTTGGAACCCAGCCAGTCCGCCAAAGATGACCGCAGCATCATCAGGCATATGGAGTTTGGTGCCCTTCATTATTCCTCAGCGTCAGAATCCTACTAAAATCACCAAAAAGCCAGGTGCCTTCCCTTTCCTCCACTTCCATTCAAATTCCCAACAAATCCCTGAGCAAAGCAGCCTTCACAGGGACACCCCTGGGTGATACGGTACCCTCGGCTGGGTCCAGGGCCTGCTCAGATGCCAGTGGAGGGGTCCTAGCACTGCTTAAAGGTCTTTACGCCCCGGGCACACATGCTCTAAGGCGTCCAGCGTGGCTCCAGCGACAACGTCCCCCGGGGCCCCCAGAGAACTCGCCACACGTGGCTGCGGGTTTCTTCTGAAGAACCGTGGCGTGCACCTGTCAATCTTTACGGGTCACGTGTTCACCCAGAGCTTTCCGGAGTAGGCATTCAGTAACATTCCTTGATGAATTTATTCAAAGTCTCAGCCTGAATTGTCGTTTGCCAAGGACTTTTCACACGAGTCCCAGAGGTACTAAGAGTTCTGCAGACTGTTTTAATTGAAAGTTACAGTCCCTCAAAGTTTCTACAAGGGCTCTGCAGTCCTGTATCAATTTCTGGGGGGCCCCAAGAGGCCTGAGGAAACAGCAGGGCACAGCACGGGCCCTGAAGGGTGACAGTTGGGACACGGGTCTGTAGGTAAAGGAGCCCAGAGCTGGCTCCTGCTCAGGACACTGGCAAGGTGTCCTCCTTTATTCATCCTCAAACACCCAGAGAACCCCAAATTTTGACTTCTGCCATTGTGGTGTGCGAAAGAGAAGCTTGGCGTTTTGACAAGGAATTGCTTTTTCTAGTTAGGGTCAATGATCTGATATTTTAAAAGAGCTGTTTCTGGGGTTTCATAACTAATCTGACTTGTTTACCCAATAGCTGAAGTTTGTGATGACATTTTTAACACCGGACGGTATGTGACTCCCTCAGGATCTGGACTCAGGTGTGCTACTTCAGGCTCACCTGGCACACTCCTCTCTGATCCTTGTGCTGACGAGAAAGGCTCACCTGGCCTCCAGCACAAACACATTTATATCCTTTCCCCCAATTTTTATGATTAGAACGGCAATCCATGAAAACTAGAGAAATAAGGAAAGTTTTTTTAAAAATCTCACCCAGAATCCTAATAAACCTATATTCAGAGACAGACATGGTCACTACGTTAACATTCATTTTATAAGAACACGTAACTATTATAAGGCACACGCTTCTGAATCTTGTTTTTTATAACATGGCCTCATGAACATGCACTCGTGTCATTAAGCAAAAGCTTTGAAAACCTGTCTTTTACACCCTTGTATTCCATTCATATTTTTCATTGCAAAATACACCCTTAGAAAAGACTGAACGAGTACAGAAAGATGAAGTAGAAACGGCCATTCCTGTCGGTCACCGTCTCGTGTCCTTCCCTGTGGATGGCCACTTCTGGCAGCTGGCAGTATACCCTTCCAGACCTCTTTCCAGCCATACGGGATCGCAAATAAGTAAGTTCAGTAGATACACAGATCTTACTGCTGTTTTACAAAACGAGACACTCCGCAGTCGGCATGAGGCACCGCTTGGTCAGGGAACCACGCAGGGCTGTGACCACAGGTGGGCCTTTGGGTTGTGGCCAGTTCAGGCCTTTGAATGTGGTGCTGAAAGGTCCTTACTAGCATTAATACAGCCACTGGCTAGTGACCTCCTACTCTGTGCTATGTTAAATGCTTTCTATGTATAATCTTTCCTCTTCTCAACAGCTCTGTAAGGAGGGTACTGCTACACCCATTGCGCAGCTGAGCAGTCTGAGTAAGTGGAGGCACTATGATTTCACCGCCTGCCTTCTTAACCAGCACAGTGCTGTCTCTTTACTCGTTCATCCCTTGTTCCTTCACTCACCAGCCGGCAAGCTCTACGAACGCCAGCGCACACCTGTTCATGCTGCTCAGCGGAGGGGCTGGCCGCCAGCACCCAGGACAGCGTTTCAAACCCCAGGCTTGCTCGACCGGAAGACTAGTCGGCGAGAAATAAGGCACCAGGCCAGTGCCACAGGCTTCAATGTATAAGCCTCGTAGCAAATGCTTAATGGACACTGAGTCAGCAGCTTTGGGTGAAAAGCAACAAATTAACACTTTAAAAAAAAATGTTTTTTCATTTACATCCTTGGTATATCTTTGGGAGAACTGTCTTCTACGAGGAGTACTTGGCAATGAAAAACGTTTCCACTGCAAGGGGAAACTTTAATTCGAAATCAATTGCGAGAAATTAATGTCATCAACTGTAATGGCAGCTATAAAATGTCAACTGGTGGCATAGTTACTCTCGATGCATGCTAAATGCTCTTCAAGCTCAGCTTCTCATGCACCGCCAACAAAACAAACCCCCAGCACCAACAGCCCCGTCACTGTTTCGAAAGTGAATCTACAACGCCCCAGCAACCTGCAGTTTCTCCCAAAGGAAAAAAAACAAGGCACAGCTTACATACCCTTGTCTGTGAGATTTTTTCGAATGACTTGAATAGTAAGAATATCCAGAATACGTGGATTCGGTATCCATAGCAATAGAGAACTCGCACTTGTTGAAGGAGCAGGTACCGTTTCTCCTTAGAGGCAGAGAACTTCACCTTCTGGAATCCTAAAACCTCACGGGGTCTGGGAACCGAGGCGCCACCCTTCACCAGGAACAAATTCTGGGGAAAGGGAAAAAAACAAAACAAAACATGTCAACCTTCAAAGCCAGCCGAAAGGGGCTGGAAGATAAATGACAGCGGCCGCCTCCCCTGGGGTCTCGAACTAGAACAAGGGAGTGGGGTGAGGGTGAAGCGTCTGGATGCTGAATGCTCCACTCATGCAGCCCCAAGCTTCCCCAGGCATCTGGGAGGGGCACAGGCAGGGGCCGCGCAAACCAAGCCCCTACCACACGCGGCAGTGGGAAAGCCAGAGGTGGGTGAGACCTGGCCCTGGGCCATTTCCGGGACACAGCCTGGCCCCGCGGGTTCAGGCGGGAGCAGGCGGCTTCTCAGGGCCCTAGACATGATGCCCAGCCCCCACTCTTCACTGGTTACAAAAGAACAATACCCAAGAAAGTGGCTTTTAAGGGATTTACTCAGAGTTTCCAATGGCCAAATTTAAAGAAAGAAAGAAAGAAAAATTCTCAGTCTCTTTCATTCCTGGTTCCCAAATTCATGAGAATTTATCTCAGGGAACTAATTTCTTTTTTAAAGAAAAAACTTATTACCGCATTGTTTATAACAGTAAAAAGCTAGAAACGACCTAAATCCCTTCCAAAACAGAGGAATAGGTAAGGAAAACACTGTTGATCCACCCAAAGAAATATTGTATAGCTGTTTAAAATGACAATTATGAAGAATGGAACTTTTTACGATAGGATGGGTAAATTTAAAAAGCAGGTTCCAGGACTGTGGAGACACAATGAATCTCCATTACCGTTACAACCATATAAAATCGCTTATGTAAGGACAAGAGTTAAGAAGGAACCTCAGAAAAAGCGAGCAGGTGATTTACGAGCTGCAGGCTCCTGGGTCTTTTCCCGCATTTTCATTAGATACTGCCTGGCAATAAAAATAAATTGGAAACATTTCCAAGACCTTCCTGAGCCCCGCACGCTAATTTTTTACTTCTAGAAAACCGAGATGTGCACTTCGTGCCTCGCCCTGCACCCCTCACCCCCAGAGCTGGCCTCCGCCCCACGGGCCGCCTCCGTCCAGATCCCCAGGAAGCTGACACTGCACACAGAGCTGGCGAGATAAGTGGGACGGGAAGACAAAGGACCTGCAAATGCCATGCTCCTACCCTGCTGGGAGGGGGCCCAGCGCCAGACCCCAGCTGCCACCTGCGAGTCCGGAGGAGCTGCCTGAGAAGCACCACAAACAACGCAACCCCCAGCCTCGAGGGCTCAGGGCACCTTCTCCCTCACCATTCGCGCTGCCAGCCGTGAGGTACATTCACCTCCTTGGCCTGTGCCCCAGGGCTGGCCTCCCTGGTCCCGGAGGTCGTGACTCATCGTTCCATCTCTCCCGTGCCATCGAAGACCCACTGCGAGCGGACGGAGACTGGGTTCTGGCCGAAGCTCCTCCCTGTCTAGTAGAGCCTGGGAGAAGCCCCTGGCTTTTGGCCTCAGCACCCTCATTTGTCAAATGGGGGCAAGTCAACCCGTCACAGGGCTGATCTAAAGATGTGAGCAGATACGGTATCTGGAGCCGGGTTCCCACCCCAGGTTTTATCAGCGTAGCTGTGTGGCCTCAGTCAAATTATTAAACCTGCCTGCAACCACCTCTGTGACCTGTGCAGAACAGGGCCGCTGGGAGCAGGGGGCGGGCTACCAGTGTGAAGGCTCCCAGCACGGCTCCAGGTACGCCGGAGGAATGGGAGCTGGCTCAGCGCTGCCCGCGGTTCCAAAGCCCGACGTCCTCGCCTCTCCCAGGAAGAGGACAGGATGCTCTCGGAGGGGAGCAGGACAGAGCACGGCCTGCGCCACACGGCTTGCGGGCAGGCGGGCGGCATGCGGCTGGCATCTCAGGCCACTGCTGGCTGACTGGCGGTCACCTGAGCAGGGCGGGGTCCCCTGGAAGCCTCAGGTCTTCTCATCCTTTAAATCGAAATAAGGCAGCTTATTTCACAACTCCTGTGCTTTCTTCTGCCTTCCAGCCCATGGTTCTTGACTGCCCTTGCCAGCCCAACTTCTAGCTAATTCTGCCTCAGTGCTGCTGGGACATCCTGGAGGCAGGTGGCCCAGGCCCCACAGACCTGGGCTGACCCTATTTGTGCTTCCTGACTGAGACGCCATGGGGCAGACGTTCACCTCTCCGAGCTGCTGTGTCTCCCCGTGTAAAATGAGGCCATTTAGCATGAGCCCTTCCTAGGGTGGCTGTGAGCATGAATTGAGGTTCCCCATGTTAAAAGCCTCTGGCACCTGGTAGGCCAAGTTTCAGTCTCGTCCCCACTGCCAGCGACGTCATCCTTCATCTTCATTAACATCCTGGCCGCCCATGACGGCCACTCCAGGCATGTCCCTCAGAGATCACGGGCTCCCAAGTGCCCTTGGTCGGGAAAGGCTTTACCCAACTCTCCCAGCCACCCCTGTCCGGTTTCTCCCCCCTAACTCCTGCCTACACTTATCGAAGGGGCGGTCTGTATACGCTGCTGCTCCCTCCCTCTCGATTGTACCCCGATCCTCCATCCATCCTCCTGAAACAGCTCTGAGTTGGCCGGCAATGGCTGTGAGCCGAATCCAAAGGTCGCATCTTCGTCTTCCTTCCCCTAGACCTTCTCCCGCTGATTTATTCATCCACCGCCATATCCAGGAAGCAGCTGGAGACCCGGCCGAGCAACGCGAGGGGCAGGGCGGTGACGACGCGCACAGCACGCCGCCCGCCCTCGCCGGGCTTCTCTGCTGCCAGCCGCCCTCCGATGCGATGGGTGCTGCGGCCGCTCCTCCGACTCGCCCTCCCGTGTCCCATCGAGGCGTCCCTGAAGACTCCACTCGCCCGCTGTTCTACTCCCACAGACTCACTCTAACTAGGCTCCCTGGACACAGGAGCTGTTGTCCACCCACCCCCAGGGCACTCTGGACATGAGAGGCGCCCAGCGAACACTTGCTACGAAAATAAACCCCCAGCGCACGTTTCCCACTCACATGCCTCTCGCCCCACTTGGGATGATCGTCACCCCCCGCAGCGGCTGTCACTGTCCTGGCTATTCTTTCCAGTTTCCTCCATCGGGGCGATACAATCATCCTATCGATCCTACAGATCCGACTTCGTGCCATTCTGATGCTCTGTCCCCCTTCGTCCTACACATCTTCACTGTCAGTATGAGCCCTCTGTTGCCCAGGGTCCTCCCCTCAGGCTCCCGGTTCCCAGCCACCCGCCTCCGCCAGGCGGCGTGGACACAGGGCTAACCTATCACAACACCTGCAGCTGTCCTCGTCGACTCCGGTCCAGGCTCCGTCTTCTATGTCACACTGCTTCTATCGACTTTTGTCTGAGGTCTGAATGAGGACTAAGAAGCAGCGCCGGGAGGCAAACTGACAAAAATCCAGAGTGAACTCATTTTAAAAGCCAACGGGAGAGCTTCGATACACAGCAGTTCCCGCTTATCCACGGGGCACGTGCCAAGACCCCCCAGTGGATGCCCCAAACCATGGACAGCACCCAACACAGTGAACATACTATGTATTTTCCTATGAGTACACACCTGTGATAAAGTTTAATTTATAAATTAGACACAGTAAGAGATGATAACTAATAATGAAATAGAACGATTATAACAAGATACTGTAATAAAAGTTATGTGAACGTGGTCTCTCTCGAAACCCCTTATTGTACTGTACTCATCCTTCTTTTCGTGACGTGAGATGTTAAAATGCCCACGTGATGAGATGAAGTGAGGTGAATGAGACTTTAAGTAAAATAAGGGTTACCTGAACACAGGCTCTGCGTGCAGCACCTCCTCGGCCAGTCCGATAACCGACGGGTCTTAGTGAGTAACAGGCGGGGAGCATCTACAGCGTGGCTACTGTGTGGCTACCAGGACAATAGGATGACTCATTTCTTGGGTGGGATGGAGCAGGAATGCCTGACATTTCACCACACAACTTAGAATGGCCTCTGATTTAAAGCACGAACTGTTTACTTCTGGAGCTTTCCACTCAGTATTTTCGGACAGTGGTTGACCGCGAGTAACTGAAACCGTGGATGAGGGGAGACTATGCGGTTATAAAAGAAAAACATATCCTGAAGCTTCCTTATCACTGCAATGATCTGTTTACAGTTTCCCTGTGCGCACAGGAGATTAGCAGAACTCAGATAAGGTCAGGGGGATGCCTTATCAGAAAGATAATAAAGTAATGAAAAGGAACCAGACTCCCAGGGTAAGGAACTGACAGGCGGCTGCGCTGGCTGAATGGGGTGGAGGCGTATGAAGGTGTCATGTGGATCCTGGGATCTGGAACCGTCTCTCTATCACACTGACCCCTGACACGACCCGCCCTGCGCTTGGGCCCAGCAGGGTGGCAGCCAAAGTAGTTTTTCAAATCACAATGTAGATGCCACTTTCCTACTTAAACCCCCTGCATGGTGTCCCCCTGAACTTCGAATAACGTACAGGATCTTCCGTTCGGTCTGTGAGGCCCTGCCCACCTCTGCAGGGCCAGTCTCCTCCTCCGGCTCCAGGACCTGGGGCCTTAGCAGAGCCCAGTGTGTCCGCTACACCCCCTCTTCACACGCCCTGCTTGCCCGGTGCCTGCCCATCCTTCTCAACCTGAATGTTGCTTCTTTCAAGATGCCGTTCCTGATCCTCCGGTCGAAGTCAGCCCCTGTTCCCTTCCTTCACATCGCCGTTCCCAATGACGCTTTGGGGGGCATTGCTCAAGGTCTGGCTCCCATACAGACGGCCAGCTCCTTGAGGACAGGGACTACTCTCGTTATTGTCTCTCCCGGATTCTAACTCAAAAAATGTGTGCTGAACAAAGGTTCCTGGTGGCCAACCTCAGGACGTGGAGGCCATTCGTTCACTGTGGAAGACGCCTTAAGGTTGTCTATTTTAAATCCCCAGTTTCATAGAAGAGGAAAAAAGGCAGAGAGATCAGGTTCGGCAGTGACGTCAGAGCCCCAGGAGTGGAGCTGCCTGCCTACTCAACATGTCGGTCTCGCTCAGAGGCACAACTGATGTTTCAGACGCACGAAGTAGAAGCCAGTAGCAGCCTCTTTCGTCTGCTGACTGGCTGCCTCCCCCTGCCTTCCTGTGTTTGTTCCTTGGCAGCTGTAGGCACCGCTAGTGGCAAACACCGGGACAAGGCTGGAGCTCATCACACCCCAGCTCGTGAAGGCCAGCAGGGCAGTGCTGAGGTACGCAGGATCCTGCTGAGGTGTGGCACCTTACATTCTGGAATTCCCAGGCCTACACGTCAGAGAGAACCTCCTTCGCTCTCCTTTGGTAAAAGCGAAGTGAAGATCAGTGGCCTCAAAGAGACGCTTCTCCTACAGTCACGTCCACTCATGTAAAACGTACCTGCCACTTAAAAGAACACAGTGTTCAGAAAATCACACGAGGAAAATAATATGTATGGTAGTGACGGTGGTAAACAAACAGCTCACCTTCACGAAAAGGAAATTATAAAACATCAACAGCTCTGCCTGGAGCTAGTAAGTAATTAAGGGAACTCTGGTGTGGTGGGTAGAAAGTTATTTTGCGAGGGGTACAGAGACACGTGCTGAATTTATAGAAGCATTCCCCTCCTTCTGCCGTGGATGGATCTGCAAGGCAAAGAAGTTTCTGGTGCAATTGTGTTTATATATACTGCGTACAATACTTTGACTATTTGAATTTTTAATCATACACGCAGTTCTAAAAGGTTGACTCCATTAATTATTACTTTTATTATGTTTTGAAGCTAACATTTTTCTCGAGATAACCCGTGTTTAATTATATGGCACTCAAGGGGGAAAGTGACAATTTAAATAATTTTGTTTGAAGTCGACAAAAGAAAAATTGAGCACAGGCTCTGGAGCTAGACTGTCACTGTTCATATCCTGGCTCTGCTACTTGTCAGCTGTGTGACCTCAGATCGAGTTACTAACCTTTCTGTGCCTGCTTCCCTAACTATAACAACAGAATTATATTTTAATTACCTTATAGGTCCATGGTGGCCATTAAGTTAGATAATTCACAATCATTTAGAACAGTGCCTAGTACCCAGCAGGCGTGCCCCACTGTCAGGCAATGCTATTTAGTTCAGTAAAGTGAAATTTCTTTAGTTAGGAAGAATACCTTTGTATGGCATATGACTTTAGTACCATTTTCACTGAACTTATGTCCTTTTTTTTTTTTTTTTTTTTTTTTATTCTGCAACTTTAGTGAATACCATGAACTGTAGCGAAGTAATTTAATGATTTCCATTCTGTTCCTTGCAGGCCTCCCTTTACTGTTCCCAGGTTGGAAGTGAGTGTCACAGAGATCAGAGAATACTGGATGTGTTTTACTGGGTTTGCTTGGAGGACCTCGGGGTTGGCAGCCAGGGTGGGGAGAAGCACTACGGCAAGGTGTGCAAAACGTTTTGCTGAACTTGTGGTCTGTAAACCATAAAACATCATCCAGGTCACTGATGTGGGGATCAGAGGGCTTGTGGCATTTATGACAAACCCTATGATTCTTTCATTACGACATAGCTCTTATAAAGGAATAATTCTGGGCCACTATTCCCAAAGAAAGAAAATGTCAACCTCATTTTACCTGTCTTGCCAATGACTTCAGCTCACCTTCCCAGAATATCTGATCTTGGCTTAAGCCATTAATAACCTCTGACACACTCCCAGCAGCTGGGTGTATATTTCTGAAGAGCTGTGAATGGTTAATGTATCTGGGATTCTATGATGTATATTTGCTTTTAAGTGACCCCTCCTGGCCCTTGCTAGACATTTAAGCTTCAGAAAAATAGATTCCACGGGTGCTACCTCCTCTGTAAATCCCATGGTGCCAGGTCCAATGATTGCTGTTCAATAAGCAGGACTCAGGCACTAACAGAGACAGACAGCAGCTGAACACGCATGTGCCTTTCCATCAGGCTTCAAGAGAGACCAAAGTCACTAGGAGAAACACGGTCCACCCCAAGTCCACCTAATCCTGTCTTGTCCACCCTCTGGAAAAAACAGCACAGCACGATGCCCAAATCACTTGCCCATACCCAGCGAGTCCCCTAACCACAACTACTTCATTTTACAGGTAGAGGACGATGACAATAATCTAAGTTACAGTTAATTGAGTGCTTACTATGTGTTAGGGACTGTTTCGAGTCATTTGCATGTACCATCTCACTTAATTCTCAGAACAAGCCTTATAAGGAAGATAAAATATGAATTTCCCATTACAGTTAAGAAAACCAAGGTCACACACCTGGTATGTGCTGGGGCTTAAACTCTGAGTCTAATTGCGGAACCTGTGCCCTTAGCTATGGAAAATGTACAGCGATGTAGCAATTACCAGAACTATGTATTTCCTCAAAGGCGGGTGGGTAACAATCATAAATGGTCTCAAACCACACAAAACCCACAAAGAATTTTGCAGTTTCAACTCCGACTCACAGGTTCAGTGTCCCGAGCATTGTGGGGAGTCCAGGAGAAAAGAAACGAATCTGAAATAGCTCTAGCTCCTCAGGAGCACCCAGGCCAGAGGTGGAAACTGCCTGTTCAAATACAATGGGATCAGCACCCCTGCAGCGTCAGCCTAGGGTAACAAACCGGGCGTTCGTGTGTTAGGGAGATGGATGGGAGAACACACTCCACGCTTGTTTAGTCTTCGATAGAGCGTGTGACATGGAATTGCCGCTGGGTAAGGACACCTCCCTTTATGGGTTCATCTTGTCCCTCGAATTCATAAGACAATAAAACTGTACCGCCTGGCAATCGGTCCTTACCAATATGCCGGTCTCAAAATTCTTCTCCCATTTTACTTACAAATTAAGCTGCAACCAAGTCACCCTGCCAACACGGTCACGGTGAAAATTTCACACTAGATGTTTCACTAATTATACTGAGAGACATCGATGTTATGTTTGGGAATGCTAAATGCTCACCGATAGGTGAAAAGTGTTATTTCTTTGAACTGCAGCATGTTTGAAACAGTTTCCTCCCACAAATCAAAAAGCCCCGACTACATCACACTGATTTAATTCAACTCTAAAAACTCTAATTAGTGGTTACATAAAGTGACTAATTACATCTCTCTGGATGCCATCTCACGTAAAGAGCCTAGGAGCTGTGTAATCAAACAACCCACCCCCAGGAAGGAGAATGCTAATTAGCATTGTTGATGGGTGATACAAGTTATAATACTTCCAGCAACCCTGTAAAATTTATAAACATATCGCTGAAAATGCCAGATTCTTTACAGCCTGCTAGCTTTTGGAATAAGCGTCTAAAAATACATGCATTTCCAACCACAGCCCCGGAAAAGGAAAAAAAAAAAAAGGTGTTAACGAAATGCACGTGCCAGCTACACAATCACCATAATAAAGCCGCTCTAGTATCTCTTAACGAGCAGCTAAGAGAGCTCACAACACCTTCGCGGTGTGGGCTTGGTACCTGGTTTGAGGACGTGAAAACTGAGCAACAGATTTCTTCTGGGCTCCAAGTCTCTCTCCAAGCTCATCCCCCGGCCGCCAGGCCGCGGCTCCGCCCCACTCCTGCCTCCGCCACTGACGCGTTTAAAATTTTCTAAAGCTTCACGCCGCTGCGGGCGCGTTGCTCGGGGCAGTTCAAACCCTGCAGGGGGCACGGAGGTCCTGCCCCTGGCGACGCTGCCCCGGCGCGGCGCGCTTTGCTGCGACCCGGACCCCTCCGGCAGAGGCTCGCCGGCCGCCCTCTGCTCCACCCCGGCGTTTTTTGAAAGTAAACTCCTACCTGCCTGTTGCGCTCCGCGATGCGCAGCCGGACGCGCCCCCGCCCCCGCCCCCGGCCTCCGCGGCCGGCCCGGCCTCGGCAGCGCGGGGCGAGCACAGGCCGGCTCCGTGCCGCTTTCTGGCCCCGGGCGCGGGCGGCTGCCGGGTCGAGCCCCGCGGCGGGGTGGGAACCGGGGTGCGCGCCCGGCCCCCCGCCCGCACCGCCGACGCACCCGCCCGGTGCCTGCACAAACGCTCGGCCACTCCCCGCCGGCGGCCGGAACGGGCACCCCGAGGGCGCACCCCGAAGTGCAGCCAGAGGCTAAGGGGGCGTGCGCGGCGCGGGGACCCGAGGAAGTGGGGTGGCGCGGGGGGCGCGGGACAGGAGGGGTGCGCCTGGCGGGGGTGGGAGGGGAGTGGGCCCCCGGGAAGCACGCCCGGGGTGCGGTCCTAGGAGGGGAGGCGGGCGGTGAAGCGGAGTCTGAGTCCCGGGGCGGGGTGCGGGATCCGCGCGGGGGGCGTTTTCCCGCCGGAGGTCTGCGCCCCGCGCCCGGCCTCCCGCCGGACTCACCTCGGCGCCGGCCGTGCGGGCTCCGCGGCCGCGGTCTCGGCTCGCAGCGGCCCCGGCTCTGCGGCCTGCGCTGGGCTCCCGAAGAGGCAGAACCCCGCCGCCGCCGCGCTGCGCCGCCGCTTTCCGCTTCCTGTCCCGGCGCCGCCCCGCAGCCCGAGCCCAGCCCTGCGAGCCCGGCGCGGCCGCGAGCCAAGAGCAGCGAGCGCGGCCGGCCCCGCCGCGGGCCCGGCCCACCTGCCGCGGGGGGCGGGGCCCGGCCGGCGCGTCCCCGCTCCCGCGCTCCAGCCCCGGTCACTCCACGCCCCGGGACACGCGTGCGCACGCACACGCCCCCGAGCGCGCACATTTACACTCGCACGGGCCCCAGGGACTGACCATACACACTCACTCTCACATCATAAACACATGGCCAGGAATTGACCCCCCTCAGCACCCCAACACTTGCACCCCCAAGCTCACACACACATTCGCAGTCATGCACAAAATCCAAGCCCGTTTGCGGTCACAAGCCCCAGCACGCAGCCTTAGGCTACTTTTCAACACTTCTACACACCACACACACATACACACTCATACACACACACACATTCTAAGAACTGGCCAACAAATTGCATATACACCCACACCTTCACCGGCATACACACTCACACTGAAACTCATACGCAGCCCAGCAAATGACCCCACAAGAACCATACACACCTAGATCCCCCACAGGCTCCCACAGACAACCTTTTCCCTCCTCCTGCCCTAACCTAACAGCCACTGACCCCCAAATCCCCGTCTTTTAGAAACTGCTGGAGGAGCACACCTCTGAAGGCAGGCAGCCCAGGTTCCAATCCTGACTCCACCAGGTCTGCGCCCATCTGTGAGTCTCAGTTTCCCTGTGTGAAAAGTGAGAGGATGATAACGGCAACCTTGCAGGATTGTGGCGAGGATCATGGAAAGTGGCTGGTGCCCAGAGGCTCGAGAGCGGTTGTCGACTACATGAATATTTGCACTCTTCTTCCTTAGATGTCTTATGCGAATAGTGTTGGGGATCCATGATGGAGACTCTGGAATCTGGCTGACACCCAAAGCTGCTTACGTGGCACATCTCTGAGTAGAGGTGGTGTATAATGAACACTGGGCGCACTTGGGGTGAGGAAACACACACCCACCCTGAACTAGCCTTAGTTAGGGACCTTCAGCCCCTAGTACGCTCACTGCCCCTTCACCACCTCTTGCCCATCCCCTCTGGTCCCCATTCTCTCTCCCATTGCACTTCTTCTGAGGACATCCTAGGTTCAAAGTGTGATCTTCACCCTGTTTCTCCAGCCCCAACTCACCAGCCCACCACCAGGCTTCACTGCAGAGCTTTATAAAAATGTGTCTCTTTCATCTTTAAAATTTAGACCCTTCAAAGTTGCAGCGTGCCAGGGAGTTCCGATTCCAGCTATGATGCTTCGGCATAGCCCCCATGTGATGCACAGATCCTCAACGGATTCTCTTGGAAAGTGATTCTAATTCACTTTAGTAAGTCTAGCTCCCTTTCCATGTGGTGCTTTTGAGATAATAAATTCACCTTTAAATGCTAGCTACTGTTCGTTATTATCCTACAATCTCAAGTATTCGAGTTGAAAAGGTAGGAGTTAGAAAATGGCTCGGGAACTGAATGATGGTCTGTGTAACCTGGAGGCCTGCCTGGCAAACATTATCTGTTACAAAGTGGGTCAGCTTTATTCCAGGGTTCAGTTAGCAGACATATTGAGCCCTTGCCTAAAGTCAAGTTCTCCAGCTTTACCTTAATTGGTAATAAAGGTAGTATTGTGAGCTCCATTTGCCACTCCTTTGTCTTATCCACAAATTCACTTATATATTTCTCCCTTCCTGCCCATTCTCACAGCTTTCCCAAACCCTACAATGCTACCCACTAAAATTCTTCCTGCTACCATGATCCAATTAAAAAATCATCTCTTATACAAAGCTTTCCCCTGTTCTCTCAGCCAGAAAACATTCTCCTCCCCCAAGCTGAATTCCCATAGCACTTGGGATTTTTATACTCACCTTTCTACCTTGTATTGGTTATTTGCATCTCGCTCCTCAATAATGTGCAAATGTCATATCTTATTTGTCTTTTTTTTTTTAATCACAGATCTTTCTACATAGTAATTGCTTTAAAAATACTTAGCAAATGAATAAATGATTATAAAATACCACTTGCCCTTGGGAAGTTAATAATCTAACCAGGGAACAATCTAATTGAAAAGTTATGACATATGCCTATAACAAATGACAAAATAATAACAAAAGAGAATATTTAAATGCTAAATGCACTAAAGGCGGACTTTTAAAGAAGTCGTTCTTCCAGCCTCAAGAATTCTGAATACACCTGAAAAGCAGGAGTTATGTGAGAAAGGCTTTTGAACAACAAAATAGTTAATACAAAATCCATGCTTTAAAGTGGATAGACTTTATAAATGAAAGAATCTCATACCCTCACTTAGACAGTATTTACATTTAGTTTACAAACATTTCTATTAAGCTTCATCACCTGATTCCTAAGCCCACTATAGATTAGAAACATTAGAGCAGGAGGTGACCTCATGAGACCCCAGGGGCTGCAAACGAGGTCATTGTGAAAATTGTTTAATTCTAAAACTCATACCTTTTCCTTTTACCAGTTACTCTTCTTGGTACGCGGTGACATCACCGAATAACAGTGTCCATTGTGGTGACCCTGAGGTATAAAAGTCAGATAAGTATTTTTCTATACAGTGCTCTATTTAAGGAAGATGTGAAAAAAAATTACAAAAGTTTTCATGCAAAATGTTTGAAATGTTAAAAAGTGCTGATTCTTTAAAGGGCTATTTTCTTTAAAATTACATATATGTAATATCTGTTTATAGATCAATAATGCCGGTCATGAGGTACTAAAATATAGGTTATTAGTGCCCAAGGAGAGAGTCACACGGACCTAGATGGTCAGGGTCAACTTGTCCTCACCTTGAGAAGAGAAAGAAGTGGAATAGGCATTGGCGGAGGACATGGCTGGAACGGTGACTGCGTTATCTCAAGTGCTTAATAAACATGAGTTGAAAATGGGTAAATAGTGTTTCTATCTGGAGTATGGACAGGGGTGTAGAGGGGACCGTGCCTGGGATACAGTCAAGGCCAGTGAGCAGAGCAGTTAGGCCTAAGATAAGGACTCATGCTCAGACAGAGGATTCAAAATTGAAAGGCTAGAGTTAAAAGATAGAGAACTTTGAATCCAGCATTAGTGTCTGAACTTTTTAAACAGGCTGGCAGCATTACAAAGTATTCATTCATTCAAAAACATATACTTGGTACCTATTACAAGCTGGGCAATGTATTAACTACCAGGGATACAAAGCTAGGTAATATAACATTGATCAGTGATTCAATAATTTTTCAACAAATATTTATTGAGCATTTACTATGTGCCAGTCACTGCCTAGGCTCTGGGGATCTATCAAAACAAACAAAGCTTCTGCCCTCATAGAGTTTACATTCTAGTGGAAGAGACGGACAGGTGAGTGACATGTGTCATTTGTCAATGGTAACAAGAGCTAAGGAGCAAACAGAACAGGACAGGACACAGTGGGGAGGAGGCAGGGGTGTGTACCCTGCTTTCCTGGAGGAGTTCATGCTGCCGAATGAGACTGTCACTTAAACAAAGCTGCACGATCGAATATGAGAGTGTGGTGACTGAGGCCAGAGGTGGGACGGGAGCACTCGGAGCACAGAGGGAGAGGGCCGCGTGGCTCCCTGGGCCGTGACCCTGGGCGCAGGACTTGAAGGTTGTGTGCTTGGCAGATAAAGGCACAGAAGTGTGACAGAGTGTGTCCAGGGAGCTGTATCTGACAGTGGTGTGTGGTGCTGATGAGCTGGCGGAGAGTAGGGGCCAGGGGTGACATGGGAAGCTGTGTGGAACTGCAGGTCTGGAGGGAGAGGCGCTAGAATGATGCCGGTGTCATGGGGGAAGAACAGGAAGGCACAGAGCGTTGATGCATGGCTCCTCTGGGGCCTGCCGGCAGCTTGGCAAAGGGGAGCATCAGAGAAGCAGGGCCAGGTCGGGCGGGGGAGGGCGAGCCATGACCCGAAAGAAAGGGGCAGAGGCCAGACCTCAGAGGGCCTCATATGGTGGCTTAGAAGTTTGGTTTCATCTGGTAGGCAATAGGGAGCCATTGAAGAGTTTTCGTGGAGGATGATCGGATGCGCTGACTTGTGGTGTAGAGAGTGGCTTTGTGAGGAAGGCGGGAAGGAGGCTGACGAGACACAGGGCTCTCAGAGTGATGAATGAGCCTGCGTTACTGCAGCCACAGGCCGATCTCAATCACTAGTGGGAAACCAAGGAGGGAGAAGTTCAAGGGGAAAAAAAGTTCAGTTTTAGGCATGTCGTGTGTACATACCTTTGGGACGTGCAGGTGCAAACAAGAATAGGTCACATTTACTGAGCATTTACTGTATGTGAGGCACCGTGCCGAGTGCTTTACAGGTCTTATTTATTCCTCGCTACAATCCATGCTGTAAGTATTAGATCACCTGCGTTGTATAGAGCAGGAAACTCAGGCATAGAAAGGTGATCACATACCTGCCGGGCCTTGAATCCAGCCAGGTTGGCTGATCACAGATTCCCCACCTCTAGTCCAGAAGCCAGACTGCTTTGTGGCAGCGTGGATGTAGCACTTGGGAGGAGGTAGGCTGCTGACAATGAATATCATTTTGGGAGGTGACATGTAGCTGACAATGCAGTAGCGAAAAAAGCAAGAGCTGGGTAGAGAAACGCAGACTGTGAAATGAAGAGATAAGGCAGGGACATGCAGGGGTGAGACAGGTGTCGTTTGCTTTGACATAGGCTTAAGCCTGTTTATAGACCAGGGAGAAGAAACCTTAAATATCAAAATTTAAGGAAGAAAGGGGAACAGGTAGAAGGATTAGCCTTGTACAGGTGGAGACAGGTGAGCACGCAGGGTAGGCGTGGAAGGTCAAGGACATCTTGGTATTTTCCACGAAGTAGGAGGCAAGATGCTCCAACAGAACCCGGGAGGCCAGGAGACGAAGTCAGGCCAGAGAGAGGAGGCGTGTCTGATGGCTCCTCGGGGACCCTTGACAATCTGCCACTGGGATGGAAACCACAGGAAAATGCTCATTCCCCAAATTTTTTCAGATGATTTGAATGGGTTCTCAAACCCTGAAGGCCTCCGCAGGACCCCAGAAACAGCGCTCGCTACCATTCATGTCTAAGAATTATCTTAGACGTCCAAGTGGAAACTTGGAAAAGCTGCTGAAACAGTGGGATTTTCTATGAAAGAGCTGTGCGGGGCTCGGGAGTGTATCCTCTGTAGATGAAAGCAAATGTGCTGTGTGGAAAGCCACCGGCTCATGAGACCTTAACAAACAGTCATGGCTCATGGACCAAGTGCACCAACTCCGCAGTGGGCCAGGCCCTGGTGTCCCACGCTGCTCTGCAGGTCCAGGCAGGCAGGCCCACTCCTAGGCTATCATTACCTTGGGGGCCGGCCGCGAGGGAGCGCAATGTCATGTAGAGCTCAGATCTCAGAAGCAGGGCCCTCCCAAGCCTGCAGTCGACTCCTGCACTTCGGTGAAAAGGATGCAGGCCAGGGCCAGGGAGCCTGGAGAAGACAGTGCACACGCTGCAAGGCTTCTGGGGGTCCCCAAGGCAGTCCCGCTGGCCTGGGCCGTGCACAGGATCTCGCTCGGGGCTGATCCCAGGCAGGGCTGGACGGGTGAATCATGCTTTCTGGGGCCCGGACGTCTCTTTCATGTTGTATTTAATCTATGGAGACGTCATCAGTAATTCATTACCTATTTATGAGAAACACTTGAATAACACCCCCACATCCCACGTTAGGCTAATTACTTGGACTAACGCCAAGCGGCATTATTTCCTGAGGGTGAACCAGCCTCTGGCACTGGGGGCCTGGCTCAGACTCCTCCTGGCTGTGGAGCAGATGAGAGGCATGGAAGGGAGGCTTCAGCTTCTGGTCTACAGGCAGCTCCATCTCCCCCTGCGTCAGTCTCCATGGGAGCTGCAGAAGGGGAGAGGGGCAAGTCTGGGCAAAGTAGGACAACACCACGAATCCACCTTGCTGATCGGGGTTTGCAGTAATCATGCCTTTTTATTTTCTGTATTTCTGATGCTTGGACATCCGGGGCCTTGCTGAGCTCCCAGGGGTGGCTGATTCCTAGAGATAAAGACTCATCTGTGAGTGTGCTCGTCATTACAAACCAACCACTTCCAGAGTCCCACCCCCCTCCTTTATCAGAGCCACCTGTCCTAAGCACCTAAGGCCAGGTACCAGACACAGAGAGATAGCCCCTCCACCCCAGAACTTGCTGAATTTTTTCAAGCCGGCCAGTCCTAAGCCAGCCTCCCCTGCCTTCCTCTTTCCTTCTTACAAGAAGCAACAATTAAGGGCTTGTCCTTCCCTCGCTCTCTCTGCCTCCTGACTGAAGCTGGTGCCTCCCCGTGTGGCCTCCCATGGCGTGTCACGCCTCCTCCTCTTGGGGACTGTAACAGACTTTCTTTTCAATGGCAAATGCCTCCTGTCTGTTGGTCTTACGATACCTAGATAATAATAAAACCTACCTTTCAAATCAGGCTGTCTATTGAACCTTTGCTGATTTGCAAACCATAAAAGACCAGGCAGAGAAAAGGAATTAATATTTTTGCGTGTTCTTTATTATGAGTCAGGCATTGTAATGGTTATTTTTAAATGTTATCTTACTTCGGGATATTTTCTTGGTAACACTATAAAGTAGTAAAGTAGCTATTTTACAAAAACTCAAATAGGTTAAGTGACTTTCCCACCGTACTGGTCATAGAAAACTAAGATGTACTTTTGTTGTTTCTATATTTCTCTTCCTTTCTCTGATTAATGATCATTGCTCACCCAGTCTTCCAGCACTTTTCTTTCTTTCTACCTTTTCCTTAAAAAAAAAAAAAATTCCTTCGCAATGTTACTTATGTTTTATTTCGCCCTAGGTAAAAATCTGAAAGACAAATAAATCATAAATGTTAGAATATAATAAAATCCCTTCTTTTAATTACAAAAGACTTTAAGTCTGAACGTGTAATTATTTTTACGTTTCAAGTTCAACGATAAAAAATTTTCAAATATGTGCTTGGTTTCAAATGCTTTTTAAAAATTAAAGTATAGTCAACATGTGATATTATATCAGTTTCAAGTGTACGACATAGTGAATCAACATTCATATATCTTATGATGGTTTTTTCAAACACCAGGACCAAGATAGAGTCACAGGGCCAGATACACCCTTCCATGTGAAATAATTATACATTCTGACAAAGGATATGAAACAACAGGTGTCTAAGAATTATCTTCGATGTCCAGGATTCAAGAAATTCAGGCAACAAAAGATGGAGCAGCCACATTAGGTAATCCTTCTAATTGCCCCAACTTGCTGCCTAAAGAGAGTTTTCAGACTGTGGGACTGGGAGGAGGAACGCAAGGAGAAATTAGTGGTTTTCCTGCGCTGAAGACGTAGAGCCAGAATTGAAAGAGGCAGAGTGACAGATGAGAGAGCTGCAGGTCAAAAGAGCTCTAGAAAACGACTGTGGCTTCTCTCAAGTATCCAATGGTGCGTTGTTCAGTGCACATGTGTGAGAGAGAATCCCTGAATGGAGAAGAGGGAACGATACCTAGAACTCGCACGGAAAAGTACATGGTGCCGTTATAACCAGCCAGGCTGGAAAACCTCATAATCCAAGGGGCACTGCGTGGTGTAATCCAAAAGCTCTTGCCTTGTTTTAAAAAACCCTACATTAAATGCTGCAGCGTTTGGGCCGAACAAAGCTTAAAAGCAAAAGACCTGGAGTGTCAAACCATTTCTGAGTACTCTGTGTTCAGAACAAATCTCAAGGATATGTATGGAGTATGCAAATATCCAACATCCAACAAAGTAAATGTACAATGACTAGGATCTTATAATAAAATTACCAAACATACAAAGAAGTAGAAGAATATGACTCATAATGAGGAGGAAAAAAATCTATCAGTTGAAACTCAACAGCAGTAACACAAAAGATAAAATTAATGAAAAGGACATTAAAACAACAATTTTAACTATTTCGTATGTTCGAAAGCTGGAGGGAAAATTAAACACAATAAGCGGAGAAATGGAAGATAGAAAACAAATCCGAGTTGAGCTTCTAGAGCTGAAAACCACAATGTCTGGAATTTAAAAAACAAAAAACAAAAAACAAAAAAAAACAGATAAAATTGGCAAAATAGTAGACATTCCAGAAGAAAAGATTGGTGCACTTGAAAATATAGCAATAGAAACTAGAAAAAAAAAGGAATTAAAGAAAAGTAAACAGAGCATCAGTAAGTTGTGGGCAACTTCAAGCGGCATAATCCACATGTACTAAGAGTTCCCCAGAGGAGGATAGAAAAAATAAATGAAGGAATAATGGCCTCTGATTTTCCAAACATGATGAAAACTATAAATCCTCAAATCCAAGAAGCTCAATGAACTCCAAACACAAGAAATATGAAGAAAGCAACATCAAGACCCATCAAAATCAAATTGCTCAAACTGTATCAAAGAGAAAATTCTTAAAAGCAGAAAAAGACACATGACATACAGCAGGAAGAAAAGAATAACAGTAAAGTTATCATCAGAAATAATTCTGAGTCTTACATTTTCATGATTTTAACTTTCATGCAAACTAGACTTGCCTTGTAATTCCTTAGAACAATCGACTTATTGCTCCTCTGATGTTACGTGTGCACTGGCGATTACTAAAATGTATGTGACTCCAAAAAAGAAAAAGAAAGAAAAAGAAAAACAATGCAAACACAAAGACAAGGGAGTCACATCTTTAAAATACCAAAAGAAAAAAATGACAACTAGGAATTCAATACAATAGTACACTTCTGTATCAAATAAAAATTACTATAAAAAATAAAAGCGAAAGAAAGAAATTTTTAGACTTAGGAGATCTGAAACAACTCATCACCACCAAGTTCATTAATCTTTTCTTCTGCAGTGTCCTCTGTTGGTAATCCCATCCGGGGTACTTTTTCATTCAGACATTATAATTTTCATTCTTAAAGTTTTATTTATATTGCCCATGTTTCTATTTAAATTTTTGAAAATATGGAACGAAGTTTTAATAACTATTTTGATGCCCTCGTCAGCTAAATTTAACATCTATATCAATTCTGTGTCATTTCCAAATGATTGATTGATTTCTCTCCTCATTCTGGGTCATATTTTCCCGCTTCTTTGCATGCCTGCTAATTTTTTGTTGGATGCTAGATGCTGTGAGCTTTTTGTTGTTGTTGAATGCTGCGTAGCTTTGTATTCTCAAGCCTTGCGTTGGAATTAGTTAAGTTACTTGGAAATAGTTTGATCTTTTTAGCTCCTCCTTTTAAGATGTTATATGGGGCTGATCATATGGTCCATATAACATATAGGGACCATCTAGAGCTAAATAATTGCTTCCCAACTCTGAGAAAGTCTTTCTGAGTACTCTGTCCAATGCCCCATGGGTTATGAAGTGGAAACAACACTCCTCGCAGTGTGAACGCCAGGTACTTTTCCCTCTAATCCTTTTGAGTAGTTCTTTTCTCAGTCTGAATAGCTTCCTCAGGCTCATGCCCTCATCATACTCCGTAGAAGACTTTCAAAGGACTCTCTGCGGATCTCGGAGGGGCTCTGTCTGTCAGCTCTCTCCTTCTGGTACTCTCTCCGGCCCGCCCGGCTCCGCTAGACTCCCTGGGCCCTCGGCCGTGTCTCGTCTTCTGGGAGTTCCTGGGTTTGCCTCTCCTGAACCACAACCTGGACATCTCCCTGGGGAGTAAGCCGAGGCCACCGTAGGCTTCTCCTTGGGTGTTCCCTGTCTCTCAAGGGTCCCTGTCTTTTGTTGCCTAATGTCAAATGTCCTGAGAACCATTGTGCACATTTTGTCCGTTTTTTTTTTTGGGTTTCAGGTATGAGGGTCACTATTTGGTCACTATTATTCTATCTTAAAAGCAGAACTCCTGAATCGTTTACATGTAATTTAATTATTGGTGTGGCCGGCTTTACATTGACCACATGCTAATTGTTTTCTGTTCATTCAATTTGTTGTTTTCCTTTTTTCCCCGGCTTCATTTTTATTAACTATGTCTGCGATTTTATTTTACATCCGCTATTAGTTCATCGATTGTACTTTTTTTAAGGACCTTTTTAAAGAGCAATTTTAGGTTCACAGAAAAATTAAGAGAGAGATACGAAGATGTCCCATGTACCCCACCCATGCACACAGCCTCCCCCATTATCAACATTCCCCACTAGAGTCGTACATTTGTTAAAATCGATGAAACTACGCTGACACATCATAATCACTCAAAGTCCGTAATTTACGTTAGCGTTCACTCTTGGTTGTGTGCATTCTCTGGGTTTGGACAAATGGATAATGACACGTGTCCATCATTATAGTATCGTGTAGAGGCTTTTCGCTGCCCTGAAAATCCTCTGTGCTCTGCCTGTTCATTCCTCCCACTTGACCTCGGGCAATCACCGATCTGTTTTTTTTCATTGTTTCCATCGTTTTGCGTTTTCCAGAATATGATATAGTTGGAATCATCCAGTATGTAGCCTTTCAGATTGGCTTCTTTCACTTAGTAACATGCATTTAAGAATCCTCCATGTCTTTTCATGCCATGATAGATCATTTCATCTTAGTACTAAATCTTATTCCATTGTCTGGATGGACCACATTTTATTTATCCATTCACTGGCTGAAGGACCTGTTGGTTGCTCTCAAGTTATGGCAAGGATGAAAAAAGCTGCTATAAACATCTATATGCAGGATTTTGTGTGGACATAAGTTTTCAGTTCCTTTGGGTAAATACAAAGGAGCGTGATTGTTGGGTCATATGGCAAGAGAATGTTTAGTTTTGTAGGAACACGCCAGACTATCTTCCCAAATGGCTGTACATGTTGCAACAGGAAGAGAGTTCCTGTTGCTCTACATCCTCACCAGCATTTGATGTCGTCAGTGTCCATATTTTGGCCATTCTAATAAGTGTGTGGTGGTGTCTTGTTGTTTTAATTTGCATTTCCCTGATGACATGCACTGTGGAGCATCTTTTTGTGTGCTTATTTTCCATCCGTATGGCTTCTCTGGTGAAGTTTCTGTAAAAGTCTGTGGCCCATCTTTGATTAGGTTGTTTGGGTTCTTATCGTTGAATATTAAGAGTTCTTTGTATATTTTGGATAACGGTCCTTTATCAGAGGTGTCTTTTGCAAGTATTTTTTCCAAGTCTGTGGCTTTTTCTTCTAATTCTCTTTTGCATGCCAGACGTTTTTAACTTTAACGAAGCCCAGCTCATCAATTGTTAATTCCACGGGTCCCGCCTTTGGTGTTCTATCTAGAAAGACGAACATACCGAGGTCATCTAGGTCTTTTCCTATGTTATCTTTTAGTTTTATAGTTTTACATTTTCCATGCAGGGCTGTGACCCATTTTGAGTTAATTTGTGAAGAGTTCAAGGTTTGTGTCCAGTTTCTTTTTTTTTTTTTTTTTTGCATGTGCTGGATGGCCAACCGTTCCAGCAGCATTTGTTGAAAAGTCCATCTTTGCTCCATTGTGTTGCTTTTGTCCTTTGTCAAAGACCAGTTGACTATATTTGTGAGTCTCTTTCAGGCTCTGTATTCTATTTCATTGATCTACCCCTTCCCGGCCGTGCAGTATTCTTGACATCAGCATAGGATTCTGGCCCCATGACATTTCACCCCCCCCACCCCGGCCCCCATGGTTACAGGGTTTGTTCTCCTACCTTTCTTCCAGCAGCAATGGCTCTCTGCCTATGTCCTGGGAGAGCGTTTCCTACCTTCTCCTGAGAAAGATGAACTTTACTTCTCCTCTTCTTCCAGAAGTCGTGGACCTAGAGTGTTCACACTCTCTCCCTCAACGTCTTAATGCTTTTGCTTCATGGAGAAAAGGAAGCAAGCAGGGCTTTGAGCCTGTCCCCCTCAGCCATCCATTACCTTCCTCTCTCCTGTGTCAGAGAGGAGACACACGTCACTCTCCTGCCCTGACCCTGCCCTCAGTCTTTCTTGCAAGCACACGGGGGAGGCTCATGAAGAAGAGTTTGCAAGCGAGAACAAGCTCTCCTTGTGTCCGGACGCCCCAGCTATTCCAAACTGACATGCCGACCTTCCCGTGGCCTCTAAGGATTTGTTAACATTTTAGTTTGCTTCCTCTCACTGGCTTATTTGGCAGCTACATCCTTCTCCCACGCTCTGCCAACAAAGAGACGCTGCACGTCCCACCCTGCCTTTGCGGGCCTGACCCTCCTTGGAATTTAGGGTACTTGGCTGCCTTCTGAACTCAGCTCTCTCATGGGCTCCGTAAAAGTTATGACTTTGTACCTTATCCAGCAATGGATTTTGTTAGAGTGGGAACAAATACATTGTTAGGGTGGGAAGAACATTCTTTCCAGCTTTCTTCATCCTGAAAAGAAGCCTCGTTCTCTAATTATGGGATTCATTCTTTTTCTCAATGGCCAGAAGAGGCGCACTTTTTATTTTACGCACTGGAAACCAAGCTCTTGGAGAGGTTATGATCTTTGGTCGGTCGGTGATGACACTGAGACTTCTCAGCCACCAGAACGGTGTGAAGCGTCCGCTGGGACGAATGGGAAAGGGAGGAGTGGATGATTTGCTGAACGATAGGGTGTGATCATTGACGAGGCGCGCATGTGGGTACGTGTGTTTCAGCCATGGCCGACTTTGAAATGAAAGGACTTTGCATCCGGAAGATTCATTCATGAGAGTGTCACCACTACCCTGGTACTCCCTGGCTGAGTATAAAATGACTGGTTTCTGAACTAAGAGCCAGATTTTACAAAGAAAGAAGCATGTCGTGGAAGCTTGTTGATCTAAATGGGACAACGTAGTCCAGAGGTGCACTGTGTCGTTTTCCCTCGGCCTGGAGTGGAGGAGGATCAGGGAGCTCCATAACTACCACAACGCGCATGCTCACAGCCTGTGGCGATGAATGAGGCCCCTGTGGCTGGTGGGATCGCCCCACGCAGGCTCATCATCTCCACCTGGGTCAACACAGCACTCTAGAAAACGTGGGCGATGAGACGGTTAAGCAAATAATGTGGAAGGTTTGAGACGCATCTCAAACCGGGTGGTAAAATAAGTCGACTTTGCAACCTGCATCTTGAATGGGATCGTTCAGCTGAGGTGGTAATTTTGTTTCCCTTGGTTGAGGGAGCAATTTAGAAACCCTGGGAAGGTATACAAATAAGTATAGAGATAATGGGAAAAATACGTGCAGAAATCTTTCCAGTGGATTATATGGAATGGGATTTGGGAGAAGTCTCCAACTCATTCTGCTGCTTTGTCTACTTTTCTGTATTTATGATGCTTGGATTGGATAAGAGAACCCGAAACACCACATTTACAAGATTTATTTATTAATTTGCAAAAGTAGCATCACTGCAGAGAATGATTTCGCTTGTTAGGTCTGCCACAACGGAAGTTTCGATTGCCTGGAAGAATCCAGTATATTAAAATTGTAATTGTACTTTCAAATGTCTAAAGAAATACGATCAATTAAAAATAAGTGGAATAAGTGTTAAAAGATTTCATCTGTTAAAATTTAGTTGAAGATTGATCAGAGAGCCAGTAGAAACGATTTTTAAAATTCTTTTTAATTGCTAGACTTGTAAATAGAACAAGACGATTTGCAAGATAAACCCGAAAGTTTGAGATAAACTAGGCTTTAAAAATTATAACTTTAAGATATTGCATATTACATGTAAAACACACAATGAGTTGTCATTAGTGTTTTCCAGGTACAAACGCCTCCTTTCCCCATATGAAAACAAGAAAAGGGAAAAATTATAACCACATTCTCATCAGCCTCCCGGAGGGGTGCTCCAGGTCCTGTCCAGCCTTCATACTGCTCTTATTAACTTCTGCCAACCTAATGAGTAAAAAATGAAATTCTGCAATTGCTTTCATTTATATTCCCATGACTACAGTGAGGTCGAATATCTTTCCGTATTAAATTGGACATTTATGATGGTCTCAGAATTTCTGCTGATGCCTCGAAGCTGAAAACAGTAAGTGACGAATTCTACCGTTTTCTAAGGAGAAGCAATGGACCCGCCCCCTGGGACGTGCTCTGGGTGGCCACGCTGGCCCAGAGGTGTCTCGTCCACCCACCTGGGGCCTATAAAAGAGAAAGCAGTGAGTCCGTGAGGAAGCAAGGAGATCCTAAAAGGGACGGTAGAGTGGGGACCCCTGTGTTGGGGGGTCCCTTACTCACAAGCCAGACATGAGGATTCCAAAGAAAGCTGCTCTTCGAAAAAGAGGAAAGTACTTTACTTGCAAAAAGGACTGACTGGCGTTTTCCCGCCTTGCCGACTCTTTACTTGGAGGGGGAGCATTCCACCAGGGCATGCGGTCGGGGCTCCCCTGAAAATGAAGCTATAGCTACGACCTTTTGGAGAAGCAGCTGGAGAGAGGAGCTGCAGCCTCGGAGGGGGTGTCCGCACTGGTTCCCAGGAAGAGCCGGAGCCGGCTGCTGCCACACAGCGGGCGTCCCCTGGACCCCCGGGTGAGCCTTGCCACGGCCCTCTGAGATGAGGGCCGAAGCGCCGCACCAGGCTGGCACCCTCGACCCACTGCCGTGCTGGCTGAGAGGAAGGGAGATCTAGGGGCGCTGGAGGACGGACACGCTGAGAGTAAGTGACAGCTGTGAGGACCCGCCGCGGCAGCGCGACTCTGGTGTGCGGAGCCTCGTGCGTGGAGTCGGACCGACCGCACGGCGGCTCGGATTTACTGTCGGGCACGGATCCGAATGTTGGTGGCATCAGACTTCGCTTATGTCCGGCTTCTCATCCTTTCAGGTCACCTTTTTCACTCTGGCCACTGCCGGGGCAACCGGCTGGGCGCAGGTTTAAACCGATAGCGTCTGGCCTCGGCGACATCGCCTCGCTCTAGCTTTCTGCCCCGGGATTTTCCCGGCACTGCCATGTAACGTACCCCCATGAGCCCATGAGCCCATCCTCAGACGCGTGTGTGGACCCGGGTGATCGAAGGGAGTGAGGACTCCGCGGGGCAACCCAGTTGAGTCTCCCAGGAAGCAGAGGCTGAGGGTTAAGAGGCGTAGCGTGTGTGTGTGTGTGTGTGTGTGTGTGTGTGTGTGTGTGTGGCAGGGGGCTGGGGGAGGCGTGCACAAAGCCGATCAGATGCCTGTGAAGGAAAACAGGAGGAAACAGGCTTGGACAAGGACAACCTCCAACGTGTTGCAAGGCGGATCTGACAAAGTCTCGACCCAACAGGGAAGCCTGGAACGAAGATTGCCTGTTGGAGGAGTGTCACACTGGGCAGAAACGGCAGGGTCCTAAGTCCCCCGCCACACCTGCGCATTAACTGAGGGCTGCCCTGGGAAAGCACGGCCTGTTCGAAAGCCAGGGCACATCCGACCACACCGCAGCCACAGGCTCTCTGCCAAGTGCACTCCTCACAGCTCCATGGAGAACTCTTTCTCGAAGGGCGATCCAAATAGCACATGGCCCCGGCTGCCGCATTCTCCAATGGGATTAAATTACATTCCAACCAGCGGGCTAAATTGTCACCTCTTCTATCCTGAGGGCAGATGGTTCTGCATTCTACAGGGCTCCTCAGAGGGTCTCCAGGAGATTGAGCCCTGGTTGCCCAAAGCAGTAATCAGCTCTATCCTGCCCCCCTGGCTTGATTTTCTCTCCTTCCTTTCCCTCTCTCCCTAGTCCCTGACTCAGCTTCCTCGAGATCGCTTCTCAGATTATCGGCGGGCAAGCTCTGGTCTCCAACTCCGCTTCTGTGGGAAACCAGCTGAAACGGATGGTTTGCTGCGTTTCTTAACTCAACAGTGCCCTCTTCTGTTAGTACAAAGAAGTTCAGTTTCTTTAATGAATGTGTGTGTGTGTGTGTGTGTGTGTGTGTGTGAGTGAGAGAGAGAGATCGATCAGTGGGATGAAAGTGCTTCTGATTTTGTGCTCCTGTTTCTGGGGCCATTTAAATCCAGATGTTTCTTCCTCCTTTCCTTCTACTAGCAAGCCTCAAAAAGATGCCTCCTTTTTTTTCTTTTTTTACAAATTACTCTGCTCTCTCCCTCGAGTCCTTAAGGCTCACGCACTTTCTCTGATTGGTCTCAGACTTCCTGGGTATTTCCACACTCAGGATGAAAGGTTCTTCTTTGGTGCTGTACTCTGATGGAAATTATTTATCTTCTCCTACTGACTGGACCTTTTTGCACCTGTCCCCCACGGTCCCTGCCGGCTACTCTGCTCCGGGGAGGCTCTGAAGCTAGTGTAAGCATGAGTTAAGAGCAACTGCGTTCATTCTTCTTGTTCTGTATCGTGTGTTGGAGGACATCTGGGGGGAGTCTCCCTCTGGACGGCTGCCATTATCAGGTGCGAATCAAAAGTCCTGATTCAACTTCAATTCCACAATCCCATTTCTTCTTGAGTCAGTATTGAAATTATCGCTAGAAAATTGTCATTTTTACCTAATTTTCAAACATATTTGCTCTAGTTTTTCTCCCCTCTCTTCATGACTAATTTGGTGATCTGTGGCTTGCTTTTTTGTGCGTGATCCTTTTATCATAGTTTTTTTTTTTTTAAGTTGTCATATTTTCAGTGAAACAGTTTTGGGGTTTATTGACCTCTAACTTTAGTTTTTATTTCATTAACTCCCCATATCTTTATTATTTCATTCCTTATATTTTCCTTGAATTTATTTTTATTCCTTCTCCAACTTCTCGATTAGAGAGTCACCTCATTAATTCTTAGTCTTCTTTTCCGATCCAGATAGTTAAGGCATAAAGTTTCCTCTTCCTCTTAGCTGCATTCCAAAAGCTTTTTATATGTACCGTTTTCATCATTATTCGCTTTTAAGTTGTCTTGCCCAGTTTATTTGAAAGCAGAGCCTGAAGCAACGTTAAGATATTAAAATGTTGGGCAGGTACAAGCCCAGGGCTGCGAAGGTGAGAGCAAAGGGGTGTGTAGGTGAGAGCACAGTGAGGTCTTCCTGGAACATGACAACAATCCAATCCAGGCAGGACGACGAATGGCCCAGATCCTTCAGAGATGATCTTCCGAGTCACCTCACCAGGTAAAGAGCCACGACCGGCTGAGCTGCTAGCTGAGGGCACAGGGAATACAGAATGGGTAGTGGAAGGAGATCTATCCATCATCTATGTAATCATCTATCTCTCTCTCTACCTATATATTACGTAAAATATCTTTATACATATATAATATCTTCACATATATGAAATATTTTTGTTTTCTCTCTTCTATTTTCTTGCCACGTAACGTAAGATGTACATTATCTATTTAAGTTACAGGATTTCAAGGAGAAGAGTAAATATCACTCGAGGACTTTACGTCCACTTCTGGGGCCGGGGTTACTGCGTTTTCGGTCACCCACAGGATAGCGGTATCATGTTCAGTGGAGTTACGACCTCTGACTGTCTTCATTAGGAGACTCTGTGGTTTAAGGTGACGTGATGGGTGCTGTGTTGACACAGAGTGGACTCGTGATGGTTATTTCATGTGTCGACTTGACTGGGTCCTGTGGTGCCCTGACAGTTTATCAAACACAATTCTAGGTGTTTCTGGGAGGGTGTTTTCGCGTGAGTTTAACATTTGAATGGATAGACTGAATCAAGCAGATCGCTCTCCCTACCGTGGGTGGGCCTCATCTAATCAGTTAAAGACCTGAATAGAATAAAAAAGGCTGACCCTCCCCCAAATAATAGGAGCTTGGGGACAAGGTGCAGAGATTAAGGGTTCGGAGGTGACCGTGTTAAATGTGTGTGCCTGATCCTAGAGATATAAAGCAACCGGTTGGAAACTACCAGCCTGAAACTCTGGAGATTTTGCCGAAGGTATAGATTTAGGAGCAGTCAGCGTGCAAGTGTACATAATTATTTCTGACAACAGGACACTCAGAAGGCACCGTCCTTCTGAGAGTTGCTCGCAGTGTGGCCTAGAGTCCTGCCTCGCAAATGTCTGAGATGCAAGTTAGGAAAAGCATTCCTGGGTTCTCCCCGCCATCCCACCGCCAGACAAACGAGATTAAAACCTGGAGCCCAGGACTCCTCCTCTGACACAAGCACCCCCGTGATTTTCGTGCATGCCGAAGTCCGGGGACACTTCTGAGAGAGTGTGTGTCCAACAGGGTGACATGTGGCTCCTGAGTCACTAGACGGCACCAAACACACACTGAATCCCCAGCTTTGCTACTTCCTTGGCCAGACCAGGAAAAGACTTGTTCACTGGAATTCTGTAGGTGGGCGTCTGGCCTCCTGCCCTTCCTCACAGTGAAGGAAGGATAAAGACCGAACCAGCCACACTGGCACTACCAGTCACCCCGGAAAGGCAGGCCTGGAAGAGACTGAAGGTGTGGGTAGGGAGCAGGTAGCGAGATTTCTCTCGGAACCATACCTGTCCCACCAGACAATTCTGGGAAGTAATGGTGGGCCTCTCCTAGGACCCAGTCAGAGGCAGCACTGCGGAGAGAGGGGTCTGCTCCCCTCCCGCCTGCCCTCCCAGTCGGGGTGTCCGTGTGCCCCCAGCGGAGGCAAAGCTTTAAGTTTCAGGGTCCAATGCAGGTCCCGGGTGCTCCCCAAGGACCAGGCGCATCCCAGGCCTTTTCTCCAAGAGCGATACTTCCTCCTGCCTTTCCTAGGAGAGCCCGTATGCCACAACGATCTCGAGCATCCTGGCTCAAAACCTTTTGGTCCTGCTCTGCCGCCTGTCCCGCCTCACAGACCTGCAAGCCTCCAGCAGACGGGGAAACTGTGGGCGCATTCCTCAGCCTTCGCCCTGGACCCTGGTGCCTCTTCCTCGAGCCATTTCCACCGCGGCTGACTTGTGCTCCCATGTCCCTGACCTCTGTATCAGGCTGCTTGGCCTCGAGGCCCCACTGTTCAAAGTCTCAAGCCTCAGCCAGGTGCTAACGACGCCTCGTTTTCTGGGTCCATTGCTAAGAGCCCCTTTTGGGGCCACAGAGGTACGGATGGAGGGACCTGGAAAGTGAAGACGAGACCTGGGGGCCAGTGGGCACCTGGAGGGGGAAGGTGGGAACACCACGTGTTGAGGAGAGGGTGTGGGGAGGCTTCAGTCAGGACCCCCATGGAGAGAGAAGGCACCTCTGAACGGGGTGTCTGAGGAGAGGTGGGAGTGAGGTCTCGGTGGGACCGGACCGCAAGGAGACGAGAGCCATGACCATTCCTGGGCCAAAGGTCAAATGGAGGGACAGTTACCTGGATCTAGTGAAGATCTAGAGCCTGGGGGAGAGCCAGGACTGGGGGACCCCAGCGAGCAGAGGCCCCTACCTGGCCTCCCTTTGGCCAAACCCAGTGGGAAGCCAGAGGTGCCCCGAGGCAGAGAGCAGGTGGAGAAGGCACAGCCGGGGTCCGGGAGGAGGAGGTGAGAAGAGCCAGGCTGAGAAGCCGGGACCGGCGAGGCCGTGCTTTGATGATTGGCCCTTCGCCACCTCTCGTGATGGAGGGGGACGCACACTGATTTTTGGAGCCACCGGGGCCTGCACCCAGCCCCCAAACTCGCTCCACTGTAGACACTTGGGGCAGATCTCTTAATGCCCAACATAGGACAATGGAAATGACAGTGTGTACCTGCCAGGTTTTGAGCAGATTCAAAGAGATAATGTGAGCCTCTAGCATTAGCCTGGCCTTGGGGTGCTGTGGGGCCCAGGACGAAGGGCCTCTCCTTCCATGTCCTCATTACATGCCTGGGAATCCAGAGGGTCTGCCCAAGGCTTCGGTCTCAATGCCGGGCCCAGTGGCTTGGAGCTGAACCAAAGCGGCCCTCAGCCTGGTCACTGGGTCCCAGGACGAGCATAAGTCTTTTCCTGCTGCATTCTCTGGACCAAGGACAGCCACAAGGACGAAAAGGCAACAGGTCAGCTCTGGGCCTGGTCACACTGGGCTGATCCCACCCATTTGTCCCCAACTCGCCCTTATAACACGTAGTCCGAGGGGTCTCAGCTCTGCTTTTCAGAGATGGGGAGCCGTGATACCTACGTGATTATCTTAGGGATCGTCCTGTCCCCTCTCCTTACCGGTGCCTTCCCCTTTCTCAGGGCTGCTCTTTGTGCTCCCAAGGCCCGTATGAGTACCCCGAAGCCCAGGTGGGCCGGGCAGTGGTCCTGGGTCCCCAGGCCGAGCACGGAGATCTGCTCCTTCCGTAAGGGGACTTGGTTGTGATCCCAGGGTCAAAGAAACAACCATTTACAAATGAACGGAGATGGCTCTGGGTGGCTCCAAGGCTGGGCAGGGCTGGTGACGGTTTCTCTGATCCTTCTCACACCCGGGTCGGGAAGAGCTGTGTCCCCTACAGGCCCTGCACCAGCCTTGTGTTTCAACACCGGTCCACTTCCTGTCACGTTCACAGTCTGCTCTTGTCTGACACAAGCCGCAGGCCCCTCCCTTCCCTTCCCTGGAGGGGACCACCCCAGACGGTGAGGAGTAGGAGGCAGGGCCAGGAGGGCCTGAGTCCCCTGCCGGGAAGCCTGAAAGGGATCCCCGACATTATCTCCAAATGTGGTCATTCAGTTAGTGCTTTTTCGTTAAAAGCGTTAATGTAAGATTTATAAATTGCCCTTTTTATGATCTTGTTTTGGCATTTTTCTGTTTCTTAAAAACAGAGCAGAAGCTTCAAGAAATGGAAGTAGGTGGGGCCTTTCTCACACTCAGAAAGGTTCTGCTCCAGAGGGTCACAGAGCATCTAAAATGAAGTAGGTACTGGGTACAGTGAATTCCAGCCCGCAGCCTCTCCCCCCGTCCCTTCTGAGGGAGCCCCTCCGGTTGGGAGAAATCCACGAAGCAGATCGCCACCTGGCTGTGAAGCAGAGTTTGCAGGTCCCAGGCCTGGGGCTGCACAGCCTCCCCTGCTTCCTCCAGGTGGGTGGGCCAGCCCTTCTCGGACACACAGGGCCTGGGCCGCGGTCCACCCACAGCCTGGCTTCTGTGACCTTAACAGCAGCTGCCAAAACCCACACATGTGAAGCACGCAGGGGACGCTTCAGAGACTCCTCTGGGCACCAGCTCCCAGGCCGTGTGCTGTCGCCTGGGGTACCAGAGCCTCAGAGTCACAGAAACACACACCCTGCTAGACGAAAATTACACACCGTGGACCCTGACCTCCGGAGGTAAAAGCCTAGCAGGCAGGAGCCACCGCAGAGGATGACAAATGTGCAAAGGGAGGACAATGAGGTCAGCAGCTTTTTAACTTGTTACTATAACAGGGGTGGGGATCCTGGAGGGAGGGAGTGAGGACAATAATAATATAATAGCGATCACTTATTTCTCGCCAGGAACTGCTCTAAATGTTTTACAGACGTTACCAGCCACCCATAGATAAGGAAATGGGGGGTTAAGAGAGGTTAGGTAACTTGCTGGCTCACCCAGAATTAAGGAATGGGGGATCTCAGATCGGATCTGTCTCCAGAGCTTTTAACACCCGGTTTTACGTCCCCGATTCTGGAAGGTAGGGGAGGGGCAGGGAGGGGAAGCAGGGTCTGGCAGCAGACCCCCCGAAGTGGGCCAAGGGGCTAATAGGTAGCATTATCAAGTACCTAAACCTGACCTCCCTCCCCTGGTTTTAAAATCTAATCTCTCCTGAAATCTCAGTTCAGACACTAGCTCTTCTTAGCTGCAAGTCATCTCTTCATTCCATTTTCATCTTCTGTGTGGTACCACGTGCTGGACCGCGCGCCCTGGGCCTGCAGGACCATTACAACGTGCAAGTGATTTGAGAACCTTGGAGGGAGAGCTCTGCCTGGAGAAGGAGCTGGGGGAGGCTCCCTGCAGAGGGAGGACGGCCAGGCAGGATGCTCGGGTTTGGCGTGGGCGTCCTTCTGATGGAGAAGAGAGGGGGCGGCCTGCTAAAAAGCCAAACCCGCCAGACTTCACCTGCGGTTACCTATAAACTTAAGTCCCTTTCTTCTCAAGGTCTCCCAAATTTGCTAAGGTCCCTGGGTTTCCAAAAAGTGACCTTCTTTACCACGTGCAAGAATGAGAACCCAACCCATACTTGCGGTAGGGTTTTGTAGGCATCAGCTGCATAAGTAAAGTGAACTGCTGGTCCTGGAAAGCAACCGGTCATGCCTAACTCAACGAGGACTATCGTCAAATGTGACACTCCAGCTAAGGTCTTGGTTGCACAATCCTTTTGTCCAACTACATCCTGGTAAGTACCATGGCAAATAACTGTGTCGCCACAGAAAGTAAGGAAACTCAGAATTCAGAATTTATGATTTGGGGTTCAGGAATATGCAGATAGCATTTTAAAAAAATGTTTTACTTCAGTTTACACAAGTAGAATTTACTGAATTGATTCGGATTATAAAATGCTTAGGAAGAAAGAGAAAGTACTTTTTTCTATATGTGGAAGACAGACCATTAAAACGATATCAACAGGATTCGAAACAAGCACAAAAATCTCTCCCATGGGTTCAGTCGGTCACATCCTTGTAGGGAGGAGCCCTGGGAAAGGGGTGGGGTCTTCCCCTCTGAGTCTCCCTGCCTAGCTGGTTAATGATTGCCCAAAGGGAGCGTGGATTCATCCTCACCAAAGCAAATATCCAACTCGCCGAGGACCCGAAGTCCCTCCTTCCACCGTTTCACCCCTGTGACCAGGGTGACCACTGAGCCCCCTGTCAACGTGCCCACTTCCTCACCCACGGCTTCCCCTGCCTGCCCCCCTCTACCTGGTCGATGCCCTGCTCACTTTATAGCCATTGTCTGGCACTACAGAACGAGTATTTAAACATACAGGTTTTATATTTATTACTTGCCGGCTTTTTACAGTGTTTTTGTTTGTTTGTTTGTTTTTTGTTTTGGCGAAGGTGGACTTTTGGTACTTTATCCTCAACTCCACTACCTCGAAGCCAGCGGAGCCAGGCGCGGGGCCGAGGCTCCAGGGTGACGTGGTCTGCCCTGGATGAGAAAGAACAAACTCCCCATCTTATTCCTCTAGCAGAGGCACAGTCATGAATGAACGTTTTTATTGTTATGATTATGGTGACATTGGTTAGCGAAGTCCAGTAAGTTTCAAGTGTACCGAATGAACTTTTAAACATTCTTCATCTGACACTCATGATCCCGCTGTGGTGGAAAACATAACAAACGTTAAAGTACCATTTACCGAAGATGTTGCATCTCATTCCAAACTTATCAATAAGATCAAATATTTTAAGTACCTGGCAGATGGGCCATTCATTTAGAGCAGAGTTTCTCATCTATTTTGACTATGAGAATGCCTCTAAAATGTCAAACAGTTCAGTGGAGCCTCATGAGAGTACCTGAACTTTTAACAGACCTTCCGATGATTGAGAAAACATCATGACCAAAAGCTCTTATGGATTCAATAATTCTTTTAAATGAATGTACAGTTCATTCATCACAGTGTTGTAGCCTGTCACACTATTGGCCTATGAAGAACCAGCCTCCTGGTTTAGTTTTCTGCCTCATCGACTGGACTTGGTGACTTACTTGGCCAAGGGGACGTCAATAAACTTGAGACGAGCGGTGGCTGGGTCAGCTCTTGCTCGCTGGGGTTCGCCTTCTTGGAACCCAGGTGCCATCATGTGAAGAAGTTTGTCTAGCTTCTCTGAGGATGAAAGACCATAATGGGTGACAGAAGCCCAGTCACCAGCTGATCTGCCAGCTGAATACAACCACAGGCGTGATCCCAGGCAGATCCGGAAGAACCACCCAGCCAGCAAACAGAATCACGAGGAATGACTGACAGCTCATTGCTGTTTCAAGCCATGAAATTTTGGAGTACTTTGTTATGCAGTAATACATAATCGATTGACATATTTTGAAGTATACTAGTATATAAATGAATGAGATAGATCATTCATTCATTTATTTGTTCACTTAATAAATATTTCCCAGGGCCTGGTAAATAATATATATATTGTCCAGACGCCCCTCAGGGTTGTCTCTGCCTAAAGATCCATGAATCCTTCATAATAACCATACAGCCCCAGAAAATCTGAAACTTACAGTAGAAAAGGAAGTCCCAAATTAGGATAATATAGAGAGTATTTTCAAATTTTGAAAAAACTAGAATTGCCTCCCCACCCCCATCTCGGTTCTGTAATGCAAGGCGAACTTTGAATTCTGCTGGTTTGATCACTAGTCTGAAAATAAAGAGCAAGTTGTGGTTTTTTTTCATCTGCCTTAGCTAATCGCTTTCCTTTGCTTTACTGATTATTTGCTGTAATGTAATTCCGGTCAAAAGGATTGTCTCTAACAGGGGCTAATCGTGTGCTAATGCAGCCCTTTGCAATTCTTAAAGTGTTCTACCTTTTACAAAGCGTTTGCATTATCTCATTAAACCTTAAAACAATCCAGGGAGATTGTTTGCTCCAAGCCCCGTTGGAGCAAACTTGCCTGAAGAGGGTCACTTCTGATCTGTCACCACTGCTGGACAAATGGTTTTGAGGGCAGAACTTTCGAGTCGTCAGATAATTTCATAAACATGGATTAAAGATTACTCTCTCATAAATGACATCATAATACAACGCAGAAGGTGACACTCCTTTAATGCTTTTCCAGTTAGAATTTTGGGTCAATTTCTTGTTCTCTGAAAGTTTTAATTAAGGCAAAAAACTTTAATATCTCACATCTTTCTTAATATCCGTGAAAAGTTTGGATTTTTCTCTTCTTGAGGCCCCCATTCCCCTGGGGATATTTTAGCAAGAAGAATGTGATTTGAAGGTTTCCAGATGTTTCTCTTCAGATGTGCCTCAGCTTGCGTCTGTAAACCATCTGGTAGCAGCAACAGCTGGATTGCGTCCAAATGTAAATGTTCACTCAGGTAGAAGGGCATTAACAGAAGAAATTGAACTGATTAGTGGTTTGTCAACTGAATTTGTGATATTGTTGAATCAGCTGTTGAAATGAGCTCTCAGTAACCACGAGAGGCTTTTGAAATTCTATAGTCAGTTTTCGTCTTTGCTCCAGGTGGCTATTCCTCACCTGGATATCCTGGTTGGAAATTATTTGTGTTTTGTCTTAGAGTTTACTCGATTTAAGTGCTCGGAAGCATCCATGGTGTTGCTCCCATAAATATTAAAATATCTTTGCATCCTCATATCTTTTCCAACCTGTGAAAGAAAGGTCGGTCCCTGAAATGAGCTGGGAGCAGGGGTAGAAAAGTTAGTGGGTCTCTGGGGTGCTGAGAAATGTATATTTTGCTCATCCAGCTTCTGGCTCAGGAAAGCCAGTGGCAACATTCCCATCTCCTCCTCTAGTTCCGGGAATAAAAGATGATAACCCCCAGCCATCTGACTTTGGACCTCCAACGGGGTAGAATCCTCTCATTAATTCAGCTCCTCATTTGGGGGAGAAGTTTTGATAATTATGTTAGAGGCTGAGCTGAACTTTCCCTAACTAGGAACTAAGTTTTAACTCTGCAAATTAATAACAATGATAATTGATAAAAAATGTTAAAATTAATTTAAAATATTTTCCAGGAGAGTATTCCATCAACATGTAAAAGAAAAGTACTTCCAGGAATCTCAAAAGCAATCGATTTCCTAACATAAAGATGGCAATAATAGCAAACATTTATTAAGCGTTTACTGCGTGTTAGGTATTTTACTAATTGATTTATATGGATTATCTCATTTAATTATCATGTCGAACCTATGAGCTTCTCTTATTAATTCCAACTGTATGCACAAGGAAACCGAGCTATAAGGCAGGGGTCCCCAAACCCTGGGCCACAGACTGGAACTGGACTGTGGCCTGTTAGGAACTGGGCCGCACAGCAGGAGGCGAGCGGCAGGCAAGCAAGCAAAGCTTCATCTGCATTTGCAGCCGCTCCCCAGCGCTAGCATCACCGCCTCAGCTCCACCTCAGATCATCAGGCATTAGACAGACTCTCATAGGAGCACCTGTCCCTGGTGCCAAACAGATTGGGGACTGCTGCTGTAGGACATCAAGAAATTTGCCTGTGGTCACAGATCTTGCAAACAATAGTTGAACTGGGATTTCAACTTAACAAGATTGGTCTTAGACCCCCCACATCTTTAAACACTCAATTATTTAATGATAGTACTCCTCAATTATTGCTATGATTTATTTGTTCATTCACTCATTCATCCGAGGGAAGCTTATTGAGTACTGAAGAGTCACAGTTCAATAACATTTAATCCTTCATTTTAGTAAGTGTATAGCCCACGACGAGAGTGGCAGAGGAATCAACAATTAAAAGACAGAATGATACATGCAACTGAAGATATGTGCAAAGCATGCTGTGGGGGCATCACGGAGGGGTTTAAATCAGAACACAAAGGCTTCTGAGAGCAAAGGTCACTCACGGGGGAGCATGTGGGGGTTACAGAGGGCGGGGGGAAGGGCATCCGCCGTTCGCAGCAGGAGAAGTGAGCCATCTTGGAGCCCACCTGAACCTCCTAGACTTATTTCTTGTGTCTCAGAGGGGCTACAAATACAGATGATGCTTCACTCGCCTGCCCGCCGCTCACCTCCTGCGGTGCATCCCTCAACCTTGAGCAGAAATGGAAGGACTCAAGCAGGAGGCGTGAAGATGGAGACAGAACCAGCCTGTGTATTAGCGACATTATTTGGAAAACCGCATGGAGGGTAGATTTGAGAGGGGTGACACCAGAGGTAGGAGACTCGAGGTCATCCAGGTCACACGTGATGACGGCCTGAATGTGAACAGTGCCAGTGAGAAGGGAGAAAGGGACAGGTAGAGTAGAGATAAAGAGGCGGGATCAGCAGGCCTTGGAGGCTAGTCGTATGTGGAAGGGAAGGGCAGGGGATGGGCAGTGGGGGAGAGGTGCATCTAGAAGGAGCCACTCGCTTCCTGGCTGAGCAGTCGTGTGGACCGTGGATGCCTTTCTACAAGACTGGCTTCATAGGGAAGGAAGAGGAGGTTTGGTGGGAAGGCAATGAGTTCAGTTTTAGCAAAGTTTTGGAGGTTTTTGGTTTCGGACGGGGCTGTTAATAAGCTAATATGTCATAAAGCATTTGAAGCAGTACTTGCTACATCATCCATAAGTGTTTCTTAAATAACAATCGAGTAGTTTGGAAGACAGTTACATACTATGTTTTGTTCTGGGGCTCAGGGGAGAGATCTGGGCTAGACACTCGTCAATATAAACATGGTGGTTGTTGCCATGGGACACCCCGGGGGTGTCCGAGGGTGCTGGACGGCAGGAGCACAGCAGAGAGCTGAGGACAAGCCTTGAGGCAGAGGAGCCCGGGAGGGAGCCGACAGAGGGGGATGAGGGGAAACAGGAGAAGAGGTGTTCAGAGGCGAAGCAGGACAGGATCGCAAGAAAAAGAAAACGACGTTATCAAACGACTCACAGAGGCCAGATGAGATATAGGCCGAAAATTGTCCGTGGGGTTTAACGATACGAAGACCATGGGTGAAGTTTTGGTGAAGGGGGCGGGCGCTGGTGGCACAAGGAATGAATAAAAGGAGACAAAACAGATGCAGATAGAAAACTTCCTCCAGGAGTTTGGACGTGGAGGAAGAGAGAATGAGGGCAGGACGTGGACCTGAGCGCGGGACTAGGGAGGATGGTTAGTTGGTGTTCTTAAGACAGAAGGGTCTTGCACCTCCTCTTGGCTGAGGGGCGAGAGAAGCCGGGAGGCTGGCGGAACACGGAGGACGAGAGACGAGAACCAGAGTTCAGAGGAGGGATGAGCTGTGATGGCAGAGGAAGTCCGCCAGGAAGGAGACGGGAGCAGACGAGCAAGTGGAAGGGCCGGAGGAGAAAACTCGCCGCTCGGATCCTGATTCAAAGTCTCTGCCTCTCACCACCCTCATCCTCCGAGTCAGTCAGCATCGTTACGTGTCAAGGTTAGTAGAGGCAGTTTACCTAGCAGGAGAGAGCGGTTTGCCTCCTAGGGGCTGTTCTCCAGACGGCATAGAGAATTGGGACTTGGCCACAGAGGTAAAGAAGGAGGTGGCTAGGTGAAGCCAAGACCCTGGGGGCCGAACGGCAGGACAGGAAGGAGGAACACGGAGAGGAACTTTCCAGGCGCCCTTGCGAGGCCAGGCCAGCTCTAACCCCGGTACATGTGCGTTCCGACCTCTGGACCCCTGAGCGTATCCACGGTGGATGGCGATCGGGTCGTTTTGTATGTGTTTTCCACCGCTGGGGTTGGACAGCGGGAAAGCTGTACCATAAAAACGTGGCAGTCTGGCTGGTCGCTCTCTTAGTCCCAGGACTGAATTTAGCATTAAAGGAGTTAAAAAGGATGAGTTTGGGTCTGGAGGCTGGGAGCAGGGGTGTGGGCAGGGAAGGGGTCTGCACTACTTTTTTTAATTTAAGAGACATGACAACCAAATGTATCTTTGATTAGATCCCTATTCCAAAAAAAATTTACAAGGCATGTGTTGAAAATAATGAAGGAAATTTTGACATGGACTAGGTATCATATGATGGTAGGAAATTGCTGCTTTGGTTAGTGTATAATAATGTAGTTGTGTAAAAGAATGGCTTCTTTTGGAAATAACTGTTGAAATATTTTGGGATGAAGGGTCATTACATCTGTAATAGTTCAGCAAATATATACAGCAGTTCTTTGAATAACGTTTCGTTCAAGTTCATTTCGTTATAACGTTGAGGAGATGCTGTAGATACTTCACTGTCGCTTATATCAATTAGCCTATGGTGAAACTGGTTACGTTTTCCATTGTTCCGCTTAAAGTTGCAGACCCTATCTATGACATTGAGCAAGGACTTATCGTATATACGTGTGTGCGTCTGAGTGTATAAATATATGTACGTATGTACTATGTGTAATACGTAATATATATAAGACATAATATGGCAAAATGCTAACTAGCTGGTAGGTTGTTCCTTATGCTCTTCTTTTGACTCTTCTGTAGGCTTAGATTTTTTCATGGTAAAAAATTTTAAGTAAAAGAATAAAGAAGCGACACCAGACTTCTTGGCCAGGTGGGGAGAAGAACGCAGGACCAGGATGGACCGAAGCCCACCATTGTGAACCCCGCCATCAGCCCGGGAGGAGTGGTCTCGGGTGTGGGCACAGACCCCCCCTCACTGGCGGGAATGCTCTTTCTTCCACCTCAGTGGTGAGAAGGGAAAATGAAAGCGGACACCTTCCCGCTCTCATTTAAGAAATTAATTTAACATGGGATGAAAGCCTACTCTGTCCCAAGTACATTCGCACGTGCTAATGTATTTAATTCTCATGATAATTTTATGGGGCCACCTTTGCTCTTTATATTCCCATTTTATAGGTGAGGAAAATGAAGCCCCCATAGTCAGTGGATTTTTTTTTTTTTTTTTAGATCCCAGAACTAGCATATGGCAGTGTGACAATGTGATCTCGGTTCTGCAGGTTCCAAGACTCTTCTGCCATTCTAAGACTCTGCCGTGTGCTTTTCTGGGTAATAAAAGCCAAAACCCTCAAGACAGAGCCATGAAGCCCGCGGAGCTGGTCGCGGGTGGACCTGGGTGATCCTTGGGACTCTTTGGGTGTAGTACTTTGCCAAAATAGACCATCGGATCTAGCCAAAGGACCGCAGTGCTTTCTGGCTTCATCCCAACATCTCCTGAAATTTCAAGCTTGCTAACTGCAGTGTACAGAAATGTTTGATGACCACCCCCAGCCCCCCCGGTCCAGTTGTCGGGTCAGCGTGCACCACACAGGAGGGGCTTCTCTGATTGCACCAACCAAGGGGGCACTTTGATGATTTCCAAGAACAGCAAGGAAATGCATCTGTAGTTGGGAGTGAGGTTCTCATAATTGAGTCAGAGCAGAGAGTAGACGCTGGACCACATCAAGGAGGAAACAGACTCTTGGGCGGACATTGGCTTGCAGTGCTGGGAAATGCTGACTGATCAGCCAACCGCAAGATGGGCCAGGCCGAGCCCGGAGCTCCTCGCTGGAGCACGGAGGAGGAGGGAGGCTGGAAGGTGAACTGGAGCAGGCAGGGAGGCACGAAAGGTCAGGAGCTGTGAACATCTGGGGACACTTAAGGGAGAGGAAATGTAGGCCTCCCACACAGTAGCACTTCTATAAGCTCTGATTGTACACCAGAGCATGGACGAAATAACAAACTCGCCCGCTGGTAAATAATAGCCTCCTTAATGCATAAAAGCTGCCGCTCGCAGCACGTTCACCAATTTGTTGAAGGGCAAACGACACGGAGTGTATCAGTGTGACAGAAAGGGAGCTAAGTGCGCGTCTAAACATCGACAGCTCCTGGGAGGCCATGAAAAATCGGAACACCCCGAGCCACTAAGAGAGGCGATGGCCCCAGGATTCCTCAGGGAAATCCGCAAAAATGTAACTCAGGTCTTTAAGGTTCAGAACCAGCACATGAGGTGGGAGGGCAGGGTGGGGCTGAGGGTAAGGGAATGAGGGCTGGTGGGAGCCGGGCTCGGCTCACTCACTCACTCACTCACTCATTCACTCATTCACTCACTTATTCACCCACTCACTCATTCCCTTATTCATTCACTCATCCACTCATTCATTCACTCACTCGTTCACTTATTCACCTACTCACTCACTCGCTCGTTCATTCACTCACTGTTTCATTCATTCAGTATAATGGTAAAAACGCGTGTTCTGGAGCCAGGCACATCTGGATTCAGATCCCAGCCCCGCCACCTGAGAGCTCTGTGAGCGAGTTACGTAGTTTCTTGAGGCGTCAGTTTCCTCATCGTACACAAGGGGGTCTCTGCATCATGGAAATGCTGTGAGGAACAAAATGCAAAGCCCAGTAATATGCTACGCCACCCCTGGGGCAGGCTCCTAGTGCACCGGTGAGCCATCAATGTCTGCTGTTATCGTTATCGAATCTGTCAATATGCAGTAATGAGCTCTGGGCTAGTTGCCAAGGGTACAATGATGGCGGCTTTGGGAGCCGCCACTTGTGGAATGAGACACGTGCCAAAAGTTTCTTCTAGGCTTGTGTTCTTCTTTCCTCCTATTTCCTTCCTTCCCACTTTTCCATCTATAAAACACTTAATGGATGGAACTCTGCGGTCAGAGGAGATGAGAAAATATGCACATTCTAGAATCTTTCCTGTGCCTGGCACACCGCGAGCACTTGATAGTTAAATGAATGATATGCCTCCGGGGGCCGAATTCTTAGAAGGAGGTCGGAAGTTTGTATCCAGGTTTTTCAGTGTTTTGATTAAAATGGAGTCGCTCATTTGGAACTCAGGGTCTTGAGCTGGTGGCCGGTGGATCGGGCCTGGCCCAGCAATAGGTTTTGTTTGGCCTGCACCGTGTTTTAAAAATTGGAAATTTTCACATAAAAATCTGGATATCCGGCTTCTACTGAAAAATGAGAAGATCTGGCAATCCTGGGCCTGCATTCAAGTGTGTTAGAGGGAGGCGGTGGAGGCTGTCCCATTCTGGGGGACTCTCCCTCCCCGCACCCCCCCTCCCTCCGTCCCCTCCAGCACCACACCCCCCTGTGGTATTACAGCCTCCCGCAGCTAGGGCGCAAGCTTTTTCATACATTTTCCAGGACAGCCACGATTTCATTTGCTTGCCTGGTCCTTCCATGAGGACCACAGGCGAGGGAGCTCAGAGGCCCCCTGGCATGGCCCTCCTGGCCAGTTCTCCCTCCCACCCACAGCCCCTCCCCGTGAGCCGCCACTCATGCCTCTCTGCTAGGGCCTCGAGTCCCCGCCACTGAGCTTTGTCTTTCCGTCAGATATGCTGGCCCTACGTGGACACCGCTGACACCACCCTTCCTTTACGATTATTCTCCTTCTAGGTAACAAGAAAATGGTCGAATGACAATTATAGCGGCATCTGATACGAGAGCAATTAGCCAACAACAGGATGAGACATAACTGCACATTCTTTGCATACCTTCGGCACAAATGGGAGAGAGCCTATGGCGAAGGCTTTGCTGGTTCTGAGGTTAAGATGTTCAAAAGTGGAGGCACCCAGGAGGGCTCAGGCATCACAGAGTGCAGTGGCTTTCAAACTCATCTTGTCCTTTAATCAGTGGCACACTTTTACTTTTTTCCCAAATGAATCCTGATAAAACCAGAGCTTCCCGGGACAGTACACACTTGGATCCCTGGGGCCCAGAGGGCCCGTATTGAACAACACTGGCCTCATCACACTGTGTCTTTTATAAATGAGGAAGCAGAGGTCTGCGAGGGACAGTGGCTTGTCCAAGCTCATGGAGGGAGTCCGTGGCAGTGGACTCAGAGAGGCCTCGCTCTGGGCCTGGAGCCCTTTGCCCTCTGACATGCTGACCCCGGCGGCAGCTCCCAGAGCAGCACTAACAGCTGGACCTCCGGTGTGTCACTGCAGCTGGGCAGATGTGGCTCTTGCTTTACAGCATTCGAGCTGGGCCCTTGTCTAGCTAAGTGCCGGCGCTTTGGGAAACATCACTCTGAGGCTCTGGTTTCTGGGTCTGTCCAGCCTGAGTACTGCTATGTCTCTGGAGCAGTGGTCTTGATACGCCCCTCCCCCATCCCGCCTCCCGGGCTTCACACTCTTGTGTCATCCCCTCTCACATTGTGTCAGGCTGGTCTGTGTGACCAACAGAATATGGTAGAAGCGATGGATGTCACTTCTGAGATTAGGTAAAAAAGACATACCAGCTCACACCTCTCTCTCTCTCTCCCACCTGTGAGCAGCCCTAAGAGAAGGCTCACAGTGAGAAACTGAAGTCCACTGCCAACAGCCATGGGAGAGCGTTTTGTAGCCTACCCTGCAGCCCTAGCCTGTGTTCAGGGACTGCAGCCCTGTTTGACAGCTTGACTGAAACTCTGTGAGAGACCCTGAGCCGGAACCGGCCACTTAAACTGCTCCCAGACACCTGACACCCAGAGGCCATGAGATAGTAGATGCTTGTCATTTTAAGTTGCTGAGTTTTGGTGTCATTTGTTACACGGCACCAGGTAACTAATACACAGCGGCAGTGCCGTGCTGTGGGATGATGAGCATTCTCGGGAAAACTTTAAAATCTAGTCCAAAATAAAACCATGACTATTTGGCTTCCTAAGGCTAAATATCATTCTGAGGACATGAATCAAAACCCAGAATAAAACAATGTTATTTCATCAGATTGAATCAAACACACACACACACACACACACACACACACACACACATACACACCCCCACACAGATTGCCTTTAAAAGAAACTACACATTGAAACTAAAGATGGAGGCTTTAAAAATTGAAAGATATAACTCACTTAACAGAAAAGTCACCCTTTTAAAATGCACGGTCAGTGATTTTTATTTTACTCACTAAGCTGTGCGACCATCATCTCTACCTAACTCTAGAGCATTTTCATTATTCTAAAAATATGCTCTTTTACTTGTTCCTCCCACCCCACCCCCATCCCCTGGCAACCTCTAATCTACTCTCTGTCTCTATGGCTTTACCTATTCTGGACATCTCATATAAATGGAATTATATAATATGCAGTCTTTTGAGCCTGGCTTCTTTCACTTAGCATAATATTTTCAGGGTCCATCCATGTCCTAGCATGTCTCAGTATGTCATTCCTTCTTATTGCTGAATAATATTTTATTGAATGAATAGAGTGCATTTTGTTTATTCGTTCATTAACTGATGGATGTTTGGGCTGTTTTAACTCTCCAGCTACTGTGAGTAATGCCACCACGGACATTTGTGTGTGAACATATATTTTCGGTTCTCTTGGATAAACATCTGGAAATGGGTTGTTGGGTCGTGTAGAATTCCATGTTCAATGCTTTGAGGACCTGCGGAACTCTTTTCCCTAGCGGCTGTACCATTTTACATCCAAGATGAGTCTTTTTAACCTAGGAAACAGTCTAACGACTGGACAAAAATGGAACATTCAAAATATTCATAGAATCGAGAACTAGAAAAATTGATTTCATTGTATTCGAGGCTCTGCTTTTGACGTTATATCATTTAGCATGTGGTTTGGCATTATACAGACTCAGGACTAATGGTTGTAGTTGAACCTGCTAGTTATACCTTCATATCCATTCTATCCTTCTTAGTAATGACCCCTCAATTTTAAGCTAACTCTTATCGCCCACAATAAAGGTGACAATTCTCAGCTTCCTATGTAGCCGGTATGAATGGCCATTGACTGAGTTTGATAAATGGGATGTAATCAGAAATTTAGTATATGACTTCTAAGAAATGACCTCAAGGGGAAGAGATATGCTTTTTCTCCCTTCCTCTCTCCTACTGGCTGGAATGCAGATGTAATGGTTGAGCTCAAGCTGCCATTTTGGACCAGAAGGTAGAAGCTGTGTGCTAAGGAGAATGTAGCAAGAAAATAGAAGATGCCTTGATCCTTCATGTGGCAGATCTCTAAACCAGTCATGGATTGACTACCTCCAGACTTCTTTATGCGAGTAAAAAATAAAATTTTTATCACATGTAAACTATCGATATTTAGAGTTTCTGGTTATACCTAGTTGAATTTAATTCTGAATAACTGAATGCTTAAAGGGCAGTGGTTAAAAGTACCGTCTTTGGAGACTAACAGATCTGAATGAAAATCCTGGAAAGCTTTATCTTCCTCACTTTCTGCATCCAATCAGTCGATTCCTACGATTTTTACCTTTTCGCTCTCTCTCAAATTTCTCCATTTTTCTAAATCTCCACCTCTGCTTCCCGACCACCACGGTCTTCCTCTCGGATTTCTCAAGCAGCCAGCTCTCAGGTCACCCATCTGCACTCTTCAGTCTGTTCTTCACACACCACTCAGCCTGACCATCTTAAACCATAACCTGGATCCTGTCACTTCACTAAAACTCATCAATGGCTTTCCACTGACCTTAGGATAAAGACCACAGTTCTCAAAGGCCTTGCAAGGCCTGATCCCTCTCTTCTTCAGGCTCTTCTGGCCCCAGATCCCTCTCCTTCTGTTCACTGCAGCCTCACTGACTTTCTGTCAATTCCTCGAGTAAACCATGCTGCATCCTACCACGAGGTTTGCCTCCTACCTCAGCTAGAATTCTCCTCCGTCTTCTGTTCTTTCTAGACCCAGTTAACTCCTGGTCGCACATGTGAATCTCCTATGAGAAGTCGTCCCTAACGACCCTGACTCGTGTCTGTCTCCCCACTGAACTCCATAAGGATGGGCTCTGTGCTGTATTCTGCTCAAAGTCGTATCGAGCGCAGGGTCTGGCAAAGGCAGGGGCTTAAAGAATGTTAAGTGAATCAATAAATGACCCCTCCCCATATCCAGTTGTATGAATTTGGCACTTAACCTCTCCAAGCCTCGGTTTCATCATTCAAAAATGGAATGACAGTGTCTACCTCACAGGGTTCTTGTGAGCATTAAATGAGGAAATGCGGGCGAAATGTGCTTAATGAATGTTAGCCGTCACCGTCGCAAGAGCTCTCATTGACCGGGGATGAGCAAGATAGTTAAACAGGGAGTAAATGCATCACATAAAGAGATGAGAATATTCTCTTGTCCTGATCTCTCGGGATTACAGGAGAGTAATAACCCATGGGCCCTTTCTATCATCTGCCTGCATGTGCCACTGGACCAGCATACATATGTTTGTACCTGTAACTGATGTGGGATGCATATTAGACACAAAATCTAATGAGTAGATGTCAGAGGGACAATGAGATGTAATGGAAGAAAAGCCTGGTCTTTGCTGTCAGAAAAACCTGGGTTCAAATGTGAGCTTTGTTGACCTTGGAAAAATCTATAGTCCTCTAGAACATCAGCTTCATCATCCACGAAATGGGGAGAGTAATATAACTTATCTGACGGCACAGTGTTGAGGATTAAATGCAAGAAAGTCTCATTGCTTGATATATAACACATGCTCAATAAATGGCAGCCAGTTCTGATTACCAGCAAGGACCCCGACATACTGTCATTTGAGATGAACACCTGTGAAAGATGGGCGAGAGAACTCTCTTTCCCCTTCGGGCACTTGAAGATACAAGAAGTCTGCGACCCGGAAGAGGAGCTTCACTCGACCGTGCTGGCACCCTGAACTTGGACTTCCAGTCTCCAGAGCTGTGAGAAACAAATTTCTGATTTTTTCTTTTTTCGCCTACAGCACCTGGTCTTCCTGGGTGGTCTCCCATCCAAGTACTAACCAGGCCTGACCCTGCTTAGCTTCTGAGATCAGACGAGATCGGGCACGTTCAGGGTGACATTTCTGATTTTTATAAGCTACCCAGTCTGTGGTATTTTGTTACAGCAGCCCCAATGGGCTAAGACAGGTCGGAGGGTGGTATGGGTTACAGAGCTTCTCCTCCCTGGGGTAGCTTTCTTCCTCCGCTCCCCCACTAAATCTTTGTGAAATATTATCATCCCTCCTAAAAAGAAAACTAAATACTAAAACCGACCAACCAAAAGCTCAAGAATTTCTAGCTCGCATGCCCCAAACCACGGAGGGCCCAAAGCCTCTTTGAGAAACTTAAGGATGCGGGGGCTGTATCCATGCGGAATATTTACAGGACATCGTTTCACATGGACTCAAATTTTTACGTGATAATGAAAATCAAGCAGCACAATAATAAAGTTAACAGGAGGCCCACTAGCTTTCCAAACAAATTGTTATTCAGCTTCCTGATCACACGTGTTGAAATCTCCAATCCCTCATGACGCCGAAATTGCTTTCAGCCCGTTATGGGGCCAGGGATCACTCCCTCTGGAGGCTTAGACAAACAGCCAAGTTCCTTCGGTGAGGGTCATCATCGGGTCTGCTTCCCTACCAGGTGGTTCCCAAATGCCCGGATGTCATCTCTCCCACCTCCTGGCCGGCAGCTGGAGTGACCACTCTTGCAGCCAATTTGATTTTATCTCTTATGAGCACTCCCAAGGAAAGCAAAACGTGATGATGAAATTTAAATTAAAATCTTTAGAAATGGAAGATCAAGCTAAGAGGCACACAGTAAGTGCTTGACGAGAAGAATGAATGAATGAATGAATGAATGAATGGATTTACCCCACAAGCCAACCACTTTACTAATAGGGAAAGAAAAGAAAACGATATCGCAGGGTTTTTTGAAGTTTGTTTCTCAGCACACCTGCTCCAGAATGAGCTAATGGGTTTGCTAACACTGCAAATTTCTGGGTCCTACCCCAGACCCACTCAATCAGAATCTTCGGAGGAATTTGACTCGGACTTGGCATTGCTAGCAAACTCCTCATGGAGCTTCTCGGGTTAATGAAATTTGTATCGCAGTGTGCCACAGGCTCTGTAGCCTCGAGGATTCTGAACCAGAGACCATTCGTCAAGGAGTTCTGCCATCATGATTAACGGCGAGCGGTTCCTTTTCTTGAATTGCGGTCTGGGGAAACACTAACAAATGCTCACTTTGGTTTGTGGGGTGAGCTAAAGCAAGGAAAAGCCGAGAACAGCCAAAGGACTCATAAAAGCAAGTTCACGAGACGTGCTACTTCGCATCTCCACAGTGGAAGGGCGCTCAGTGACCACTATTACCCAGAGCAAAACAGACGAGGGTGAACACGCATTAACATGGAGCTGGTTACTGGTCATTTCACAGGGACCCCAAGTTCCGCTTCCGGCAGACAGCAAGCAGCGTGAAAACCAAGGGCAAGTGCAGGTGGCTCCGGAGCACTGATTTCAGAAAAAGACAGATTTTTCTGAACAATTATTCTCTTGAAAATACCAAGTGCCAACTGCAGAGCTCACGTCTAGACTCGACAGAATAGTGTACCAGTTGGAAGGTTTGTAAGGAGTGGTTCGTGTTTGCTGATAAAGCCTGTAATGTTATACGGCTAAACTGCAGTGAATAGAGCTTGCTTCCGATAACTTATCTGCTCCACAAAGGGCCCATCTGTAAGGAGTTGGCAGAATTGTGGCTTCTAAGGAGTATCCCTGCCTTTTTCAGAAGTTGTGGGGACAAATCACAGGTTCTTACTTGCCGGATGGACGAGAGTGCCAGTTTCTTAACTTCTGGGGAGCGGAATACTGCGGTGTTTCATAAAGGCGTTAAGCTTCTACTTAAGCCTCTCTTGCCTGGTCTTTTCACTGTCAGTTAATTCTCTGTCACGCCTCCCGCCCCCACCCCTCACACCTCTTTCTTCCGTGCATTTCTCACGTTAGACAAAGTTGGGAAACATGTCAAGTTCGCCTGCGGAGCTCCTCACCTCGCCTTGAGGTCTCGCTTCCCGGCCTCTCCCCAGAGCCCAAAGCCCTCGTGGTCTCGCTTCATCTTCTCCCTTCCCCAAACTTGGGCCAGTTCTGGGCATGGGGCTTGCTGGAGCCTGAGGCCTGAGCCTGTCCTGAGTGGCTCACAGCTGTTACCTACTGCTCTCCATCAGATCCTATGAGGACAAGGGGCTGAAAGGCAGGGACCGAGGATGGCTTAAGACTACCCTCTTTAAGAGTCATCCCAGTCTTGGCCATTTATCTGCACCCCAGCTACTGAACTATGGCAAAGAGGTGAGCTTCAAAATGGGTCCAAGTTAAACCAGGCTGTCCCATCCCAAATTCCTTTTAATTCCACTGTTGGTCATTGGTGACAGTGCGGGACGGGGTATTTGATCTTTGGACCCTCTTTTCCACATTCTTCTCTCCATCGTCCCCTCCTCCCAGCTCTTATGAAGTCTCTTTTGTACTGCCTCCTATGAAATTTATGTTGAGCATTTGTTCCACTTTTCCCAGAATAGTCCCAGCTTATGCCTGGTATCCTGGTCTCTCATTTGGGTAGCACCCCCTTTCACCCTTAAAAATGACCCAGTGTAAATGATTCATTGTATGGTTACCCTACTTACAAGAAAGGATATAAAGATTCTCATTTTACTTTGCTGTGAATTTGAAAGAGTACTCGTGAGCATTTGCACTTTAATCTTTCTTTAATATTTATACATGGAAGTCAGTCCCAGCTTTAAAAATGTAGACATCAGTAAGTAGGATGAATAAGTATTTTGAGGTGCAAAGAAATAGTGACCTAGAAGCAAGCGATAAAAAGAATAAGCTCATCACAGCACTTATCATACTCTATTACAATAATCTGTTTACTTGTCTGATGTCCCCTCTTTGATGTAGCCGTTGAAGGCAGGGACCACGCTTTATTTCTCTCTCTATATCTTTCTGTATCTAAACAATGGGCACTAATAGGCAGTCATTGAATATTTGTCGCGCGAATGACTAAAGCAGTAATCAAAGGAAGGGAGTGGGGGGTGGGGAGGGAATGAGTCTATCAGAGTTTGACTAATGTATATAACAGTCCGGTCACCTTGAACTTAATCAAAGGCTTAAAGGAGTGTTGCCAAGAAGCAAGAGCTCTTGGAAGTATGAAAGGGAAGGTGTGTTCATAAACGAAATGAGTCCTTTCTATTCCTGCAGGTCCTTAATGACAAGGTGATACCACATCTTCACTTTGCATAGAGAATACATGAAATGATCATTTGAAACAGATAGTGTTTTAACTCTAATGCAAGAATAATTTGGTGTTTTCTCAAAAGCTATAACAAAAGACAAAGAAAGACCCCATAATTCCACTTCTGCGTTTTTATCCTAAGAAACCTAAAACACTCATTCGAAAAGACATACACATCCATATGTTCATTGCAGCATTATTTACAATAGCCAAGATATGGAGGCCACCTAACTGTCCATCAATAGATGACTGGATAAAGAAGATGTGGTACATGTATACAATGAAACGTTACTCGGCCATAAAAAAGAATGAAATCTTGCCATCTGCAGCAACATGGATAGACCTAGAGGGTATTATGCTAAGTGAAATAAGTCAGAGAGAGAAAGACAAGTACCATATGATTTCACTTATATGTAGAACCTAAAAAACAAAATAAACAAACAAAACAGAAACGAACTGATAAATACAGAGAACAAACTTATCCTTGTCAGATGTGGGGAGGGATGGGGTAGAAAAAGGTGAAAGGATTAAGAAGTACAAATTGGTAGTTACAAAATAGTCACGGGCTATAGATACAGCACTGGGAACATAGTCGATAATGTTGTAGTAACTACATATGGTGTCAGAAGGGTAGTAGATTTATCAGGTAATCGCTTTGTAAATTATATAAATGCCTAATCACCATGTTGTACACCTGAAATTAATATAATATTGTATGTCAACTATAGTTGAAAAATAAAAAGTTATTTAAAAAATAAATATAAAAAAAAGAATAATTGGGTGTTTTCTTATAAGTAAAACATGGAATCCCAAACTATTAACTATCCCTGCCTAGTGAAAATCTGCTCAGAATGCCCCACAGAGTACCTTCCTACTTTCTCCTGGGTGTGTTCCGTCTCCCCAGAACAACCCCGAGGTTCGAATAAGATTTGCCATTTTCTCTTAGGCCCCTCCCCACCGGCCGCAGTGATTGCTCCCGAAGCGGAGCTAGGCCAATCATCTCACCTCTTTCCGGGGCCACAACTGATTTTTCAGAGCTGGACGTGAACCAAGCCGAAGACAGGCCAACGAGAGCCGTCCCTGGGGTTGCTTTGAGAGTCTCAGCTCTCTGGGGGGTAGAGAGATGGCCTGTGGACTGACCACACTGCCCACAGTGAAGAAGAAGCTGCCCTCAGCAGGAGGGGTGGCCGCCCAGCTTGAGGAGAAGCAGAGTCAGACACAGTTTGATGGGCGTCTCTGGGCCCTTCGTGCAGTGTGTGAAACCTCTGTCTACCAGAAAGTTTCTGTCATCTGCAACTAGAAGAGGCCTAATTCACTCAGCCTGATGCTCCAGACTCAGCAGTTTCAGGTGAGGAGTGCTATTCTTGGTATAAAAAGATGATTTTGTTGCATTTCCATGTGTTATCATTGTCCTCATGCAATCATTAGCATCCAGCTGCTAAAACTCGGAGCCCTCCATGTAATTCAACTCCTCGCGAAACCAAACACAAATGGCTTATTTTCACAATTCAATTTTGTTTGTTTTGAAAAACGCAGCTCTATGTCTTGTGTCATTGCAATATTTAATGTTGATGTTTCAGAAATTCACTTTAAATCTTTCAAATGTCCCTTGTCTGCATTAATATATTTCCTAGACAATGTCAGTCAGAACTGGATCTCTGTTTTTTACATATCTTTTGTCTTCTTGGAGCTTCTGCAGCTGGCTGCCTCGGCTTTGTGAAGTAGGAGGAAGATATTCTTTCTCCTTTAAGTTAAAAGAAACGTGGAAACTGCTTTCAGCCTTAAACCTGGCCACACGTTTTTGTTTCATTTCAGCTAAAAAGACAGGAGAAAACAAGTAATGAAATAAATAATACCCATGCAAGATGAATGTACACTATCAATTATTGAGACCACCAAGAAGGTGAACTCGATCTTGGGCTGAACGATGAAAGAATTTTTTCTGTAACAAGAAAGATGATTGATGGTTCTCTACGTCTCATTTATCGGCCCAATGTCGAGTATTATGATGAGTAATTCAGGAAGCCACACCTGAAGAGTGATATTCACTAACGGATGAAGGGCCAGTGACTCGGGAGCCGAAGATCTGAAGTCTGCGACATTTTGAGGAATGGGTGGGAATCTTGAAGATGAGTCAGATAAGAAAATAAACGATAGAAAAGTGAATATTTTGACCCTGTCAGGTGGAAGAGAGTAAATACTGTTAAGGACCTTCGGGAGATTCGGGCAGAGTGTAAAGACTTCGACTTCTAGAATCCTCTCTATGCACTCTTTAGCTGTGACAAACACAGCATAGGAAAGAGCAGGTACAGAGCGGGGTTTGGATCCTAGCTCTGCCATGTGTTATTTATGTAGTTCTGGGCAAGTTTTCAACCTTGGAGAGTCTCTATTTCCTCTTCTATTAAAAAAAGCAATAATAATAATGAACAGCTGTGTTTTTGTGTAAATTAAATAGGATAAGGTAAATATCACCCCAAAACCCCCAAGTTACACAGCCGTCTGGGTCCTTCACCCTTTCCTTTTCAAAAGTTAAAAACAGGTCGTTCAGACAGATACAGACATATACACATCAAAGACTAATAACTCCTTGATGAGGGAAGTCCCAGAATGGTAAAGCTGGTTTAAAGAGTTTAGCGAGACAGAAATATTTAAAGTCACAGAAAGAGAGGCTGCTCGAGTAAGATTTTGCTAAATTGGTGATGAACTGTTTAATGATCTACAGGGCAAGAAAACTGTAACCTTTGAGGATTATCTTTTCCGTGGGTGTAAATATTTTTCGTTTCTATGTGTAGAGGAGGATAAAATCCTTTCCTCTGTGGATATTCCATCTTAGGTCAACCAGCTGAGGCCCTGTGAATTAGACTGGTCAAAGATGGATTAGCAAGAAAAAAACACAAGTTTACTAGAATGTGCATAGTGCTTACGCATGGGAGTGGGGTGGTTAGAACTTGGGTTTACGTACTGTCTTAGGGTAAAACAAAGGAAAAGGGGCTTGGGGCTCCTGGATAGTTTATGGTGAGGGGGCTGATGGGAGGAGGCAAGTTAATGGAGGGTGATGAGGAAAAGTATGGTAAACGAGGTCACTTAGTGAGGTTCTGTAGTACCTGGTCACATAGGGAGACACCTTTTCCAAATTGAAGTTTTCTTTATGAATGTGAATTTCCTTTACTAAGAGAAAATATTATGCCGTTTTTAGAGTTTTTCCTGCATCAATGGTTTTCAATGGCCTTTAACTCGAAATAATCCCTATGTCAAAGAGGCATATTTTGAGGTGGCATCTTCTGGCATCCCTTATCTGAGACAAAAGATAGTTCATTAATAAAAACTGCAATGAGATATCACGTCACAACTGTTAGAATGGCTGGCATCAAAAAGATAAGAGTTAACAAATGCTGGCGAGGATGTGGAGAAAGGAGAACCCTTGTGCACTGTAGGTGGGAATTTAAATTGGTGCAGTCCTTATGGAAAACAGTATGGAGATTTCTTTAACGAATAAAAATAGAGCTGCCATACGATGCAGCAATCCCGCTTCTGAGAATATATCCAAAGGAAATGAAAACACAGTGTTGAAAAGAGATCTGTTCCCTATGTTCATTGCAGCATTATTTACAACAGCCAAGACATGGAAACAACCTAAGTGTCCATCAACAGATGGATAGATAAAAAAGGTGACATATATATGTATATATAATAGAATATTATTTAGCTATAAAAAATGAGGAAATATGCCATTCATGACAACATGGATGGACCTTGAGGGCATTATGATAAGTGAAATAAGTCAGACAGAGAAAGACAAATACTATATAATCTCATTTATATATGGAATCTAAAAATAAAACAATCATAGAGAAAGAGATAAGTTTTGTGGTTATGGGGTGGGGGAGAGGGAACTGGATGAAGGTCGTCATAAGGTACAAATTTCCAGTTAGAAGAAAGCTAAGTGCTGGGGATGTCACATACGACATGATGAGAACAGCGAACACTGCTGTAGGCTACACGGGAAAGTTGTTAAGAGAGTAAATCCTAAGAGTTCTCATCGCAAGGAAAAAAAATACATATATATATATATATATATCTATTTGAGGTGATGGATGTTAACTCAACGTAATGTGGTTATCATTTTATGATATATGTAAGTCAAATCATTATCTTGTACAATGTAAACTTGTACGGGGCTATATGTCAATTATTTCTCAATAAAACTGGAGAAAAAAGATAATTGCACTTCAGTCAGATAAGAATCATTTTCAGCAAGCTAAGGTCTGCCCTTATGGTGTTATAAAATATCCTAATCAATAGTAAATTGTGAGTCAAACACTACAGAGAACGAGGTAACTCTTGGGCAGGCCTGCCCCGTTAACGCTCATGGGACATGTGGTCATCTCGTTGCTTATTTCCAACTTGTTGATTTTTTTTTTCTTTAGTACTTTAATAGATAAACAAACTATCTCAAGCTTCATCCCACAAAAGTCCAGTTCCATTCTCAATTTTTAAAGGATCCCTGGGGTCTTAGAGTCTTCTGGTCACTTCGATTTCCTGCTTATGACAGCCAGTTTTATATGTGAATCTGGCCGGATGATCGTACTGTTATTCAATCAAACAGGAATCTAGGTGTTGTGGTGAAGGTGTTTTGTACATGTGGTTGACATCTACAATCAGTTGACTCCACGTAAAGGAAATTACCTCAAGAATGTGACTGGGCCTGATCCAGGCAGTCGAAAGACCTTAGATGCAAATCCGAGGTTTTGCTGAGGGAGAAGAAATTCTGCCTTATGTGGCCTCAGCCCCTGTCCAGTGCTTTCCAGTCTGCTGGTCTGCCTATAGATGTTGGACTTGCCAACCCCCACAATCATGCCGGCCAATTCCTTGAAATAAATCTAAACTCTCTCTCTTTCTCTCCCTCTCTCTCTCCCTCCCTCCCTCTCTCTATCTATTTCTTTCATCTCTATCTATTTCTATATATTGTGGACAAAAAAAGGGGTTCTATAGAAAGTAACCTCACGGGGCAATCTGGTGTAAACGCCTACCTGGACAGGTCATGGTGAGTAATTAAGGTCATGGTGAGTAGTTAAGGTCATGGTGGGTAGTTAAGGTCATGGTGGGTAGTTAAGGTCATGGTGGGTAGTCACGCGCCAGGCATACAACTCCTTTCATAAAAGGTTTACCTTTGCTTTAAGCAGATCCTGCCCATTGTTTCTGTACATTCAGGTTAAAACCCCTTTGATGCCTCTTTCCAGACCCCTCAGAAGGGAAACCACCCTCAAGGGGGCACATAATCTTGTTAACTCTCCTGTAATCCAAGTCCTGCCCAGTTTCCTCCCCCCTCCATGTCATCTTCCCTCCTTGATCTCAAATGCATAAAAGAAACAGAAAAACTCCATTCCCTGGAGCATTTGAGATCTTGCTTCCCCTCAGTTGTTGTCAGTTAGGCGCGAATAAAATCTTATAAAAATTCTTTACAGGTTTGGACGTTCTTACGTCGACAACAGCTGAACATCTGTATCCTACTGGTCCCGTTTCTCTCGTCAGCCCCTCTGCTTCCTGTGGCTGCCGTCCTCACTCTACACCAGTTTGTTCCAAGCAGGAGCACTGCCAGACGTCACTAATCCAAGGCAAGGTGTGTCACCACTTTTAACAGAAGCTTCCCCGCTAACTGAGGATAATACAAGAGAGCAGTAAAACTGGGCCCTGGACGTCTCGTCCTTCACAGCCTCCGTGAGGAGCACAAAGGGATTTTGCACTAGTCAGCGTTTCCTTGATCCAGAGCTGCTACTAGGTTGGAACCCATCCTCAAATCTGTCTTCCTTAGCATTTTTCTTGGATGCGGGGCCTCTAACCTTCAATTTCTTCCAGCTGCCAAAAGAAAATTCAAAATTGCCACCACTCTACTATACAAAGAATATTAATTCCATGGAGGCAGGAATTTTGGTCTGTTTTCTATCCCTGTATATTTCAAGCACCAAGAGCAATCACATGCAGTGAGGCACTCACTAACCACTTGCTGGATGAATGAATGAACTGACTACATTAAATTAGTGCAAAGTTTTCTTCTCTGAAGAGCTCTTACTCTAGCCCCAAATGGTCTACTTTGCATCATCAAAGAAGTTCATTAACAATCTTTGCAAAATAAAATGTTCCCTATGGTGTCCTTGACAGGTGGGCAGTAAGTAGATGTGATAGTCCCTTTTATGTATGTTTATCTTGGCAATAATAACTAGTTATTCAAACACTAATATAGTGTTGCTGTGAAGGTATTTTATAGATGTGATTAAAGTACATATCCAATTGACTTTGTAAGGGAGATTGCCCTACAGCTTATCGGGGCGGGCTTGACTCAATTATTTGAAAAGTTTCAGAGCAGAACTGAGACTTCTCTGGAGAAGAAGGAATTGCACCTGTACACGGCCGCTTCCATATTTCTAGCCTGTCCTTCCGGAAGGCCTGCCATCTGGATCTCAGATCTGCCTTGCCAGCCCCCTCAACTGCCTAAGCCCATTCCTTGTAATAAATCTCTTAATATATATCTCCGGCTGGCTCTGTTCCTCCGGCTGAACCCAGAACGACACAGTGGGGTGTAGGGTTGGTGTCCACAGCAATAATTTTAAAAACAATTTTTCTTTCCCTTTTCATGTATAAAGACCCTGGCATGGTGCCTAACATATAATGCACATGGATTAAATGGTAGAACTCAGAGAAAACCATCTAAATCCAAGATATACTTGGATTTCACCAGCTTTTGAAATTCTAGTTATTTCTGCCAGCAAAACTTCCCACACTTAAGTGGTACATGGTTGACTAAGGGTAGTCCAGATCACTGCTATCACTCATCTCTATCCTGACATGAGCACCATTTTGGAAAGAGTTTTCTTCTCTGATAACATGTTTCATGGAATAGGGTCCCAGGGGAGATAACTTCTAGAACTATGAAATAAACATCTGTCATCTACATCTGCCTCCATCTTTCAAACTGCACCTCTTCCCATTTTGGTGTTTCCCACAGTGTGAATTCTGCCTTCCCAAATTCTTTTAAAAAAATCTTTATATTTTCTAGCCTCCTTGCTGTTAGAAGGCAGACTTATGACTTAGGTCATAGGTCAGGGTTACCTGAGCAAGACTCGATTTGGAATGAGTCCCATGAGGCCAGGCTGGGCCTGGGACAGCGGTGGGAGTGGCTTCTTGGTCCCAATTCGGTGGCTTAGGAGTCATTCCTAGAAGGGTGGTCCAGAACCCAGTGCTCCAGCCCTCCCGATTCTGCAGGTCATCCAGTACCCCGTAATGAAGCCCTTGCTGTTCAAATTGATGAGATTGGATTAACTGTGACTAACAACATTCTGACACAAATGACTTGGGACATGGAAGGTGTTTTATATAACTTTGCTGAATTAATTATATATTTTACACTTAAATTTATTGTTTAGTTATGAACGTAAGTCATTTCCATGACTGAAAAATTTTCTAAGAGTACAGGTGAGTATAAAGCGGAAAAAAACATATCCCCTTCACCCCCCAACCCTCTAGTCTGACTCACTCCTGGAGGCTACAACAATTGACAGTTCTTCTTGGGTTCATTCAGAAAATGTCGGTATATGTACACACGCACACACAGACACACGCACACACACACACCCCTGAAATTTTGTTGAGGCTCCAAAGAAACGTACTATACTCTTCTGTAACTTGATTTTTTTGCTCGATTGTGTATCTTAGACATCTTTCTACGTCAGCACATATAGAGCTACCTTGCTACTTTTAATGGTTATGTGGTAATTAATTACAGGAATGTTTCTTCATTTATTTAAACAGGCCCCATTGATAGGTGTTTATGTTGTTACTAAATTTCCTGCTCTTCCGATGCTGCTATCAACATCTTATGTAAATCGATACAAATGATGTATCTAAACACACATTTGCATATTTGTATATTTATGCAAGTTTATCTGTAAAAAAAAAAAATTTCTGAAGGGGAATTGCTACATCAAAAGGTACAAATTTTAAATGATAGATCTTGCCAAATTCTCTTCCAAAAATGTTACTGGAATATATTCTACACTCAGCAGTTTTCCCCGCAAGCATTAATGAGCTTTAAATTGTAGCAGCTGGATTTCTGTTTGTTTGGTTGTTTTTAGAGTTTTGCCTCTTAAACATTGCTTTCTGGATTTATTTGCTTACTCAAACAAAAGAGCCGAGGCAAGGACATGAAGATGAGGCAGAAAAGAAGCAGGGAGACAGACCAGCTCAGACCCACGGACTCGGGCAAGTACAGCCTGAGACGCAAGGCTCGGTCAGGCCAGAAAGCTGTGTGGGCAACACGGAGACCAGGAAACGGGTCCCTCAAATGTGGGGGCAGCCTGCAGGGGTGGCTACAGACTCGACAGACTTACTTAGGTAAAATATCTCAATGTATATGACATAGAAGCTACATGAAAGCCGTCTACACTTCTATGTTATGTCCCAGGCCACGACCCAGTATTCCGCAATATGAACACAACAAAACGGTGTGAATTCAACATCGACGATCAGTGTATCTCCCGTTTCACTGCTTCTTGCATTTCAGGACGACTAACTTTCCTCATAACCCTTTCAAGGAGTTCTGACTTCCTCAGGCATTGTCCACGCGTGCTCAGATTAATTCTCTTGCCCGCATATGTGGAATCTTAGAGTCTCTTCAGCTTCTCTGAGTGACTGTGACGGTGTCTTCTCTGGCTGTCAGTACCCAAAGATTAGTGATTATGCTATTGGCGGTGAAAGAAACCAGAATATGTTCCCCTGAAATATGCTACTTTGGCATAAGAAATCTTTTGAGTCGAAGAGTAATTGAGAAGAAGCAGATAGAAGAAAAGTCCCCTCCCCTCCCCCATGTGCCTAAAAGCAGGACATAAATTTTCAAAGGCGTCCATCTTCCCCTGTGTACTGGGAAGGACAAAAATGAATCACTAGGACAATTCATCAGCCTGGAGGAGGCCCCAAAGGAATCTCCGTAACAAACTTTACTAAATAGCCTTTATTTACCATTAGTTTCCATATACTGAACCTTCCCAGGTTTGCTACCCTTGGAAGCTTTTAATTTGTCCTGGAATTTCTTTTGTCTTGTAATTTCTCTACAAAAGAACATTTCTTATGTTCTTTTTTTGAGGATGCTCTAGATAAGCTAGAATTCTCAGCCACATCTTTGAGTTACTCATCTCTGAATACTCTCATTTGTTACATGCGTGTTAATAAATGAGTTTGTTTTTCGCTTGTTCATCTGTCTTTTATACAGAGCCCCAGCCAAGAACTTAAGATAAGTAGAGGGAAAATGTTCCTCCCCTCCCGTAGATAAACCTCTGCGTAGTCTTTCCAGAATACAGAAATCACCCTCAAGAATACCCGCAAGTTCACATTTAACCATTTGCAATTTCTCAGTTCCCTGGGACAAAAAGCCAGGTCTAAGGCAGAGCACGTGGGGGCTCTCATCATTTTGCCATCTCTCAAAGACTCATTAGGAAAAAGTACTAACACTTCGCAATGCAGTTCACTTATACCCCGATACTCTCCAAGGCTTTCGATGTTTCCAGCAATAGTAAAGCGGGGAGGTAACTGAGCACATAAAGATTCCTTCTCAAAATTCCTTCCCCCCTGGTTTGCTTTCACACCCTGGGGGCCTACTTGCAGGGTGAGAGTAGCAAATAATTCGGGAGGGAGCGGCCGAGATCAAGAGCCTGCCATCCTTCCCTCTGCACAGTTGCTGCCCCCGTGTTGCTCAAGGGTCAACCGTGTTACTCAACCTGTAGTAACAGTGCTGGGGTTCCGCGAAACCCCGTCTGAGAACCCCTGCTCCGAGGGTTACTACGAGGGTTAAATGAGTTAATTAACGCAAAGTTCTCAGAAGACTGTCTGCTGCTGAGCGGTAGCGATTACTGTGCAGGGAACAAAGGAACTCGGAAACACTGAGATTCATATATATGAAGATTGGCGTTAACACCAAAAATTATAGTATAATAAGGGCTTCATGAAGGCACATGTGAAGTCCCCTGGGCACACTGAACACAGCGCCTAAGTTGCTCCAGAGAGCGAAGAGGTGGTTTTACCTAGTAGATGGAGTTTGACTAGAATTCGAAGAATGGCGAGGTGTGTTTTCGTCGGGCATTAGAGGGTGCGGGTGCTCGAAACAGAGAAATCACGTGGGTGAGTAATGTCATTGCACGTGTAACAGGTGACCACCAGCAAGGGGAAAATGAGAAGGAAACGTATGTCTCGTGTCTCCATGTAGTCTTCAATCGACACGGGCGATCATTTCCACACACGCTTCCGCCTCGATCAGAACTGCCGCAATTTAAAAATATTTGCTAAGCTTAACTCCCTAATTGAACTAGACAATTTGCAAAACCCAAATAGGTTTCCGTTTACTAATAACTACTATCAGAGCAGAAGTATGTGCTTCATGACATTTGGTTTTGGGAAAAGACAAATAAACAGGAATGCAATTAGTTTATGCTTATTGTTCTTCCCCGCTCCAGACAAATTGGCATCCGATAATTTGCCAGAAAACGCAGGAAGTGGTTTGGAAGTGATGCCCTCCGAGGATGCTTCACGGAATTCATTATCACATAACCACGTTTCTATCGAGCTTCCAAACACACTTGACACCGAACAAACTAGATGCTGTTTCGAGCGCAACTTGCTGAGATTTGAAAGCGAATCTTAGCTCTCGAGAAGAAGGAGATTTAAGGAGGTGTGGAGAGAATGCTGAACTAAATCCAAAATCTCTTTATAAATGGATTTTGAAAGAAATAATTCGGCATTGTTTTTAAATCATGATTCCTGGAATGAGGAGTAGACATTGGCAAGGCTTATAAAATGCAGACTTGGCCAAAATGATCTTTCGCTGTTTGAAAGTTTTTTTGGTTTATTTATTTTTTATTTTTTTTATTATTATTTTTTTTTTGTTTTATCTAAAGTGAAAACTCTGTAGCTGCCGTGAGCTTGTGAGCTCCTGGCCTAGAGTTATTGCTGTGTTTAGAGAACAAGAGTCACAGTGGAATTCACCCTGGAGAAAGCAGGCCCAAGCCGGGTGGACATGAAGTGTGACTGTCCCTCTCTTCATGAGCCTTAGGCCTGCAAAGGTGGGACCCAGGACCCAGAGCCCCGCAGCACCACGGGCTCTCTTCAGAGCGTGGGGTCAGCATGCCTGTGACAATCCAGGAGCCTTCGGTGCCATCCAGAGGAGTCAGCGGTGGAGGAGGGGCAAGCGATGTTGGGGAATGATCAGTACCCGACTCCCCTCCAATCAAATCATTTTGTCCAGAGCCCCGAGGGCCCCGCTGTGAAAAACGCTGCACCGGGAAGAGGAGACAGAGGAAGAAGGAATAGGTGGGGTGGAAAGGACGTGGGGTGAGAGAGAGGGGAGAGGCGGGCGGGGGTGGGGGAAAGAGCAAAAAGGGACAGAGGGATTGTGTCAGAGGACCTCGCCGAGGCCACCATTTGCTCGGAGCGTGCTCTGCCCCTAGATGGCGCTGTGGGGCCAGCAAGCGGAGGGAGCACCCAACCCTCCAAGCCCGCGATCCAGCTCTCCCACTGGGGCCTTTGTCTATGGGGGCCTCGTTTAGATCGGTTCCCCCACAAAGCCCCCAAAGTAGCCCCCGGAAGCTGCCCTTTGTCCCCTGCGCCCCTCCCTCCATCCTTTATGTTCTTTCTCACCTGCTATGTGCTGCGCAAGGTGCTTTCTGGATATGATCTCACCGATGCTCACCAGAAGCCTGTGAGAAGGGGCAGCGTTATCTGTTTTATAGAAGAAAACTCTGAGACTCGGGTGTTTGAGGTGAGAACCCCCAGGACTCTCAGTCAGTAGTTTCAACAGCTAGAGGCAGGGTTCAAGTTCAGGTCTGCGGCACCACAAAGCCCATGCTGCAGACAGTGGGCGATCTCGTGCATGACTTCCCAGGCCGGCTCTGACTCAGTGTGGCTGTCGGCGTCTTCACTGCGCATTAGCTGGGGGCCAGCCTGTCGGCCACCTGCCCCTCAGTCAATCAACACCCTCACTGGGTGAAAACGCCATGCTGTGTACAGAGCCCCGCCCTGAGGCCGGAGGCAGTGAACGGGCACAGGTGGCATCCACCGGAGAGAGGTGGGTGCCCTGACTCATTACTCCCCCCAGGAGGAACCCAAGGTGAATGCCTGGCTCATTGGTCATCAGACTGACACAGCTGAGTGTGAGTAACCAGAAAAAAAGAGAGGGAGGGAGGTAAAAAGTAAAGAAACAAAATAATCTGGATCATCACCGCTTTCCTCTGTTCTGACAATAACAACATTTTATTTTCCATTTAGAGTTGTACCCTTAAGGTCCATGGAAGCAACAGGCTACGGGTCCAAGAAATAGATCCTATTAATGAAATAACTAGTAAATCGAATCGTACAAGACGCAAGGCAAAAATCTCAGTCGATGTAATTCAGGCGGTCACGATGATTTTTTGAAAAAGAACGTGTAACCACTGATTCCATTGTCGTTTATTTTAAATTGGGAGAGAGTGAGAAGAAAAGAAAGAGGGAGAGGTAAAGAGAAAACAGACGCAGAGGAACGATGAAAGAGAAAGAGGAAGAGAAAGAGAAAGAGAAAGAGAAAGAGGAAGAGAAAGAGGAAGAGGAAGAGGAAGAGGAAGAGGAAGAGGAAGAGGAAGGAATGAAAGAGATGGCAGCCTGCACCATCCTTCCTGGGGACGTGTCGGCCTCTGTTCTTGCCTCACTCTCCTCCCCATCTTCACGTCTCTCCTCCCTACACACATCTGAAAATGAGCAGGGAAAGAAAACAGAATTCCAAGGTCATTTCCTCCCCACATCTTACTGTCCACATATTAGCTACATGATCGTTTTCACTGCATTAAAAAAATGATCGGTCCGCCAATCGCCAATTCAAGCAACAGACTAAGATCATCGTAGCCTGGAATAGCCACTTTTTAAAAATTTACAAAGCCGTCGGGCACTTTCTGTGTAGCTGAGTTGGTACAGAAGAAAGGAAAGAGTGTTGCCATCTTGGCAATGATATGATAAGAAGATACTTTGACAAATGTCTCTTATGTGCCTGGTGCTCTACTCGGCAACTGGCCAGTTACGGAAGAGAATAAGAGAAAAGAATCGAGAGAGAAAGCGAAGATGAGATGATATATTGGTTTCCTTGTCTAAAACTTCTTCAGGGCACATCAGAACAAAGGGCGATCTTGTCTTCCACGAGAAGGAGAAGGCCTGCTTCCGTTGCATCTGGTAAATTCATCTGTTGTTGGAGAAGGTACAGCCAAGTGTTCAGAGAAACGATCTCCTCTAGGCCCCTCTGTAACCCGTCTGGCTTTTATCAATGGTCTTGACTTCATAGAATGGAGCAGCCTGAGAGGCAAGCATCCAAGTGAGTGAGCTTCAGCTTTCAGGACAGAGTAGGCAAACATCTTGGAATCGGACAGCTGTGAACCATGAATAGAAGGCCCTCAGAATACCTTTGGCCAGAGTGCTGAGATCAATCAAGCGAACAGTTAACTCGAAGTGTTAGTGCTATTGCAACCTCAATGAGATTTTATCTATAGAGTGAAAGATTAGGGAAAACTAAATTTATTGTCATTCGGAGGAAGTATTTATAAACTTGGCAGAGCCTCATGTGAGAGCAGAACAGAGGCTGCCAGGGAGGTTCATAAATTGAGATGGATGATCTGAAAGTATTTTCCACATATATTGCATACATATGGTTATACGTACACTGCCTGGCTCGGGCTCAGTACAGCAATGCCCTGCACGAAGGCTGATTCCGTCTCCTCTGTGGGCATGGGGCGGGGTGGGGAGCTTGAATCAGTGTCAGAGTCAGTATTGGGATGGGAAAGAAAGAATGTTCTGAGGATGAGGCCGTGTGCTGGGGAGGGGTGAGAGGGAGCCCAAGCTGGCAATGAAAGGGAGGTGACTGTAAGGGCAGAGACCTGTTACGATGAGTTGCATGGAGGAGAAGTGAAAGCTGGAGGGCTCGGCTGGGGGAGGACGTGTGAGAGAGGACGGATATCAGGTGGGGAATGACACACCAGAAGAGAATGACCCCATAAAGGGAAAGGATTCAGCAGGGGAAGCCATGGTCTCATCCAATAAGGCACAGAGGCCAAATCTGGCTCTGAGGCCTGATTTTGCGAATAAAGTTTTATTGGAACAAATAGGCTCCTTTGTTTACGAGTAGTTTACGGCGGTTCTCATGCTTGAACAGGAGAGTCGAACACTTGTAACAGAGACCATATAACCCGCAAAGCCTAATATATTTACTGCCCTTTTCAGAAAATGTTTACCAAGCACCAGCCTTGGCTATGATCTCTGCAACCTTCTCTGCCACTCAGAAGCCGCTGACCTCCGCCAGGGTCTGTTCGTGTCAATGGCAAAGATTGATTCCCTTCCACGTGGCATCCATTTATTATTACTATTTTGTTTATATGCTTAAAGCTTTGCCAGATTAGTCTTGGGAAAGTAAAGGTATGTGATGTCTCATAAAATAAATAAATAAATAGCAAGAGCTGCTAAGAGACAGGAATGCATGTCCAAGAGGCCTCTAATACACTGTCCCCTGAGCATTTTCTTTCCTTAAAGCAGTGGCACATTCCCGTGGGTTGAAATGTGTCTCCTCCAAATTCATATGTTGAAGTCCTAACCCCCACTACCTCAGAATGTGACCTTAATTGAAAAATAAAGTCTTTGCAGATGCAATCAGTTAAGGCAACGTTATTAGGGTGGACCCCTCATCCAATGACTGGCGTCCTTTAGAAGAGGAGAAATTGGACAAAGACATGCACCCTGTGAAGATGAAGGCAGAGATGGGGATGATTCAGCAGAAGCAAAGGAACACCAGAGATGGCCATCAAACCACCAGAAGCTGGGGACAGGCATGGAACAGATTCTCCCTCGCGGCCCTCAGAAGGAGCCGACCTTGCCCACACCCGATCTGGTACTTCCAGCCCCCGGAACTGTGGCCCGATACGTTTCTGTCGTTTGAGCCGTTTAGTCGGTGGTCCTTTGTTCCGGCAGTTCCGGCAAATGTATACACACTCGTGCAAAGTGTCCCAAGTAAACGTTCCTTACTGATTATAACTATCTCCCGTGGGGTCACCTTCGTTTCAAGGGGACACCTACTTTAGTCCAGAACTTGCAGGAGTCTAAGGGTCTCTGTTTTCTTTCTGTCCGAAAATCCCAAATTGACAGGCAAACCTTCCAGAATCTGACCTTCAGCTCTGGGATTGCCTATTACCCACAGTTCTTCCTTCTCCAAAGGCTCCGGGATAACCACGAGCACCTTTTTCTATGCCCGCACTTAGGACAAAGCAGAGATGCTTTATCATCTTTCCAATTCAAACTCATCTTCAGGATTTACGCATAAGCAGTAAAAACCGTGCTTTAAAAACGCCATGTCTTTTAGCATCGCGGTCGCCAACAGGAGTGACCCACGCCCCCAGGAGGCTAGGAGTTAGAGCCCTGACCTACAAATCTGTACGTGTATTGAAACTGGTGTCTTGCCTCAGTTCAGTTTTAAAAGCGCTGTTTTTATAGGACCATCAGGTCATGACAAAATTTTTATCCTCAAATATTTAAAATTTAACTAGTAGTTCGTATGCGGGTCTACGAAATTGTTCGGCTCCAGAAAGGAACTCCTCCTACTTAAGCAACGCCTTGATCGCAAAATGACGATTCTCCCATCATCTCTTTATTTATATGTGCGATCGACATTCTAAACACACGTAGCAGGTGCCCTGCTAGGCACTAGGATGACAAAGGAAGGGGACACCCAGTCCTCGAGGGCCCGAGTCTAGTGGGGAAAGCAATTGAGGGAATCGAGGAGGAACCAGAGAGAAACCAGCACGTGTGACAGGCACGTGCGTGAGAGAATGGACCCCCGACTCAGCACGAAATGGCGAAGTCCACACGAGGAGTCGGAACAGGCTCCAAGGGTCGTGGGTGTCTGAGTGGTGCGTGGGGTTATTCTGATAGCAGGGCCTGGTCTTTCCAGGAAGAAGGAAGCGTCCACATCGTCTGAGCAGCTGCTCTATGCCAGCATCGTGCCAGCTCTGTCCTGTGCATTTACGTCCTCGCCGTGGCCTCCTGAGAAGGTGCCATAATGTTTTTAAAAAGTGTATTATAGTAAAATGTATATATAACGTGAAATTTACAATTGTAAGCATTTCACATGTACGGTTCAGTGGCATTAAGTCCACTCACGTAGTTGTGTGACTGTCCCCACCATTCATCTCCAGAGCTTCTTCATCTTCCCAGACTGAAACTCTGAACCCGCAAAACCATAATTTCTGCCGTCTCCCCCTTCACGCCCCTGGCACCCACCACTCTACTTTTTTGTCTCGATCAATTTGGAGACTCCAGGTACCTCCTCTAAGTGTAACCATTCAATATTTGTCCCTTTGTAACTGGCTTATTTCGCTTTGCAAAATGCTTTCCACGTGCATCCATGTCACAGCATGGATGAATCTCATTCCTTTTTAAGGCGAATAACATTCCATTTGACGCGTCCCCATTTTGTTTATCTGTTGATCCGGCGACAATCGCTTGCGATGTTTCCATCTTTTGGTTACTGTGAATAATGCTTCAGTGAACGTGGGTGTGCAAGTATCTTTGCCGGATCACGTGACAATCCTGGGGTTCCCTTGGAAAACCTAAACACCGATTTTTAATTTTTTTGAAGAACTGCCATCATGTTTTTCACAGAGGCTCCACCATTCAGCATTCCCACCAGCAGCATATCCAGTTCCAATGTCTCTACGACCTTGCAAACACTTGAGATTTTCTTTTCTTTTTGGTAATGACCATCCTAATGGCTGTGACCAGTTATCGCACTGTGGTGACAGACAGGAACGCTTACCATCTGCATTTTTTTCAGGTGAGGAAGTGAAAGTTTCCAAACTTTCACTTCCTCACCTGAAAAAAATGCAGATGGTAAGCGTTCCTGTCTGTCAATAAATGCATGGCAGAACCGTAATTTAAACCGGAGTCCATTCGACTCTGGCTCCGAGTTCTTCAGCACCGTGCCCGATCATTTGGTGGGGAGTGGGAGAGACCCCAGGAGCTCGGGGGTTGTCCACAGAGTGGGGGGGGCAACATGAATGGAGATGAGGCTGCGTGTACAAGTATGCAGGGGCCGGATCATAAAGGCCTCTGTGTTGTTTCCTGGAAAATGTTTCCGTTCTTATAAGCGACGTGGAGACATAAAATGCATATGGTAATCATATTAATCTAGGGATCAAGAAAAGGAAACATGAGACGAGCCCATAAAAAAAAACCCAAATCTATATTTCTCAGAAATGTAATCAGAATGGATGTAGGTTAAAGCCTAATGTAAGGAATAACTTATTTTTCCATCAAAGTACAACTGAAAATAACCAAGAATAATAAGATGTTGGCTTCACATTTTTCCATTTGTACGGAGCAAGGATATTTTGGGGCATCTTATGGAAAATATAACCTCAAGGGTTAAGGGAGCATTTATCAGGCATCTCAGCAAATTCCTAAAAGAAAGCTGCTTGTATAAGGCGAAGCCCCCAGTCCACCGTCCTGGATGATGATCCCACAAGAAGGAAGGACCCCACTGTACACCTTGGAGTTCAGACCATCCAGGCCTGCCCAGACAGGAGTCGGGGAGGAGAAGGGGTGGACTGGCCGGTCGGGAGCGAGGGTCATCTTGGGTAACCTTGAGCTTGTGGCTGGTGGACTGGGGAGGAGGCATTTGCTAGACCGGTATCGCTGCCAGCCATCTAGACCAGTGGCCAAACCTAATGTCCCTTAAGAAGCTGAGAAAGTTTGGGTATAAATGGAGAGAGAGGAATAGCAGCTAAGGGTAAAACAAACAAACAAACAAACAAACAAAAAAAAAAACGAGTAAATGGGTGTGCAATGAGGCAGGTCCAATATTCCATTAATGCTTCAAAAGAGACTCAGAACAAGAAATGGTAGCCTCTAAACTCAGTTATACCGTACGCTGAATGGGTAAAGCCATATCCTGATGAGCCACTCCCGCTTTTAGAGTCTGCCAAGATCGAATGGAAGCCGGGTCGTGAGATCACGTGACATGATGATGAACTGGGGGACCCCAGTAATGTGTTGGCATCTTTTTTTCAGGTTACATCCACCATACTGTGAAATGACACAACACGGGCCTTGTTGGTAAGATTGTAATGCTGATACTGGTGCTCGAATGTATTGGAAAAGTGAGCTAAGCCTCCTTTTCCTGCCCTACACTGGCCTCTCCAAATCTTAGGTATAGAGAAAGAAGCACGGCCAAAGGCCGGGGGGGCCTGTGGACTGAAGAACTAACTTTACCCAAAGGGCAGTCTGGCCTTCGTCCCACCTTCCTGGGAGGTGAACTCTAAAGCCTTGGAATTTCCCAGCGATTGGAGTGTCTTCTCCCACACCCCAGGTCTGAGTCATTTGTCACGATGGGGACTTATCTCTTCTTCATCTGCATCTAGATCTGTGACCGGAGGAAGAGCTGACAGCGAAAACTCCTTTGATTTCAAACCAGCAGGATCGTGGCCTGATCAGAGGAGGGAGTGGCTGGTGACTTGTTTCAGGCCTCACAGACACCATCCCAGAGATATGGACACGCCCAGGCATCTAGGGTGTAGATGGCCAGAGCCCTCTGCCCTGGCACCGTCCCCTCTTATGACTGCTCGGGTGAGACAAGGCCGAGAAAGAAGAAAGGCAGAATGCCCGGGAGGTGGGTTCTGAGCAGGGCAGGGAGGGCAGAGCTGGCTGCCATGCCTCGGATCACTGCAGAGAGGGATGCTGTCTGTGTCCCAGCAGGTTGCAGGGCCTGCAACTCCACAGTCCTGAAGCAACGCTGCCCAAACAGCTTACATGAACTGGACATCTCTGGGCCTCAGTTTTTCCGTTTATTAAAATTTGTGTGAGGTTGAGCCGTTTGGCTCTAAGATTGTCTGATTTGGTTCATACAACTCTGGCTGCTCTGCCTAAAGGGTGGAGACAAGAGTGAGCAGGTTGGGACACGGGAGGGTTTCCACCACACTGGAGGCGGGCGCGGGTGTCCTGTGGGCTGAGGCCTCTGAACGGGACTGGGGACATTAGACTGGGGTGAGGATTGTGGAAGCCAAATAACTCACAATAATCTCGCATCTCCCTTTGGCTTTTAACCTCTTGGGGGTTGGGAGGATTGTGACATTGACCTCAAAACCGCCTGAGAAACCACAGGGAGAGTGGAGGAAGCATGCTTTGTAAGGAAGGGGGAAAGGAATTTGAGAGTTTTCTTTGTCTCTGGAAAAGAAGTGGCTTAGGGAGAACTGGCATTGGAATTTTTAAGCCCCCAAACCATGGAAAATGCTTTTTTTCTGTTTTGAGGTGAAAACAAAAGGAAATAGACTTGCTTAGCTGCTAGGGGGACCTGGGGCGCGCATAGGAAGAGCACACACAGGTGTACGGAAGAGGCAGCTGAGGATAACTGGGTGTGGGAAGTAAAGTACGGGACTCACCTCAGCATATAACGTCTAACAATGATAGTAATCGTAGCTGTCACTTATCAGGCATCCAGATTTGCTTTATGCTATGCTGCTTGAGTACATGTTATTCTCTTCGTCTATAACTATTTATTGAACAGCTACTATGCTCCAGTTGCTAGAGATAGGGGCTACGATGATGAGCAAAAGTAGCTACATTTCCACAGTGCTCTGGGTGGGGTCTCAGGCTACTGGGCAAGTCAGAAATACATTAAGCATGTAAATGTGTCATTACAGTGTACACAAGATGGTACAAATGCCACAAGAATATAAAATAGGCACATCCGGTAGGCTCTGAAATATTAGGAAATCTCATTCTCTATTACGTTTTCTTATTTCTATTTCACTGAGGGAGAAGCTGGGGCTCAGAGAGGTTCAGTCATTCGCCCGAGGTTGCACAGCAACGAATGGGCGGAGCTGAGATTCACATCCGCCCGGGTGTGTGTGCTCCCAGAGGCTTTTCTCTCAACCACCTGACTTGAGAAACATCCCAGTTTGGAGGCTGCAGGTGACTCAGAGCCTGTGAAAAAGGAGGGGCCCGCGTCTGAGCAGCAGAGTCTGGGGTGGTTGTTGGTGGGCTCCACACCCTAATGAACAGACTGACATCGTCCCCCACCCTCCCACCCCGCCTCCAATCCCCAGCTAGCTTGGCTGGTCACCACGAGCCATTTCCTCATTACCAGGTGCTGTGCCAAAGGCCAGGATGAGCTGTTGGGAGCTCAGGAGGCAGGCGCACCAACAGAAAGATAATCCACAGTGCACGGCTGGAGGTACTGTGAGGGTTGAGTGTGCGTGGAAATGTCCATCCAAGTTCAAAGGGAGGAGGTGTCCTCGTGCAGAGCCATCCAACAGAAATATAATGCACACCACGTGTGTAATTTAAAATTTTCTAGTAGCCGCATTCAAAGTGTAAAAAGGAACAGGAAAAATTAGCTTTAATGATGTATGTTATTTAAACGAACATACCCAACATAGTGTAATTACAAGTGATCAGTAACGGAAGTTATGAATGAGCCATTCTGTTTTGGTAGTGCGTCTTTGAAATCCGGTGTGTAACTTTCATTGACAGCAAATTGCTGCTCGGACTGGCCATGTTCCACGTGGGGTTGGTGGCTGGGGACGACAGCACAGTCCTTGGGGGTGGTCACAACCTCCCCTGCTGCAACTTCAGCTGCGGGACAGTCACCGTCTCAGCCTGGGGAAGCCGAAGTCCAACACCACGGGCAGTCTTCAGACCTTTGTGTCCCCAGGTCTGACCAGGCTCCCGGTGGCTGCTGCTGGGGCCTCTGGGCTGCATGAGGTGGCAGCTGAAAGACCATGATATTGGGCCAGAACGAGGAAAAAACACGCCGAGCCCCGAGGCTGGAGTAAGAGGTGAGCTGATGGCCCACCTGCGGCCGCGGCCAGGGGAGCAGAGGCTCGGGGCGATGGTGTGGGACCCAGCGGGTCAGGAGCCTGTGGCCTGCAGCGCCGTCACGGCCACCTATTGCCAGGTTACCTTCTGTCCCCCTTTCTGAGCCGCCGACTTTCACTCTCCAGACGCCCTGGTTGTCTTCATGTTTTATTTGTCTGAAGTTCCAGAGAGGAAGGTTTTATTTCCAGCGATTTCATTAATTCCCAGCTTGAGCCCAGGGTTTGTTCATTAGGAAACCGATGCCCTCAGCTTCAGGATAATACTCCTTCCTGGCTCTCCTCACCCCCATTCTTTGCCCCCCACCCAGCGTGTTCCTCCCTGTGCCCCTGAATGGGCTGAGATCTCTGCTTTCCAGGACATCCTCCAGACTCCTGGGGATGAGGAGGGGACCCAAGAGCCATAGCTTAAAGTCTAAGGGCAAGCTGGGGTCCCTTCTTTGCTCATGACCTAGGTAGGAGGGGGCTGAGCTTCTTAGGGACAAGTATGTGTCCCTCTCCTCACCCTGCAATGCCCTGTCCTGGGTCCCACGCCAGCCCCCAGGACACTACGCCCTTAGAAAGTGAGGTGGGTACGAGAGTTTAGTGGGGTCTGATCTTTAGAGTGGAATCAAATGAAATATGTATATATATATGCACACACCCACAATCTCATTCAACTATAATGTTTTTTTCATTAGCTAAAACACTGTGCATGTTCTCTAGTATACATGGCACTGAATCATTGCATTATTCATTTATACATATTATAGGATGTTACTATATAGGATTGATACAATATACAACTATTACACTGCACCAGCAATCTGTCAATCACAATTCATGTTTTCGTACCCTGGACTGGTTCCTACCAAAGGGTCTGCCTGTGGGTTTCTGGTAAGTTCTCATTCTCTGTATCCATCTGTCTGCCTCCCCAGTTTGCGGGGAGGTGACTTTTTTTATAGGCAATGTTCATCCCATTTTACAGGCGAGAAAATTGGGATTCAGAAAGGTCAGTTGCTGAAGGTCACAGAGAAAGGATCAGTAAGACTTGAACCCAAGTGACACTCCAGAGCTATCTCTTGCGACCTTGGCGGACTGCTTTACCTCACAGGACCTGTTTCTGAGGCAGAGGGTCTCCAGGAGTCACGGGAGTCATAAGCATAGGCTTTAAAATTGGACAGACCTGGTTTCAAGCCTCTTCCCTTTACTACCTGTATGACATCTGACAACCTCCAGAGATATCTGTTTCTCTGTTTGTTGGAGTTTTAATAAGTTGTCATCAGATATAATAAGATTGAAACAATATGTGGCACAATGTTAAACACATGTTGGCATTCGATGGCTGTTGATATTGCTGGTATTATTTTTTAACGTGTTTTGCCTTTAAGGTCATCCATCACTGTGTTTATCTTCCTCCGTACTCCTAAAGTTCTGCGGGGCTTCCTTCTCCTAGCTCCAAATTCTCCAAACTCTCGTCCTAACTCTGAGAGTTGATAGAGCCCCCGGTGTTAACGCAGTAGAGCCAGGTGTGGCTGGGAATGCAGGTGGGGCGGGGACTCTGTCCGTCAGGACTTCTTTTTTTTTTTTTTATTGCATGTGATAGAAAATATAGTTCAAACACATTTGAGCAAGAACGTCTCTGAGTTCAAAAGCAGGTTGGCTTCAGACTCTGCGCGAACCAGATTGCAACATGTAGGCGGCACCTGCTGTCTGTCTGCCTCTCAGCTTCCTGTGCTGGGCGTTAACCTCTCAGGGTGGCAAGATCACGGAAAATCTACTTCTACGTCTCTTTAGGTTCACATCCTGGGAAAGAGTAAAAGACCCCTTAAAAGTCCCAGGATTTGCTCTGGACTCTCCGAATCAAGTGGGAACCCCACTGCTGAGCCCAAGGGCACTGGCGTGTCAGTGGATGTACAGAGTGGGTCCTACCCAAAGAACTGGACCGAGAGTGAGGGCCCGGCTCCCTCTGCAAGGAATCGGGATGGGCCTCCGAAAGGAGGGGGATGGACGCTGGACAGCAAAAGTAACGGGGTTGACAAGAGTGAACTCTCTGCCTTTCAGATGTTTCCAGTCTAGAGCAGGGATTGGCAAACCTTTTCTGGAAGGGCCAGATAGTAAATGTTTTAGGCTCTGTGGGCCATGTGCCACTAGTCAACCCCGCGTTGTCGTGAGAAACAGCCGTAGACAAATGAGTGTGGCTGCGTCCCAACAAAACTGTATTTATGGACGCTGGAAGAGAAAAAAAGGTTTGCCTATGACCTCAGTTCTTTTGGATCTAAGAAAAGTTGTTGATTTTCCATTTGTTCATCTTTTTTCTTGTTGTGTGAACAGAAGTGATGATTTTCAAGCTCCTTATGTTCTGGACCAGAAACCAGAAGTCTCAGCTCGCTTCCTTCCTTCCTTCCTTCCTTCCTTCCTTCCTTCCTTCCTTCTTTCCTTCCTTCCTTCCTTCCTTCCACTTTTTGAAAAAGCAATAACATTTCCTTTTTTCTCACAGTCGCGGTTTGGCTGAGATGTTCTCTGGTCTGGACAACGTTGACTGGGGCTGGATGATTTTGCGGGGCTTCACTCCCATGTTGGAAGCTTGGCTGGTCTAGGAGGTCTCAGCCGAGATGACTCATCTCGCTCCATCATCCAGCAGGCTGGCCTGGGCTTCTTCACATGACAGTCAGTGGGAGCCAGAGCAGGAAGTGGGCAAACTGCAATGCACAAGCACTTTCTCCATCTCTGCTTGTGCTGTATTCCCCACGGCTCCATTGGCTACGAAAGGTCATATGGCCAAGTCCCAAGTGCCATAGTCTCTCCCCCGGCTCAGTTCTGCACAAAGTCACAATCTGGAGAAAACTCCCAGTTCTGAGCAGTAATGCCCCTAGACCCAGAGCAGAGGGAGCAGGTGAAACCCCTCAGTTGTTCCTCCTGCCCCCAAAGAGGCCCATCTGCACACTCCAAAAGCTGCCCGAGGGCCAGGTTTCCAACCCAGCAGGCACCAGGGACTGGCCACCGCCCCCACCCAAGACCGGGAAAGCCAGAAGACACTTCCCCTGCCCTCTCCCCTCAACCCACCCCAAGCCGCCAGCCTCTCCCCAGAAGTTGCTTCCCAGCATTGATTTCAAGTTCTCCTGTGGACATTATCCAAAGTGGAGCTTCCTTCACCGGGGCTCGCTGCCTGTGTGATACTCACTGGGTAAGACAACGAAAGCTTTGGCTGTTCGAAACTCAGTGCATTTGCACCTCGCGGACCACGCTCAGAGGGGCTGTGGGCAGTTGAAGGTTCTTTTCTGAGAAGGCAGGTCCCTGGGGAGTCGGCCTGCCCCCATCTCTGTCCAGGAGAATGCGCCAGGCAGCTGCGGTAGGGGCTTCCACCAGGAGCAGGGCCTGGGCCGAGCGGGAATTCCCCTGGGGGTTCCCTGCTGGGCTGGGGCTGCTCCAAGCCTGAGGCTTTGCTCCCACATGGCTGGAGAAGGGAGCAATGTGTGCGTGATTGGGGGCAGGGATCCCGTACCCGCTTCTGTCACCACGGGTTTCAGAGCTGGCCGGCTACCTGCTTCTGGGCCACCAGGGGCACGGGGCTCATGCTGACAGTGGGCAGCTGTGTGGGGCTCCGAACTGGCTAGGGCTGCCAGCATGGCTGTGGCTCCTGGATGGTGTCGTTCTGGCCCACGGATTGTCAAAGCCAGAGGGACAGCAGCCGCGTGAACGCCTCCTGCCCACCCCTGCCCACGGACCGCGGGGGACACGGGCCACCTCTTCCATCAGCTGCGACGGCCACTACCTGGAACACGGGGCGAGGGTGACACCTGTGGGGAGGCCTGTCCCCTGGAGCGCGGGACGAGGATGACACCCCGCATCCGCCCGGGTCCCCGAAGCGGCCACTCCTGAAGCAACCAGGTGGCATCTCCCCCGCTCCCCAGTGTGTGTGTGTGTGTCTGTCTGTCTGTCTGTCTTGGGCAGGCTCGGGCAGGCTGGGGCAGGCTGGGGCGGGCTCTTTCTGCGTCCCTGCTGCTCTCTGGTAACACCCAGAGCTCAGCTTGGACCCACCCCCTGTGCTCCTGCTCCCTGTCCCAGGTTCTGGGACCCCTGAAAAAGCTCTGCAGGAGCGGCCACTGCTGCAACTCGAAGGCCCTTCTCTGTGGGGACCCCCCGTCCCCTGCCCTGAGCAACTTTCCTGCACCCCTGAATGCCCTCAGTAGAGAGAAGGTGATGGGGGGTATAGTGTCTGGAAGGAAGCAGCATCCTGGGATTTTTGGACACATCTTTGGCCAGGATCTTGAGCAAGACTGAGTTTTGGTTATTAAATCATTTTTAAAGCCTCCCCACCAATCATGAGTCTGACCGGGGCCGTGTTGTAGGCAAGCAGGTGGCCCTGAGCCCAGGGCTTGGCTGGGCACTCGGGGAATGGAGCTGGGGCGGACCCTGTGCTCAGTGAATTTGCACCTCGCAGACTACGCTCAGAGGGGCACAGTTATAGCACCGAGACAGGATGTGGGGTGTGTGCGTGTGGGTGTGTGCGTGTGTGCCCACGCATGTTGGGGGGACAGAGTGGAGAGGAGACATGCAGAGAGGCCACGCCAGCTGAGGGGAAAGCCCCTCTGCCAGCCAGTACTTCTCTGGTCACCCCCGTCCCCTCCTGAGCAGGGCTCCGTCACCCACCCTCCTGTCTGCCTCGGGGACCTCACTAGTTAGTCACCAGCTCTGTAGCAGGGAGCCTTCTTTCAAGGGGCCAGATCTCTTACTGTCCCCCCCAGAAAAGTGCTTCCGGAGAAGGGGCCCTTTACCGTTTCCCAGTCTCCCCTTCAGCTGATTCAGGAGCCTCTCAATCACAAGAGCCTCTCATTATTTTTGTCCAGAACCCAGCTCTGTCCGACAGAATTTCTACGTTAATATGTCTGTGCTGTCCTATGCAGTGGCCACTGAGCACTTGAAATGCAGCTAGTGCAACATTCTGTTTAATTTCATTTAGTTAAGTGTAAACAGTCACGTGTGGCCAGCAGCTACCCTGCTGGACAGCATGGGGGATGAGGGGGGCTGTCCGCTCGAGGTCGTGGAGCCCAGCTCCAGGATTAGAGCTGGAGCGGATGCTGACTGTGGCCCTGCCCTTGCAGTGAGGAAATGAAGACACGGAGGACCAGCGGGGAAATGGTGAGGAGCCACGGTCCCCACCCCAGCCCATCGCTCTTGGATCTGTGCAGGGGCACTGCAGAGGGCTCCGGCCCGTGGGAGTGCTGGACTGGGGGAGCCCCGAGTTTCCCTCGGCCCCAAGAGGCTGTAATTCTAGAGATACAAGATTGCCTAGGTCAGGTTCGACCCAGTTCAGCACCTCAGGCTTTTTAATCAGAGGAGGGGTGAGCAGATCCTTTGAAGAGGGACAGCTTCTGTGTCTTCAGATGGACGTTTTCTCAAGTTACGCGTCCCCTGCAGACGGTACGGGCTGGAGTGGGAGACCTTTCAGCCCGTCCAGTTCCAAGCCGGCCAGACTGAGGGCGGCGGTGTGTGCCTCTGCGTCCTTATGCACGTGGCCCCATCCGGGCATGTCGAGCTGTTGTCTGGGATGGCGCAGCTGCAGGTGGCGAGGTGGAAAGTCCCCAGGACCTGAATCAGACGGGCTGGCTTCTAGTCCAGGTTCTTCGATGCTTCACCAGCCAATATATGTATGTGTGTATATATATATATATATACACACAGTATATATATATATATATACAGTATATATATATATATATGTGTGTATATATGTATATATGTGTGTATATATGTATATATATATATATGTGTGTGTGTATATATATATATACACTTTTGTATGTGTGTGTGTATATATATATATATATATACTTTTAATATTTTTTATTTTTCAGGTACGGTTGACATATAATAATGTATTAGTCGCAGGTGTACAACACAGTGGTGAGACATTTATATAACTTACGAAGTGATCACCCCAATAAGTCTAGTACCCGCCTGGCACCGTACATAGTTATTACAGTATTACTGACTATATTCCCTGTGCTGTACTTTATATCCCATGACTGCTTTTGTAACTGGCCATTTGCACCCACCCCCCAAACCCTTGCACCTGGCAACCATCAAAATGCAAGTGCCTGTCACTCTCTGGGCCTCAGTTTCTCCATGTGTAAAGTGGAAGAGTCAGTCGGATCCCTGGCGTTCTGCAGTTTTGGGAGGTGGTGCGCTGGACTACTTGTGTAAACGGCTGGGTGGGTGGGGTGGGGTCTGCACCGGCTGAGAAGCTGGTTGAGGGCAGTTGTGCAGCGTGCCTGAGGCAGGGCTGGCTCGCTCGGCAGCGCAGAGCCCGAGCTCGGGGCCGGCTCTCACGAGCTGGCAGCATCTTTCTGCCCTCAGCGTGAGCTTCGGCTCTACGATCTTCCCACCTGTGGCTGTGTAAAGAACCCTGCGAGAGCCTCGCTGACAGCGGATGGATGGCGTCGGCCCCTGCACGCCGGAGTCTGCACACCAGTCACCGTGTGCGGTTTGTCATTCTGTGTCACAGGATTACGCAGCTGCCCCTCCCTTTGTTCCAAACTCCAGTGAGCTCAGGTACAACACGACATCTTTATTCTTTGTCCTCAAAGCAGGAAAGAGCCAGTGCTGGGGTCTGGCAAGCGTCCGGGGAGAGCTCCACACCTGGTGTCCTATGTGAGGGCACAGCACAGGCAGAGAGGACCCCCGAAGAGGGCTCCAGCCCTGGCCCAGGGCGGAGGGCAGGGCTGCCAGGGCAGCAGAGGGCCTCAGAGGGCCAGGCAAAGTCAGGGCTACTGTTATGCTGATCAAACTCCATGCAGAACTCAAGGATGAATCTGGCACCCAGGACCCAGGAGGGCCCAGTGGGCAGTCAGATGTCCAGGGCACGGAGGGCCAGTGTGCACAGGTCATCGTTACTGTAGGGGTCCTGACAGGAAGCAGGAGGGTTTCCCCACCGCCGAACGCACGCCCGCGCCCCCTTCGCCGTCCCCGGGCCCAGCAGCGTCACCCCTTCTCTCTCTTTTGCACCCACACCAGACCCCCGCCCATTCTGGCCATTCGATCGTAACGCTCGTCACGATCACGCCTTCCTGGCTGCGTGCGGCCCTGCGCTGGACACCGCAAAACCATGCGTCAGGCACAGCGCTGCCTCCAAGAGCTCTGTCTTCCAGCAGAGCTTCTGATCCGGACGAGGTCTGTGTAACTCCTCTAAGCCCACTGAGGAGAGGAGAGGAATGAGACTATCCCCAGGGAAGGATTACTGGGAGCGCCTGATAAGAAAATGGAGGCAAAGGGACAAACGGTGATTTGCAACGTCGGTTGTCCGCAGGAGTCACCTGGAGAGTTTTACAAGCCCCTGATGGCCTGAGGACCTCACTGGAGGTCCTGATTTCATAGGGATGGGATGAGGCCTGGGCACTGAGATTTTTGAAAGCTCTCCAGGTGACTCTAACGTGCAGCCAAGTTTAAGGACCACCGTCTAGCATGTCTGTGCCTAATGACTTGTCTCCTTTGAGGGCCCCTGCCCCCTCCTTTTCTGCCACTGAGGGGTGGACTTGAGCCTCACCTGTAACATACGGTCTGCACCCGTGAGTGTGCGGGCTCTGCCTCCGAGGTGCAAGGAGATGTCACGGAGTATGGGTACCTGCCTGCAGTCCTTGGCATACTGGAGAAGTAACAAAAAGAGCCACTTGACATATGAGTGCAGAGGTCCCTCAGGCAGACATGGAGCCCAGCGCTAGTGGCTTGGCCCATCCTGGAAAGGGCTGGGCACAGCGCCCTCCTTTCCTGGGGGACCGAGTCACACATATGAAAAGTACGGGAGAGGTTGGGGGCGGGGGAAGCCTGAAATGGCCTCGTCTGGTCCTGATGGGGCTCAGGGTGATTTCTGGGCCTGGTAGAGTCCTCGTTCCCATGGCTCCACTTCCTCTGTCTTTGGTGACTTCTCTTCATCTGTGCTGAGTTCCTTAGCACCCCCGTTCCCCGTCTCCACACACAGCCTCCTCACAGAGCCAGGTGACAAGCCTCGTAGATATCCCAGCGAGGCCACAGTCAGACAGACAGACAGACTGAGGCTGAGGGAGCCCTGCTGGGCCACATAGCTCTTCTGAGTGAGGGTGGGTGACGGAAGGCCATGCTGGCGTCACTCTGCTGTAGTGGAGGATGGGTAAGGCAGGGGGTGGGGGATGATGCTGCCCCTCCCTCTGCTCGCTGTCCTCCACTTCCTGTCTCTCACTGCACCCCCCACCCCCACCACCATTCCTCACGTCTCCGTGTTCCCCATCCCTGGACGCAGCCGGCAGGTTGCACATTGGCAGTGCCTTGAGCAGCGGCTGCACCGGGGGACAGGGCCGGGCAGCAGCACCCCGGGGAGTGGGAGGGTGAGGCGGCCTGACACTTTCACGCTGACCTGCCAGGAGCCAGCCTTGCTGACATGCACATGGTGGAAAGTCCCTTGCTAATACTGGGGGTCACTGCCTCTCGGCACGATCCCTCTCCCAGCAAGTGGGAATTCCTAAAGGCAATATCGGAGGCTTTTGACGACCAGTTACCCCGAGACCCAGCGGCCCCACCAACAGGGGTGCAGCGTGGGGCAGAGAAAGGCAGCGGATGGCGAGGCTGGGAAGCTGCACAATGTATGGCTTCGCCACCTTTTGGGTCCTTCCCAAGCCCACCTGGGGTGTCTCCAGGATGGTCCACCTGTGCCCAATAAAGCATCCCCAGTGAAGGCACAAAAAGGGAGCAGGCACGGGGAGGCAATGCCAAGAGGGGCCTAAAGGTGGCAGCAGACGCCCACCTCAGCCCCGGGACACCTGGGGCAGGTCCCCAGCCTGGGTCCCCGGTGGGACTGAGCTGGGTTGGGCAGGCGGGAGGCGGCATCTCCAGAGTGCCCGTGTGCCTCACCCTTAGAAAAGGATGTTTCGGCCTCAGTCTCGGTCCCCAACTTCTTGTCCTGATGCCTTCTCGTCACCTTCGGGAGGCAGAATGAAAGGGACCCGGGCAACTCACAGCCTCCTGGGCTGCTGCCGAGTGAGCGCCACACGTAGTACTCACCCCTGGAGCTCTCGACAACTCTGCAAACTAGCTGTCTTTACCTCATTTTATGGATGGGGAAACTGAGGCTCTCAGGGATGAAGGTGACTCAAAAGTGGTGAGCAGGGGTTCAGAGCTGCTGCGTTTGACTCTGTTTACTTAAAGGTCCCTTGGGCTCTGCTGACAGGAAGGTCGTCGGCTGATGCCTGGAGGATGTGTCACCAGCAGCCATGTGTGCGGTGGCGGGTGGCAGGACCCCAGCTCAGTTTATCTTTGCAACAGGCTTTCCGCATCCGTAGGGGGTGGAGACTCCCGTTTCTTCTCAGTGACCAGCCCCCTCTCTACTTCCCTGTCGTCCCCACACCCCACGCATTCTGCTTCCCGTCCCGCCACTGTGTCCGGAGTCATGACCACGACTTTCATGCCCGCCCTGTGCAGCCCTGTAGTGGAAACGGCTTGTCACATGTACATATCACAGTCCGCTCTTCACGGTGTTGTCACGATTACGATCTTAGCTGCCTCTCAGCCTTCCCACGAGGGAGGTGACTTCATTATTCCCACTTTGCAGATGGGGAGACAGAGGGTCCGGGCAGGTTTTACCTCAGAGAAGGCGCACCCCGCACTGTTTATTGCAAACAGCCTTCTGCTCTGGAACTCGACTCTTGCGAATCCGCTTTCAGGAAACCTCTTCCTTCTCTTCCTTTTCCCTCTCGAAGCCCAGCACGTGCCCCTCCTCCAGGAAGCCTGCCCCTGGGCTCCCACTCCTGTTCCCCGGGGTGCCGGCGGCCAGTACCGTGTGGCCTGACGCCAGGAGGCAGCACGGGACAGCGGGGGCTGCACGGGTGGTGGACACGGGCAGAGTCCAGGTGCCTGCGTGACTCTGAGCAACTGCCCTAACTTCTCTGGGCCTCTTCTGAGACCTGCTGTAAAAGGGGGCTTCATCGTAGGGCCACTCAGAGGGCCTCTACGCGGGTAAGTGAGGGGCCCGCTGCTCAGTAAATGTGAACCGGGGGTGCGTAAGGCTATGAAATCACCCGGAGAATGCGGGTCATACGTTCAGATCTCCCAAAATGCCTGGCATGATGCTCTACGCACAGCGCTTGGTGAAATTCCTGGGCCTGTCTCTTCTCCTTTGGAGAACAGGGGAGGACGGATTCATAGTTATGACGTGTGTGAGCTAGTGGTCAGGGGCCTGGGTTCGAGTCCTGGCTCTACCATGAACTTGCCGTGTGTCACTGGACCTGTCCCTTCCTCTCTTCAGAGGTCTGACTATGCATGTGAAATGACGTTTCAGCCAGGGTGGACAGGATGGCTTGGTGACAGGGGGGTGGCTTTGTCTTCTAGAGGGAGCCATCCGACTTCCTGCCAAGCTCCCCGAGAGAGAGCAAGTGTGGGCGGTGGCCGCGGCTCTCTGCGAAATGCTTGTCACTCCGCCCTGTGAGGCGAGTACAGGAGTGAGAAGGAAGTCTTCAGAAATTTCTGTAGAAATTTGGTGTTGCCGAAACATCCAAGTGGCATGTAAGTGGGGCTTCTGTTTAGTTAGTGTTTTAAATTTCAGTTTGCTATAGCTTCATTTTTACTGTATTTTTTTAAAAAGTCTTGATCTAGAATGGATGGGTGGGGAACCGGGGGGACCCACTGTTTCTCTAGTACAAACCGTTTGAGAATCAGTGACTTTGATAACACCGAAGTCATCTTAAAATCAACTCCAGATCCAGTGAAGGAGAGACGAGGACCAACACCAGCAGTCGGCTGTGCCGGATGGCCACGAACCAGGGATGGCGGGTTGGCAGCCGTCCCTTAATGCCTCGGGGCAGAAACTCCAGTCGCCTTCTCCTTGCCCAGCCCCCAGCCCCCAGTCCACGCGCTGTGACCCCTGGACTCTGGTTTAAGTTCATTTCTGGCCTCTCTGCCCTCCCAGCGCCTCCACAGTGGTTTGCCACAGAGCAAGACCAAGGAGGCCGGATGTAGGTCCCGCTGCTGCATCAGCACCAGCCCAGGTTCAAGGCGTCAGGTGGCTGGGGTAGGGGGCTGCACAGGCCTGGCCGCTGGGGCCCCACAGAGTGCTGAGGGGAGAGGGCCGGGCAGACTTTCAATCCATATATCGTGGGCTCCAAGCCGCTGGCTTGGGACAGAGAGCCACAGGGAGAGGCTGCAGAGAGGCCAGGGCATGCACGAGTGCAAGGCGGCCGCTACGGACACCTGCTCCACCCCGTGCTCCCCGTCTGCTTCTGCACCTGCAGGATGCTCAAGACCGAACGCCAGGCAGACCCAGCAGGACCCTCTCGGCTGAGCTGGTTAGCCCGTTTGCTGCCCCTTCTTCAACTTGGCTTCGATTTAAAAATGTTTAATGTATTTTATATTAAATTACTTCCTTTTAGGGAGCAAACAGTATTCAGAAAAAAAAAAAAAAAAAAAAAGGCTGGACACCCAGCTTTGCGGCTCTTCTCGGCTCTGCCTGGGTGATCTGCATCGGCGTCCCCCGCTGGACTGAGCGCCTGGGGCCACGTCCACCTGTCCGTGACCTTCGGGTGCTGGAAACAGAGCCTTGCACACAGCAGAGCCTCAGGACATGCTTATGAAACACGTAAAAGGTAACAAAAAGCTTGTGGTAACAGAAATCAAGAAAGTGAAGCCAAAACCACATGCTGTCACCTTCCTGTGATGCCACTCTGTTCTCTGGGGACGGTCGTTGGGAGCCGCCAATAAGCTATGTAAAGACTCCATGAAGAGCGGGAATGATGTGGGTCATCCTAACCTACAGCATCCTCACTCTCGGGGACCACTTTCCCTTCACGTGGAGGGCTGACAAGGCCAGTGCGGGAGGCACTCCACGTGCCAGGCTGGGTGAGGCAGCTACGATTCTGGGGACAGTGACGTCGTGCAGGTAGCTCTGAGGAGACACTGGGGACAGTGACATCGTGCAGGTAGCTCTGAGGAGACAGCAACCCCAGCCAATGGTGGCGAGAGATGGTTGGAACCGAGGCCTGGTGCGAGTGTGTGCGTTGGAGCGGCAGGCTGGGCTGGGGGCCCTGCTCCCCGGCTCCCGGGCCCACCGTGGAGAAGAGGGGTGTGGCATGGCCCAGAGTTCCTGAAAATCCGAGCCCATCCCTCCCCTCACCCTGCCCCGGGCCTTTGATTACGATCCGAAGTTGGGTTTCATCAGGAACAATCCCTTAGCGTGAGAAATCTAAAGCCTTTCACCTGTGTCAAAGCCGCTCTCATTTTCGAAAGAGAGAATGGGAGAAAGGCGGACGAGAGGTACGCGGTGACAGATGCCTGTGCTCGGCCAGGGCCAGGGCTCAGCCCTGCGAAGGTGAAGAGGAGATGAGCAAGTCCAGTCCCTGCCCTGCGCGTCTCGCCGTCCGGCTCCCACAGGTAACCGGGTGATGCACAGGGACCTGGGGGGAGTAGCTTCCCGAGGTGGCACGTGGCAGAATTCTGAGGGTCGAGGAGGACTGTGCCAGGTAGGACAGAAAAGAAGGACCCCGAAGGCGGGGCCAGGTCGGGCACGCGTGGGCGACTGGCCCGGTGTATGTGGCTTCTCAGGACACAGAGACCAGTGGCGGGCGACCCTCCAGTCAGAGACATTGAGTGTGGTCTCAGGACCAGTAATGTCAGAATCACCTGGGGCGCGTGCTAGAAAAGCAGATTCCAGATCACTCTCGAGGACGAGAAGCACGGCCATAGGCTCCCTCCTCTCCCCCGTCCCATCCCTGCGGCCACGACAGTCCAGAGCAGGACGCATTCATCGCCGTCATGCCCGCCGCAAACTGCATCCATAAACGTCAGGAACATGTAAGTCTGGACGACGAGGGACCAAGACATGGCTCTGGGGCTCCTGCCTCGGCCTGTTGGGCTTGACGCCGCAAGGCTTGGCAAAGTCCTCTAACTGGAATGTCACCCGAATGGGCTTGATTATCTGAAAGTCTGTGATTAACAAGGAGCTGACCAGCTGTTTCCAGGCTTCTGCTTGGGGAACGTGACGAGCTCATCTAGATCACCTCGCGCCGTGCTGTCCTGTGCGGTAGCCGTCGGCTTCCCTGGACCTAGCGAAATGGAGCATTTTCATCACCCCGGGAAGTTCCACACAGAATGATGCTGAAGAGAAAACAAATTCTATTCTTACATCTGTCACTCAGAAATGTGACATAGGGTCTCTTGTGTGTGCTGAGGCCAATGTCAGCCCTGACTGACCACGGTTAAGGTTTAGTCCAGCTGGTTGGTCCGTTTCGGTGGCGGAGGAAGATGGAACTGCTTGGTAAACATTGTCTGTGCCAGTGGTGAAACTGCCAGCTTATAAAGAGTGTCCCTGTTCAGCTGCTCAGTCATTTTCCAGACATTTGTGGGGTACCTGTTATGTCTCAGCACCAAGTCTAGACACTCGGGGATACAATGGTGACAGGACAGACGTGGTTCTTATCCTTGTGGGACTTACAGTCCTGAGCATCATAGATGAAATGTCATCAGAACGGCTTCAGATTTCTCTCCCAGGATGTATTTCAACCGACTGCCTGCGATTTTCAATAAAAAGATACAGGAAAATTCTAAAGATCCTCACCAGGGCACAAAGCACAGCTTTACCCCTGAATGTCCTCGGCTTTCTCTGGGCGGCTCTGGAAGACAGACGGGCACATCTGGACACGTTTAGAACAGTGGGGGTGAGGGGACTCCCACAGGCAGCTTGGGAGGCCCCCGCAAAGGGAGCTTCTGGGGGCCGCAGGAGTAAACAAGTGCGAGTGGCAGGCGACGTGGTCTGGCTGTGGAGGCGAAAGCCGGGAGGTTCAAAGCCTTGAGCGAGTATGCGGGGCCCGTGAGAACCAACGGCTTCGGTTTCATTACGTACCGCAGACTTTCTAACTGACTTTTGGGGGAGACAGTGCTTCTGAGATCCGAGCCTGGCGAGAATTTGCCATAGGTGATTTTTCAGGTTAGTTTACAGACTGACATTTATGTGGGACTCGGGAAATAAACAAGCCCTTTGAAATCGAGTGTGTGTGTGTGTGTGTGTGTGTGTGTGTGTGTGTGTGTGTGTGTGTGTGTGTGTGTGTGTGTGTGTGTCCGCAACTTAATTTCCTAGTTTTAAAATGAAAAATGGCATAGTTTGTGCTTGACCCTATGGTGTCTCAAACCATAGCTAGTCTTTTCAAGTGCCACTCATTTGCACTCAAAAAAAATGCATATAGAGGTATGTTATGAAGTGTTTTATGAAAAACACAGGAGTCTTTTGCAGGGGTGAGGCGTTTTAGTTCACATTTCAGGCAACTATTTAAAGGACTGAGCGGTAAACACAGTTATTTACGTTGCAGGTGGGCCTATCATTACTCAAATCTTCTGTATTCTTTTTTTAAATTTATTTATTTAAATTAGCTTCAAGTGTACAGTACATTGGTTAGACATCTATATAGTTCATAAAAACGGTCCCCCCAATTGCTCCCTCCCTCCCCGGCCCTCCACCTGGCCATCGTGTTAACGCCAACTGCGTTCCCTCTGCCGTGCTCCCCATCCCCGTGAACAATGATCAACTACTAATCTGTACTTCTTTAACCCTTCGCCTCATTCTCCTGTTCCAAATCTTCTGTATTCTTAGGAAGCATTTCTTGGGACTTACCCTGTGCTTATCATCCACTTGGCTTTAGAGAAAATACAAAGGGAAGTAAGAAGAACTTGGCTTGGTCTCCAGAGCTTGCAGATTCCCGGGAGAGACAGGCACAGGTCAGGCCATGTGGGTGGAAGAGGTTTACCCTCACGGATCTGGGAAGGCTTCCAGAAGGAAGGGGCCTGGGAGCTGGGCCTGTAAGGCACAGTCGTCAGCAGGCTCATTGCACTGCAGAAAAGATTGCTCTAAACTCCACTAACTTGTTCAGACCTATGGGCTCCACCTTGCCCATTGGAAATTGTCCCTAATTTACTGTCAATAATAATTATGAAAACCTTTATTAAACTCCTTTTTATTTATTTTATTTTATTTTTTTTTTACAGCTTTAAGAATTGAGTTGGAGCAGGTAGAGATTTACGACCAAACTCTAAAATTTCATTTGTTTTTCTAATGGATTGGATAAGTCTTTCTTGGGGTGAAATCTTCATCAATAAAGTATATACCATGGGCCTGAGCTTGAGAAGCAAGTGTATAGTGACCACACATGCTGTGGGGTCAGAGAGACCTGGTCTGGAATCCTGGCTCCACTCCAGTGAGATCTTAGGCAAGTTCCTTAACCTCTTTGAGCCTCGGTTTATTCATCTGGAAAATGGTAGTCGAAATGCCTGTCCTGGAGATCAGTCTTAATCACAGGCACAGACATCTGTCTGTGCTTAGGATTTAACAAGCTACGTTGGTGAATTTGTTAGAGTACTGTCAGGCATGTAGTAAGTGCTTAGTTAGTGTTGGCTAAAATACGACTCACCCCCTTGGCATCTCAGTCTTATCCCCTCCCACCTGTGGTCACTCACAATCTGGTACCAACTGTGGCGAAGCAAAGTGTTTGGTTAGGGGAATAGCTAGAGCAAAAGGCTTTTCCTGGAGTTGGTTGAGGTGAGAGTGTAGAGCTACTTTGCATGGGGAAAGTTCTGGCGCATCTTATCAGAAACACCCTCTCGAAGCAGCTCCACTTCACGTAGTGGGGCCAGGCTCCTGTCCCACCTCTCCACGCCCAAGTAGCCTGTGCTCATCTCAGTTCAGCCGTTGTCACACTCACGCCATGCTGAACTAGCCTGACTGCAAGGTGGTCTCCACTGTCTGACCATCAGCTCCTTGAGAACTGAGGCTCCGTCTTATTAATTCAGCGGCAAGCCCAGTGCCCGGAATGAAGTTGGTGCACAATACTTTGTGAATGGATGGATGGATGCATGGGGTTCAAATCTGAACCAGAGTTGTGGTCCAGGCACCAATAACTGGACTTTCCTTCAGACAAGAGGAAGACTGAGAGCGTACGATCACTATGGGATACTTTCTTCCCGAGAAGAGCTGGTAGCATTTTCTTAAGTGGGCAAACGTGTAAAACTCAGAGAATTGTCAGGTTGGGCGCTAGCTTCACTCTACCCAGCCTATTGCCTTGGTTCATCTAGATGCTATATTTGGGTAACTAAGAGAAAGTATGGTGTCCTGTAAGCTTGTGAAGAACAATGCATCCCATCTGCCTCTCTTCAACTAATCAGACCTGGAGTGGGGAGGAGAGGAGAATGTCTGAGAAGGGTTAGCTCAGGTTGGGGGTTGAACCAGGAGCAGAAGGAAGAAGAAATTTCAAGATCAGGGAAAGTCATTAGTGGATGAGATGAGTCTCCAGAGGAAGAAACGCCTCGTGACTCCATGCTTGTGTAAGCCCATGTCGACATGTCCTGCTTCCTCCACCTCAGCCTGAACTCATCGATGGCTGGTCACTCACTGATTCACCCTGCATAGTAACGAGTAACCATCATTCATTCATTCATTCATTCATTCATTTATTCAATAAATGTAGGGGAATTTTTGTATGTAGTATAGAAGTTGAAAATGGACCAGGTTAGGGCACATCTAGATATATCCTACTTTAAACCTGTCCTCAAGGAGCTTATGGTCTAATAATGCAGTTATACACATAATAGATATAATAATAAGAAAATGAGAAATCAAGAAGAGCCAAAGGGCCATGGGAGGCCAGGAGAGGGGGTTCCCATTGCCGCTGGAAGGCAGCATATCGACGGGGTTGAGAGGCGTCGGAAGTAAATATGTTCAAATCCCAGAATTACCACTTACTCACTGCACGACCTGCAGGAAGGTGCTGCACCTCTCTGGGCCTCAGTTTCTTCACTTGTTGGGTTTTTGTGAGGGTTTAAATGAGAAAAACCTGTGTAGAACCTCGTCACAGAGCCTGGCACGCAGATGGCCAGTGTATTTGCGAAGCCTTAAAAATCACATATGTTCAGGTGTCACGGTTAGTGGGTTATGAACATGAACTTTACTCTGGCGAACATTAAGCAAACAAGGCCTTTATTGGAAGACACAGAATTGAAGAAAGCAGAAGGGCCGAGCCTTGGGAAGGACGAGTCACGGCAGCTCCGAAGCAGTTGGCTTGAGGGGGCCTCGCTGGAGGAATCGGCTTCGGCATGTTCATTCCTGATTTCCTCCACCCGCAGAGTCTGGGACCCCTTGCTTGGCCCCATGCCCTTGCCTCCATTAGGGAAGTGGGGGCACCTTTACCAACACCTCTTTCAAGCACTGTGTGGAGACAGGTGTTTTTTTACCCACGAGGCGATTTCACCTGAACTGGTCAGTGTTGGGCAGGTTAGAAACACCAGCTGTTGACAGCACAGTGCCATGTGGGGGGACATGGGCAAGTCAACTTTTAAAATGCTCCACGAATAATTCAGAGATGCACCAAAGGTTGAGATTCACTGAAAAGAGGGAGGAGTAACATTAGCTCTCAAGGCAGGGAGGGGAGGTGGGTACAAAGCTGAATGACACACATCTCTTCCGAATCATGGGAACGTGCCCGACCAGCTCTGGGAGGGTGCCCAGTCCTGCTGGATGTGAGTTCAGGGTCTCCGAAGGACCAAACTTTGCTCTAGACATTTTGCTCCAGGTCCATTAATCTTGATGACAAGTTCCAAAATTACAAAGGGATTGCCCTTTGCCAAATCACTGCGTATCTATAGTCTGACACTAACACACTGAGTTTGGCTTTTCTTCATATAATTGGCACCCAAATATAGCTAAAGGAAAAAAAAAAAGCAAAAAACAAGAAGAGAAAGAGAGAGAAAGAATTCTTGGCTTCCTCACTGGTTTAAAGATTATACCATGACATCTGTTGCTTCCATGACCCACAGGTGCCAGTCTGGAGCAGACTTTCCCCTCTCTCTGCAGCCACCCCGCCCCCTCCACAACAGCTTCCCATACTGATCTCATCAACGGCGAGTCCTCGTGTCTGGAAATCCCGTAGCTTCTGTTCCCCTGGGGAGAGACTTTGGACAGGATTAGGTCACAGGTGGTCTGTGAGCACTTCCAGACTCTCTCTATAGGGCCTATAAAAGTTCAGAAGGTAGAGATTATTATTTCCAGGGGTTTTTTACCGTTTTATCCTCATCTTTCATTCTCCAAAAAGAGGGTCGTTCCCTTCCTTGATGTCTTTCGGTTCCCTCTCTGGATCCCATCTCATCGGAGAAAGTCAGTGTTAGTTCAGTCTTTCGATGTGAATTGATAATCGATCATGTTTATCTTCCTGAGGATGAAGGTGAACAATGCTTAACCCAATGGAAGAAACCCTGAGTCATGGAGTTTCAGGCGGCTCCGCTGGGACGGAGGAATTATTTTAGCTGGTGAGGGAGACAGAAACACTGGTTTGGTTATTGTAACAAAGACCAAGATGGTGGAGACTTAGTCAAGAGGGAGATTGCTTCCCTTCTCACGCGCAGTTCAAGCATGGGCAGCTGAGCCTAAGGTGGCAGTTCCCAGTGTCAAGGACTAAGGATCTTTCTATCTTCTAGCTCTGCCCTCCTCAGAATGTGCCTTCGCCTTCTGGTCCAGAAAGCCTGTCCCAGCTCCGGCCACCGCATCCATGCTACAGCCAGCGGGACCAGGAGAGGGGAAGGGACAGGCCGGCCTATGCTTTTCGGTGGCCCACATCGGAAGTTGCACAAGTCACCTTTTTCTCCTATTCCATTTTCTAGAACCTTGTGGAAGTCTGTACCTAGTTACAAGAGAGTCTGGGAAATGGAGTCTTCAGTTGACACAAAGGACAGGTATCTCGTTGACAGCTCATGGTCTCTGCCACGGGAGGTCTTTCAGCTGCCTTTCAGTTCTCACTCCTCAAGTGATTGTTGAGGAGTTTATTTCTTTGTAAGGAGTTTATCATCTGCCCTTCAAACATGTCTGTCTCCTCCATGGGCAAAACGTATGTATGCTTCCCCCGTTCACACCGCGGCCTGACGTAGAGCTGGGAGATGCTTCCCACCCTCGTTTCCCCAGCTCGGTTGGCCGCCAGGTCCCGTGGCTTCTACTTCAGCATCATTGTGCATCTCCGGCCTCTTCTCTCCCTCTGCACCCGCCCCCCAATCCTCGTGCAAGGTTTCCACATTTCCTCTTCTTCCCTCCATCGTTAACTTATTCAATAAGGAATTATTGAGCGCTCACTCTGTAGCAAGTAAAAATGTAGGTGCCTGAGATTAAAAGATGATCCTTGCCCTTCAGTAGCTACTAGTGTAACTGGGGAGACCAAACCAAACCAAACCAAACCAAACCCTCACGGAACTACAGGACGATGCACAGACCACCGAAGCCTGCTATTTCTTCTCCAGACCACCAACCCACCAAATTCTAATGCATTCCCTTCTCTGCCCCCAGAGTTATAGTCCTAAAAAAGGAAGCCCGATTATGTCACCATTCTCGATTTAAAATCAACTCGCACCTGCTCTCTACTCTCCTTCATAATTAATATAAAGGAGGCAGGGGTGAGGCCCAAGGTTTTAACAAATGATATGGCATGAGCACCAACCAAAGAGTAAGACCGTGCCATGGTGGACAAATGAAGCCGCCCCACACAGAAGGTTTCTCAAACCCACGTCCCCCCTGAACCCCATGCTCTCTGGCTGCTCTGAGCTGCTTTTCATCCTCCTAACATGTCATGCTCTTCTGTGACCCTATGTTTTGCCCAGGCTGCTCCTTCTGATGAGAACGTTCTCACTCTCGTAATGAATTTTCTCTTACTTTCCAATCACCCTTTTCGTCTTCCTCCTCTCTGCTCCTCTTCTTCCTGAGAGCTGATCTTTACCGAGTAATTTCTACACTTCCAGGCACTATTCCAAATACCTTACATCATATAAAAGCTTATTTGAGACTCACGACTACATGGTGAGAGTCCTACTGTTATTTCCATCTAAAAGACGGAGGAATCAAAGCCTGGAGAGGTTAAACGGATTATCCCCAGTCACTTAACTCAAATGTCATTTTCTCAGTGAAATCTTCCTAGACATACTAAGGTAGAGTTAGTGGCTTTTTGATTTGTGTGCCCGTAACACTTTGTACCCAGTTATCTTATTGACCGCATTGGATTGTAAGTCATCTATCTGCATAGCTCTCTTTCTCAGCAGTAAATGATACAGTCCCTAGGGCCTGGCACAGCACTGGGCAGAAGATAGGCACCCACGAAGACTCTCTGGGTGTCGAAGGGATGAATCAACTCCGAGGAACTGCCTCTTACTCCTGCGGTTCCTCACAGCACATTTTTATCAACAACTTCAATAATTCTCTCAAGTGTGTTTTTTATTTTTCAGTATTTCTCTAGCCAGGATAACCTTTCCTGAAAGAAGAAGAAGCAACCACCAAAGGAATATGAATTCAGAAGCTCCAAGAAGACATAATTAAAAAGAAATTTCTACCTACCGGCTATACGGAAGCTTACTGGCCAGAAGAACAAGGCTTTGATTTCAGGCTTTAACTGCTACTGGGAAGCAATTCTATTTTAAATAACAAACATCAGAAGCTGTTATGGTGTGCATGTACCCTTTCACATGGATGATGGTTGGCCAGGAAGGTTTGGTATAGGATTGGTGGAGCTGGACAGGAGAGCATAGCACAGCGTGTCTGCAGAAAGCTGCCAAAATGAGAAGGGTCGCAGTGAGGAGGAGCATGGACAATATTGATCAATTCGGAGCCGGGTGACAGAGGAAAAGTACGTTCACCAGGCCTCACATCCTCCCGGGTCCGAGCCTCTGCCCAGCACTGTCTTTGTTAAGGACTTTAGAACATGACAAAAGGAGCTGGCCACTGTCAACTTTCACACGACCTAGAATTTCAACACGGCTCTCTTCCGAACTGTGACAGTCTCTCTCCCTTGGTTTTAAAAATATTTAAAATGGTAGCCAACGAGAATAACGTATTTTCACATAATAGGGTGCGCAAGAAACAATCTGGAGTCCGCATTAGTGTTAGAAGTTCAAGGTGATGGCAAACACTGTGCTTGATAGGACCTCTGCCCCTCACAGTATCTGATACAGTGCCTGGCACATGGCGGCTCTGGCCTTGACTCCTTTGGACAGGCCGCCCCCAAGGCCAATCAACCCAAAATGAGAAATGATGTAGAACTAATTCATTTTTCAGATGGTGCTGTGCATTCACACACACACATACACACACACGGGTATATTCGAAACCACTCTAAAACTGTAATTTTGTGTCCTCGTACTTAATATAAATTACAAACTCTTTTCATTTTTATAATCTCCATAATGATCATTGTAAATGCTAACCATTTTATCCAAAAGATACAACATAACTGAATTAGATATTCTCTGATAATCGAACATGTAGGTTGTTTACATTTTTAAGTGATTGTAACTTTTATAATTATAACTATATGATTTTTTTGACTTTATATTATGAAAAGTTTTAAGTATATAGAAAAAAATAGAGATAGTACACTAATGAACCCCTTAAAACTCATCACCTAGATGTAGCAATAATACACATTTGCAATATTTGCACTTATTTATGCTAAGATGTTTAAAAATAAATTACAGATATCATGACATTTCACTACTAAATACTTCAATTTATAGTTCTAAGCAATAAAGACATTTTTAAATGTCAGTGTCAGGATCAATCCTAACGATAATGACATTTATTTCGTAAAATCATCTAATCAATATTCAAAGTTCCCACTAGTCCTCAAAATGTCTTTTTAGCATTTGTTTGCTGAAGCCTGAAGCCGAACGAGGACCAGGCCTTGCATTTTGTAGTTATGGCTCTTAAGTTTCTTTTAACCCAGACTCTTCCCCACCCCCCAACCTCCATCTTTTTCTATTCCATTGACTTATTGAGAAAATTCAGTCCATTTTCAATTAAAAATTTCTACCCTCTGGTTTGCTTCCTGGAAATGTCATTAAACATATCCTCCTAATTTTTACATCTAAATTAAAAGTTGGATCTTAATCACAGTTTGGTTAAAAAAAAAAAAATCCCTCCTAGGGGATCATATGTCATATTACATCAGAATGTACATAATATAAAATTGTTTCACCTAAAGTGATGATGACGGTGAGTTTAAGTGGTGACAGCCTGATTTGTCCATTTTAAAGCTGTATTTTTCCCCCTTTAGACCAGCGGGCAGTGGGGCGATGTTCTGGCAGCCAGCAAATATCTAGTTTCCCTTCCGTCTTTCCCCCTAACGAATTTAGTGTCCATCACTGAACATCATCTAAATCAAATCTCTCATTTTGAGTGGCAAAATGTCAATTTCTATTTCTGTCACTTCCTCTATATTTATTTTCTGGAATTCTATCGAGATGCTCATTCTTTCCAATTTATTAATGGAATTCTTCTGTAAAGAAGAACTTCCCCTTATTAACTAAGGCTATTGAGTGACCCTGCATGTCAAGTAATAGCAGTATGTAGCAAAACACCCCAGACACTGGTGTGTTATGTTTGTGGATTCTGTGGGTCAGGAATTCAGACAGGGCACAGTGGGGATGACATATTTCTGTTCTATGATGTCTGGACCTCAACTGGAAAGACTTGGAGTCTGGGATGACTCAGCAACTGGATCCTTGAATGATCTGGAAGCTCCTTCACTTATAAGTTTCTCTTGGGCCAGAAAGACATGAACACTGAGCTCAACTGGGACTGTTAACCAGAGTTCCTACATATGGACTATCTATCTATGTGGCTTGGGCTTCCTTACAGTATGGTGGCCTCGAGGGAATTGAACTATTTAACTTAGAAGGTCAGGGCTCCAGAATGAATGTCCCAGCAGACATGGTTGAAGCTGAATTGCATTTTATGACTTATCTTTGGAAATTGTAAAGCATCACTTTCACCATGGTCTATTAGTCAAAGCAATCACAAGCCTGCCCAGAGTCAAGGGGAGGGGACCTCGATCCCACCTCTTGATGGGAGGGTGGGATGGTGACAGTGTAGAAGGTGGCTATTTATTTTGAATGTTGGCCTCGTTAGAAAACTGCTTTTTGTTTGTTCACAAGAATGTGAGTTTAATTAAGGTGAGAGGAACTTTGCTATGTGATAACAAGGTCCTCACCCTAGCTTAGGGTCCTTTTAGTATCCTAGGAGATGACCTGGCAACAAGTTCCTGTTTGTTTCACATGATTTAATATAAATATGTACTTAATATAAATATAAACTATTATAATGTAATATAAAATCTCATGAAATTAAAAAACCCTGTATTTTAAAGAGTAGCAACTCCCCAATTCTTTAATTTTTTAACATACATTTCACTATTTTTTTTTTTAATTTACATTTTAATCCTTTATTCGAGTGAAATCTTATGCAGCCCTCGAGTATTTAAGTAGATGAATGTCGGGCTGCTTTAGTGGAAAGGATAGTGGGGTGGTACCCTGATCCCCATCCCTTTGGCTGTCTCCTTGTTCCCTTCATGACCTCTAAGGTTCCAACCTGGAGACCTAAGGCTCTGCCAGCCTCAGACCTAACTGATCCTTTCTACCACCTGACAAAGCTACTGGATGATTCTCCATACAAAATTCATTCACCGTACCTACAGCCATTGAAACTCAATTCCTTTCTAAACTGGCTTCTGTGAAGATCTCCCAGTATTTCCTAGGACAGCTCCTTATCCATCTAATCTGGAGAGCATGGAGATTCTTTTCCAGCTCCCACTTGGTAAGACTTGCTCGGTGGCGCTTCCTCCCCAGAACTGTCTTTTAATCATGATTCCCTTGCCTCTTGTCTGCTGGAGGCCCCCAACCAACCAGGCTCGGGAGGAAGAACTGTGAAAGACTTTGAAATGAGCAAAAATGATGACAGCGAGTCCTCTCTAGGGCACTTTCCCAAATTATTCCCACCTTTCACTGTCTCTGAGCTTCTTTTAAAACTCTGTAAGTTGTAGGATACTGATAGTAGTAAAAACAATTTGTGCCCATAGAAATGCAAATTATGTCTCCTGGAGATGCACTTGATTATTGCCTTGTGGCTATGGACCAATTTTGAATTTATTTGTAAATTCATTTCATAGTCTTCCTGGTCTGCATATGTGTGCACTTTTTGAATTTGCCTTTAATTCTGTCGCCTATTTTTGGTTCCTTCTTTAATGAGTTAAAAAATCTTTAACATGTATTTAATTCATGTTCGTATGGGAATTTTTATTTTTAGCTTTAAAAAAACTGTCTTTTAACAGGCAGTAACCAATGCCTGCCAAGCCCACTATTAACGTAGCAAGAGGCTTGCAGAAACCTACTCTGTTGTTGCCAGAAATGGTGCAAGAGAAAGCGAACTCTTTTCCACTGGAAGGAATCGTTTTGAATTTTTCCCCCTCCCGCTCTCATTCCATCTTCTCTTCCCTTGGTAGAAAGTCACTTCCAGTCCCTGTCGGGTCCTCCAGGGGCCTGTCTATCTCATTCCAGACCGTCTATGCTACATCTCCATCTCTCAACCTCGTTACATTTAATTAATGTCCAATACATGTGAGATCAGACAAGTCTGGGCCTGTGTAGTGACTGTGAAGCTGACCATCAGAAGTCCATTTGCAGAAGCCCTAGAAGTCCCTTGGGACAAACCAAAACAATGGCAGAAAGAAAAAGGCATAATGAACATTACCTAGCAAACAAACGAACAAACGAAAAGCATTAATCTTGACCCCGAGAGACAAATTTGAGAGAATAATTCAATGCCTGTCACTCGGATTTATCTCTCAGTCCGGCCTCCCTGAGATTAACATCTGGGTTCTCTGAAGAGCAGAGGAGCTGGAAGTAGAAGCCAAACAAGCAGCTGAGCCTAAAACTCTGCAGGACGTGGGGGCAAAGCAGCGGGGTCCAGAGAGTGACACTCAGAAGGGAGAAGGTCTCGGTCTTCTCGCCCCGGGCCACTCCCCAGTGCTGGTCCTGAGGACGCCATCGCTTTAGACAGGAGTGGCCAGTGGAGTGGCAGCCAGGCCCAGAAGGGCACAGTTTTCTGCCGTGAGAGTCACTTGGATGTAATTGTGGGGACTGCAGAATCCGAGCTATGTATGTGGATGGAATGGGCCAGTGAAATTTGAATGATTACTGTAACTATGATCACCGCCCACGGTCTGGTCAGACCTGTTTTTTGTTTTTCATTCAACAAAATTTGTGTTGTTGTTGTTGTTGTTTGTTTGTTTTTAAGCACTTAATGATATGTTAGTCACTGGGTACAGACTTATATTTAACCAAATCTGCTTCCATGTGACTTACCTACTACGCCTGCTGGACCCAGCTCTCCTCTGCTCTGCTCACGATGGCTCCCTTAAATGTTTTTGGTAAAAATCCCTATACTCCTCTGTTGCAGAGTGGGAGACCCAATTCAAGGGGCTTAACCAAAAGCAGGTACGTGTTGGCTCATGGAACCGGAAGTCGGGGAGCAGAGGTGGGAGGGGACTGACATTCCACTTGTCGTCCGTTCTACCTCTCCCCACTCATCGCTCAGTTCAGGTTTTCTCTGTATGGACTTTATTCTTGGGAAAGATCTGTCATCATGATGCTTGGAGTGGCCCTTGGCAGCTCAGGGCTTTACAGGGTTCCTCGCACCCTTGATCTCAGAAGAGAGACCTTTCCTCTCAGAAGCCATGCATCTTTCTGAATTCCGATAGGTCCTGCTTGATGACATGCCCACCCTGACCAGTCAGCTGATCCCCTAGATAAGGTACTCTGGTTGGCCAACTGAGTCACGTGCCCACCCTTGCTTCCACAGGAAAGGTAGGGTCATGTGATTGACAGCCCCTTTAGAGCTTTGCAAATACTTTTTCCTCTGTCCACACCCTAAATGTGCCAGTTGGCAGGACTCTGCCCTTGCCGAGCATGGATTCTGTAGCCAAACTGCCTTGCCTGGAATTTGAGCTCCACACTTACCAGCTGCGTGACCTTGAGCAAATTACTCTGAGCCTCGATCTTCTCATCTGCACAATTGGCATAATAATGGTACCTGCCTCCTAGTGTTGAGAGGCTTAACTGAGGTATTATGTATAAAACAGTGTCTGGCACATAGTATTATGGAAGTGTTAACTCTTATTATTACCATCCCTCCAGAACCAGCAAAACTTGATCAGGAACCTAAACTCCATGTATTTGAAAGAAGACTCAGAAGGAAAAAAAAAGCAGCATAATTCATACTATTATACGAGGCTTGGAATGTGTCTTTCCCGGAGCGAGCCCACTGGACCTGCTTTCAGCAGGAGTTTAGCACCGCTCCGCAGTTAAGGATCATTAGAGACACCATATTCTGGTCAGAGAACTGGGGTTTCAGACTTCAAAGAGGACCCCTTCTCATTAAGCGAAGATGAATGGCATTTTCCACATTTGCAAAAGTATAGATCAGCATTCTAAAGGACCTTGCATGCATCTAGCCTCCATCCCGATTAGTCACGGCACTTAAAAATCTGAGTGAGACAAGCATCCTTTGTGGACTTTTATGTTATAACACTTCCTGTTAGAGTTGGGTGCAGCTGTCTCAGCTTTGTATGAGCTACATAAACCCAATTAAAGTGTGTCTGGCTTTTGAGAAAGCAGAGGGGAGATAAGGCCCCTGAGAGCAGCGTCCTCATTTTCTGCTCTTTACCAAACCACTTGACTTTTTGCCACCTCATTCCTAGCAGTTAAATTGCAAGTCATGTGGATGGGTGACCTGCCACGAGGTTAAACTCCCCAGCTAGAGCCGGAAGGCAAACTAGCTTGAAAACACATCCCACATAGACATGGGCATATGCATCTACTCAGGACTCATTTCTCCAAAGATGTGTTTGGGGAGTTAGAAGTTCTTAATAGGGCATTTGAGGTGACCAGCTCTGTGTCCTTGTCCATGTCCATTTTCTGTAATAAAACCATGAGAAGCGTCCATATTCAAAAATAGAAAATGAATGAGCTATTTCGGTAGCATCCCCTATAACTAAACACCACACAGACCTTGGAGTATCTCGCCACACCCGAAGTCTTCTCCATGAAGATAGAATAGTAACTTTACAAAGTTTTTTTCTCCCAAAACAAGTATTTCTCATTTCCTGAGCATCTATTGGGTGAGCAGTCTACCTTAGAGGCTCCGTATTTTGTACTAAAATCAGTAACTGACCACATGAGGTAGAGGGATTAAAACCTGGCCGTCCCAGCCCTCAAGTGTTTGAATCTTGCCAGCGTGAGTCCCAGACGTATGGGTGAGCGAGCAAACCTCAGGTGACTCTAGTTCCCAATCCCTGAGAGAGAAGAGCTGAGCTGCCTTTTCCAAAGGCAGATGGAAGATTTACGAACAAAGTGAATTTTGTTGTTGTTTTAATCTACTTGATTTGGGGTAGTTTGTTACATAGCAATAGACAATAAGAACGATGAGGATAAAAATATCTGCTTTACTTATAATGTTATTGTGAAGCAATTAGAGAATGTCTATGAAAACACTGTAAATTTTAAAGTATTATACTAACACAAAGAGTTGTTACCGGGAGGTTCAGGTAACACACAAGCAGATCTATGTACATGGGACAGAATCTCCAGCTATGTTCCACATCGGAGCTGCGTTTCTACATCTGCTCATCCTGCCTGGCGTGTCTCAGAGGCTTCTGACTTAGGGAAAAACGAAGACGGGCCAAAACGGATTCATAAGAATTACGGTGTACTTTAAACACATCCTAATTGACAAATCAATTGTTTTATTGAAAAAACAAAATTGCAATATTCATAATACGATCAAGGAATTTCTGAGAAAGGAATTCCAAGAGCACCACAGATGCCACCGCCTGATGCTGACGCGCACGTAAAGCTGTACGAGCGATAGCTTCTCGCCCCCTCAGTATCTCTGCGACCGTATAAACTCATTTGAAAATAGCATCAAAAATCCAAATTCGAGGCCATGGTGAATGTGAGCTGTGGACAGCCGGGCCAGGCCTGTGGTCAACCCTGAGCTGAACCACACGGTCCGCAGGCCCCGTTCCGATGGGCTGACCCTCTGGCCCTGGGGGTGCTGTGTGGCCACCGAGGATTCTGTTTCTCTGGAACGGCACCTGCCGTCCTCAGGCTGCGGGCTTCTTCAGCCTCTCCAGTCACCCGGAGCACCATCCTCCTTCGCCGCCCAGAGTCTAGGAAGCTAAAAAGTCTTTTTTCCTTTTGTCTTTCTCCCTTTCCAGACTTCCCTTGACCGGGCCTCAAAGGTTCCTCTCAGTCTCTCCTACTGTAAACAGCAACAGCAACCAGAACGATTAACGTCATACAGCGAATTGCAGTTTGCAGAGCATTTTCACAGCCTCTAATGTGAGCCTTACAATGAATAAATCATTATTATTCCAATGTAGTTATTATTACGATTTCAAGTTTACATGGGAGGAATGATGGTGTCAGAGGTGAATGACGTGTCTGAGATGAAATAACCCGTAAGTGGCAGAGCCTGGACACAGATGCAGGTATTCTGAGTCTGACTCCCAGCCTCTTTGATTCTGTCAAGCCATGTCCCTGTGGGTAGACAGAGTGGCATCTCTTCATGCACAAGTAATTATCGCGATGATTGTTGTCATTATTCGCCAGCTTGGGGTCACTCAATGTGCCTTCGTTTTCTTTTCCACGAAAATAATTTTGTATTTACAGAATAGGATTACGTAATGGGAACCGACTGGGAATTAGCATATATTTCAAACCTCGGTTTCCCCATTAGTTTCTAGTTTTTCTGTGTTTAAAATAGAATAATAATACAATTTGGTATTTAACAGTTTACAAGGTACTTGACCATACATTTGATTTTCATGACTGCCCAGTAAAGCTAAGAAAAATACATAGTATCCTATTTGATAAAACAAGTAACTGAACTTCACAGAGGTGAAATGGCTAGTCCACCTCCTCTCAACAAATAAAAGTTGCCCTGTGGTGTGCACTCAAGTGTTTGACTTCTATACCTTCCCTGGTGCCTCCGGCCTGGCATAACTTGGAGTGGGAGAGAATATTGTTCATTCTGTGTTCCAGGGCAGAGCTTCAAACCTTGATCACGCAAGGCAACCCTGGGAGCTGTGGACACTCAGATTCCTGGGCCCATTACCCTGATTCACGAGGTCCAAGTTAGGGCCCGAGCATTTGCATTTCTGACAAGCTACTAGCTTGTGTTGCTACTTCCTGTCTGTGCACAATACTTGGAGTAGGACTGAGAGAGAAAGTGACCCAACCCTTAAACCTCAGTTCCATCATCTCCAATGGGGGTTAATAGTATTACCTACCTCACAGGGTCATAATGAAGTCATATATGTAAAAGGCCTTTTGAAACTAACTATCGAAGGCCACTCGTGCTGTTATTATTATTTACCTCTTATAACGTGCAGTGACAAATATACTTGACAAATATAGTTTTTCAACAAATATAAGTTGCAATATATCAAAACCATTCCTACACCGCTCTCAGGGGTGACATTGACACAAGATCCTATGCACGTGGCATCGCGGATTTGTGCAACGTGCAACACGGCGGTATCGGCTAAGCGAGACGCTGCTCCCTCCAACGCGTCATGAATTTCCACTCGGCTTTTATTCTAAATTCAATCCCAGCTAAGGACACAGACCTCCCCAATGATAAGAGGTACGTCAGCACAGCCGGTTTCCCCCCTTCCCCGTGGGGGGAGCACTTGCACGGGATGGACAGAAAGGGGAGACAAAGGACCCGGGAACCCCGGTCCTCACCCGCTGCCATCCTGGGCTTCTCTTTCCACACCAGCCTCGGTCAAACAGCTGGACCGAAGCCCTGAGGTTTGGTTCTCTTGCTTACCCTAGTGCAGGGATTTCTGGAGTCTCGAGTGTCAACAGCCAGAAGGAGAAGGAGTCGGGGCAAAGGGTCCCTCGAACCGCATGTTGGTTCATCGACCTCTGAATGAGAGAAAATGGGCCCCATGTGGATTTATTTATTCCAGAGCTTCAGAGCCAGAGAGTGCCGGGTTTAAACCCGGGCTCTGCCACAGATTAGAAGCGTGGATTTATGTGATTTGCTTTGCCACCCTGAACCGCAGTTTCTTTACTATTAAAGAAGATTAAGAATATTCCATTGCATAGTACACTCAATAAGTGGCAGTTATCATTATTAATATGAGTATCCACTCACTGAGGATTTATTGTACATGTCCCATGTGCGAAACAATGTTAGGCAATGGCAATACGGAGATAAATACGACATCACGTCTGTCCTGCAGAAACCTGCAGTCCAGCAGCGGGGACAGTGATGAACGTGACACACGCTACAGGTGCCGTTCCCCATACGCGTACGAAGCACGTCATGAGGAAGGCAAACCGGCCGGGAGCAGAGGGGGGCTCTTCCCTGCCACGAGCAGCCTGCCGATGTCTCACTCCGTCCCTTCCATGTGCCTTCCCCATCCCGAGGAGGCAAATTGAGATGTCCACCACTGAAAGGACAGCCCTGAGGAACTGTCCTCGGACAGTATTTCCTTAGCATCCTTATCTGCTGCCCAACTGGGCCCTCGCCAACCATGATCAACGTCCACTGGGGCGAATTTACACCACCCATTCAGCGTGCTGTCTCCACACGAGGCATTTCATTCAGGTTTGGAAAGTTACAGGCTGACACAGTGCTGGGGGTTTGTTTGACTTTTTTCTTTTTTCTTTTTTTTCAAATGTTTTATTTCTTTCCTTTTAGGATCTGTGCCCTAGTTGTTCTGGGAAACTTGTGACCTCTCTGTGTTTTTAATTAGAAGATGTCATTTTTCCATGGCAACCTATCTTGATGTCCTAAATAGAGAATCTGTAAAATCAGTTTCCCTGTGACGGGCCAAATAATTGGAACAAGAGGCTGCCCAAGGAACGCTGGTGCCCAGGCCTGGAGGCTTCACCACTGGAGAAGGTCCCCCAGGCAGACGATCACCACCAGGGACTCCTTCTACCATAGACCTGCACGAGAGTGGGCCTTGCCAGGAACTCTCTTGGTTTGGGCTCCTAGAATCCAGTTCTTGACAGCTGCTAACAAAACCACGTCAGCCATGAGTTATGGTCCCTCCAGGGCCAACGCCCATAGGTAATAACTTACAGAAGCCAGAAAAACATTGATGGGAAACTGTGGGAACCAACCCAAGCTCCACGGCGGCTGAATTTGAACTGAGCCTCTCACCGCAGCATCTCACCTCCTAAGGGGATCGTGCGTCTTCAGGAAATGATGGAGGAACTAGAGAAATTATGTCCCTTTACTTGGCAAATCGGCACTGAGGAAACAGTAGTTAAATCATTTGGCAAAACAAGCGACTGGGTTTCGAACAGAACGCCCTCGATTTTGTAATTCTGGTTTTTCTTTTATAATTTTTTTAAAAGCATCGTTTTCATTCAGTCAGGCAGATATGTTGATAAACAAAAGTCATCGTGACCATGGAGATTATACCGATGCAGTTTTGAATGAAATGGTAAAATGATATGCTGAATTCTTCCTCTACACTTGATTTAGATGGAAACCCTACCCATTCATTCAGTGTATGCGTTCCTGAAGACTCACTACGTGCAGGCACCAGTAACAACAGCTCATGCTTGTTGACTGCTTCTTATTTTCAGGAACCGTTCAAGTGCTGTGTATGTATTAATTAAGGACTCATAATAATGTTGACTGCTTATTACATGCCAAGAACTGTCATAAGAGTCTTCATGTCTAACTAAATTTATATTCACTTTTGTTTTCTCCAATTTGCAAATTAAAAAAAAAAAAATTGAGGCATAGTGAGGTTGGGTGACTTTCTCAAGGTCACATTCTGAATATGAAACCAGGCAGTATTGGCTCCAGTGTGTCTGTACTTGTAATGGCTATAAATATTACTTCTTCCTACTCCGTCTATGAAAGTTTCTAGAATCGGAAAAGCATATTTAACATGCTGAGCTCATTCCTGCCTCAGGGTCTTGCACTGGTCGTTCCCTCCGCCGGCCTGCCTTTCCCTGCGGCTTCGCTTGACCGCTGCCTTATCTCTCAGGGCTCAGCTCGACTGTCCTTCTGGAGAATGCTTTCCCTGACCCCCACAGCCAAAGCGGCCCTCCCCACCTCACGCCTCAGTCACTCCATCTCGTTTTCTTCTTTTTGTTCCTTCAGAGTGCTTTTCACTGCCAGAAGCTGCACTATTCCTTTATATGTTGATTCTCCTCCCTAAGAAGTAAGTTCCATGACAGGCGAGCCTCCCTCTCAGTCACTGCTGTATCCTTTGGACAAAGAGTAGTGCCTGGCACAGAGTTACGCTCTCAATAACTAGACTGGAGCATAGCGCTACTGGGTTTTGTATCGAGCAGCAAACACAGCACCGATTACAGCAGCAGCAGCGACAACTCTAATAGGTAATAACGATCAAGTGTTTGAGTCACGCACTGCGCTAAATGTTCCTCATCAACTCCTGTGAGGTCGATCCTGTGGTCTCCATTCTACAGAAGAGAAAACTGAGACTTTGAGTGTGTGATGATGCTTGCGTCCTCACGAGGCTGACCCTCGGGGACACATTTATACAGTTACCATGAAAAACATGAAAGTAAAGCCAGTCAGCACACTCCATGGCGAGTCTCTAAGCCCCTGAGGTCTCCATCTCCTTCTTGGCTAAAGAGGGAAAGTCGAAGTTTCATAATTAAACAGTAGAAGGGTCTAGAATTGTAGCACGATACAGTAGAAAGAACCCCAGGTGCTGGCTGTGGAATACCTAGGCTGGAATTCTGACTTTGGCCCTTACCAGTTGCATAAGCCTGGGCAGTTCTCTTGATCCCTTTAAGACTCAGTTTCTCCACCTATGAAATGGGATAATAGTCCTGAGCTGCCTGCTCTGCAGAGATGCCGTGGGGAGAAAGTGAGACAGGGTATGTGACAGCAACCAGCGCTGTGTCTAGTGCATAGTCAGTGCTCAATACATATGTTTTTTCCTCTCCCATTCCTTTGCCACAGCTCATTCAGTATTTATTCCCCCCAAAAGGCCCTTTGATTTCTGATTGTTTGAATTCCATGTCCTCAAATTAAGCCCCAAATTCTACAGGTCACCTGTGGCCAGATGGCTTTCTTTGACCTCAGTAGAGAAAGGATGGTTGGAATGAAAGAATTAAAAAAAAAAAAGACCAGGAAAAAGATTTCAAGGAAGAAAATAGAAACGTTTTTGACAGAGAAAAATGTGTGGGAGGAGAGAATATCGCAGGAACCACATAGCAAGAGCCCCGCTGAGGGAAACAATGGTGTCAGTTAATGATAAGCCACCAAGGACATGGTGTTCCCTTTGCTCCATTTGGAGAAGGGCACACCTGGAGTGAGTCACTGTCACTAGCTAACAGCATCTAGAAACCGCAGGCCTCTTGTCTTCTTCCCGAGACTGTGAGCAAATGGATACTTCAGAGCTGGCGCGGATCCGTGGGTCCAGCAGGGCAGCTGGCCAGCCTCACCTGGCAGGTGAGCCCTGACCTGAGGCGTGGGCAGGGCAGGGCTGAAAACCCTGCCCAGCACAGCCACCGCTGCCCATGCCTTGCTCAGCTGCTGTTCAGCTTCTGAAACACCTCTCAGCCCTATCTCAGGAGACTTTCTTGGATCATGAAAATGTGACATCAAAGGTAACATTAGAAGTCGATGGGCTAATTGATTGAACTGAATGTCTCCAGCAAAGATTTAGATGGACATTGACTTTATTTTCAAATAAATTTTTGTTTTCTACGGGGAAGGAGACTTGGATAAAAGTAAGCCTCCCCTGTGAAGCCGTGGTCCCCTCTTCCCTCATGATGACACTGGGAACCACTTAGGTCGCACTGAAGCACCAGCGGAGTGTGACAAGCTTGCGGGGCACAGAGGGCCTCAGTCAGTACTGGGGAGGTGGTGAAGAATGAGTGATTTTGAAACTGAATAAAGTTTTAAGGTTGGACAGATCAAAAGGAAGGGAAAGCGTGTTCTAGGTAGAGAAAATACGGGCTGTGTGTGTGTGTGAGTGTGAGTGAGTGTGTGCGTGTGTGTGAGTGTGCGCGCGCGCGCAACTTCCAATAACGTGGTATTGCCGGTTAGTGGACAAAAGGCAGAAGTCACATCAGGAGGGCTTTGGACTGCACCCACGGGAGCCTCTTCCAGCCAGTGGGCGGACACTGGAGAATTCGGGCAGTGGAGTGTTGAGGTCAGATTCGGGTTTCTGTAGGATCCCGCCAGAAACTGTATTTATGGGAAATGGAGTGTTAGGTGGACTGAAGTCAGGGATAGCAGAGAACAGAGAATGTGAATAGAGAAAAAGGGCATATTTAGAAGAGAAAACTAACAGGCCTTGGTGATTGTCGGACGTGGAAGTAAGAGCAGGAAAGTGGTACAGATGAGTCGTGGTGCGCCAAGTAGGTGGAGATGGTCAGCCAAGAGTTGGGTACCCAAGTGTAGTGGACGCTGACCTTTGCTTACATAACAACCAGCCCCACAGTCCACCTGCCTCCTGCTGGAACCCCAGTTTATTCAGTTATAGGGAGAGATCCTTTGATATTAGAAGGGCGTAGGCCCAATGTCTGTGGATGAATTATGATCGGTCTATAAATAAGTCATGCTAATCTCATTCCCCTTGGCCATTTAGTCAAAGTGTGGGCAAATGACTCATTCATTTTGAAGCATAACAAGGGGTTTCCCTTGATGAATCAAAAGACAAAGTAAGTAGGGAAATAACTCTTTGCCTATTTCCATTTCTTCCTGCCTGGAGGTGAGCTCAGCCCCCAAAGCCAACATATCCTCTTGCAGCAGCCATTGTGTGACCATGAGACAAGAGCATGAGAAGAAAGCCAATACCCTGAGGGTGGCGGAGCAGAGAGTGACAGCCTGGTCTCTGATGGCACCTTTGAGCATCTGAGTAAATGCACCTACTATCTCTCAACATCTTGTCAAGTAAGATAAAATGTCCTGTTAGGTTAAGGCATTTATTTTATTTAAGATACGATACATTAAGGAATAAGTTGACTCCAAAAGTGATGGCTAAGACATGATAGACATTTGTTTCTCGGTCTTGAGTGGTCTAGGTTGGTTGCTACAAGCAGGTGGAGGTGGAAAGTTCAGGGCACAGACTCTCAGTTGGCCAGAAGGGAGAAGAGGATAAAGATGCCCTTTGGGAAGGTTTTATGGGCCGGGCCTATAAATGGCACCACATCACTTTCACTCCTATTCCATTAGAGAGAGCTGAGTCAGATGCTACATCTAAATGCCAGGGAAACTGAGAAATGTAGCATAACCAGGAAACAATATTCCAGCTTCTATAGATGGAAGGCTGTAAATTGACTCCTATTGTTGTTCCTTGCAACTTGCAAAAGAATTCCTCACTGATTCAATGGGTTTGGAGCTTAGGGGATGATTTTTGGTGGGTTATACAGGTGTTTTTTTTTTTTAAACTATAGTATCTATATTTTTCAAGATATATCATATGTAATAGGGAAAACCAGTGGAGTGGACGACATCACCTAGGAAGAATGTAGAGAGTGAGAAGAGACACAGAGATAGAGCCCTTCAAATGGTTCACTGGACCCACGTATCAGAGAGGAGCTCCTCCAGTGAAAGAAGGACAGACATCTCAGAGTTGCCTTAGTTTGAGGAGACCATGGCTCAGATGTAAGAACAAGTCTAGGGATCAAGGTCACCCGAGGAGTCTGTTTTGTGGGGCTTCTGCATATAAAATCCAAACAGGGCTATCTTTGCGTCTGTTTTCTTTCTTTAAGACGTTAACTTTCACGAACAGCTGAAAACAAGTTTTGAGCAAAATGTGTTCAAGTTCTTTCTCTGGAGAAGATATTTTGTGTGGACACCTAGTGACCCGGACCCTGAAATAACTTAATATAGGTTATTAAGTGTAATTCTGCTCCTTCCCCTCCTCCTTATGCCCAACGCTGAAGTGTCAGATGCGAGACTCTGACTTTTCTGGCTTTAATGGTATGAAGCCATTAAAAAGGCAGGAGACACGCACATGGGCGCATTCCGCCACCGGGAATCCACCTTGGCATTTGAATTTTCTTGGAAGGTGCCCCATTAGGTACTGGTCTTTCCTGATGACTTCAGCCACTCTGTTGAGTTCATATTCATGAGATCTGGAACTTGAGTTGACACAGCCTGCGGGTCTCATGAGTGTGTGGCATCTACCAGCATTGTAGACTGCCAAAGGTCCTCCATCCGACTGGTTAACAGTGTCCTCCAACGTCCTCCCCTCAAAGCTCCCAATCACAGTGGTGAAGCAAAAAGAGGACACTCAACTGTGGATTGGTCTGGAGACTTTGGGATGTAGTCACTAATTAGCGAGAGTCCTATCCATTTACTCTTCAAATAAATTCGACAAGGGCAGAAGCTCTATTATATATATTTCATTGCGTCTCCACCCCTGCTATACTTCGTAGGATGAATAATAACTAGCATACGTGACATTCTTCCTTGAAGCCAAGCATCAAGCTATGTGTTTTACCAGATGTATCTCATTTAATTTTCATAAAAATTTGATCAGGTAGGTAGTATTAGCGTCACCTTTTTATGGATGAGGAAACTGAGGCTAAAGAGGTTAAGTATCCCCCCAATTCACAGATTTTACAAATGGTCAAGCCGGGATCCAAGCCCAGAGGTCTGAGTAACCTATACCCTAGACCACCCCCCATTGACCCTTGCTGTAAGGATTAAAGACCTGTGTGAAGCACCTGGCACTAAGCACCTTGCTGGCATACAGTAAATGCTCAATAAATGGTCGCTATTATGATGTCATTGTTTCTTTTTAGTAGGCGCACATCATGTCATTTTCTTATTAGATTACAAAGCGGGTCTTCTACTGAAGGGCTGTCCTGTATCTTGTGTGACTATGAGGAAGCTGTCAAAGATGATTCCTCTGCTAGGAAATACAGGGATTTTGTGACATGGTAACAAGTGAGGTCTTGGTGACAGGCAATATCTGGGGGACCTGGCCTAGAGAAATAAAAGGTCCCAGCAGTCAACCTCCTGGTGTTCTAATTTATAAGCCTTCACTTGCTAGTAATTTATTAGTCCCTTGGACAGCATTAAATTGAAAGCATTAAATTGAATCAGTTGTTATTCTGTTATTCTTAATACAGCTTATTTTTCCAAAATAAAAATATTCTAAAACTTGGGAAATGCAATGAAGTAAGAAGAGGAAAAACCAACATAATTCTACTGCTCAGAGACGGTCCTGTTAACATTTTTGTGTTCTAATTGACATTTTATTCATTTTTTTATTTGTTTGCTTTGTCGATAACATGAGAGACCCTTGAATTCCCATGCATCAGAGTCATCAAATTTTTTTCAATCCGTTCCCCTTGGCTTGGGACACAGAGAGGTCCTGCTATTGGTTGGCTCTGAGACCCAGAGTCCCCGGGGTCCAGTTAGACAGACCCTGCAGAGCAGTGGTCAGCGGGGCCCCTCTGGACGGGGTGACGGAGGCCCCGCTATCTCAGGGAACAGCACTCAGCTCCGCGCCAGTATCCTGCACAAGGGTCGGCCCAGTGCAGGAGGAAGTTTTCCTGGGCCCGGTTCCCACCCTTGTGGTCACATCACAGTGACGCAGCAGGAAGCCGGCCTCCCCAGGGCCCAGGTCTCTCACAGGAAAGTGTCGCCGGAGGTCCTGCACCGGCAGGACGGCTTGCAGCGGCCTTCCGAGCCCGCGGCATTCCCTTCCAGGCTGGAGCGCGGCCTCAGGGCTGCGCCCCGCTCTGCCTGCGCCCGGTACCGCCTCCGCCCGGTCCTGAGCTTGCGGTGATGCCACGGTGGTGCCATAAATGGGCTCTGCTCTGTGCTCTCCCTGGGAGACTTCTGGACGGCCTGCCACCCAAGCAGGCAGCATGAGATACCTCCTTGTAGATGTCATGTACTAAACAAGGATTGAGCAGGGGAAATTTATTTTCCGTTGAGAAAATTAATACTCCGAAGCCTTGGACTTGACCTTCCTTTGGCTTCAGTAGCTTCTGGTGGCTATGAGAGGAAGGGAAGGCCACTGCATCCATCTTCTCTCCGGAAGGAAGCTTTTTCTTTAACAAGATGAATAATATTGCTGTGCTATCCTGTGGGTGTCTTTTTACTTACTCGATCTCCACACCAGTGATGAGCTCCGCCTCCAAGGGTCTCTCCCCAGGGGAGAGCAGAGGAATGGGAGTCCAAAAACCAGCATGGCAGCTGCAGATTCGCCACACCCACCGCTTGACATTAAACAAGCTGCCTCATCTCTCAGAGGCCTGAGCTTCCTCGAAAGTTCATTCTCTTAACTGGACAATTTATTAACCGGTATTCCTTGTAGCTGTCAGTCCAAGAGTAAGTGATGGTCATAAGAATGATCCTTGAGTACTGCAAGATCCTAAGATGCCTTCTGAGCTTCCTATAATCTCAGGGCTACATGCATTTTATTTATTCAAATGCCTTGAAGACTGGTAATCAGTCACTTGTAGATTCTGTGAGTGTCACTTATAGCTTCTAGTAACCAGAATGGGGGAACTGCCAGAATCAGACATGGCGCAGTCACCAAAGTCTTTGTCCGTTATTTTGAGAATGATGTCACGGAATGTGTTACAAGAACACCATCAGGGCTGAAGGACACACACAGGACCAGGGGCCTGTCCTGGGCACCCCAGCAAGACTTACAATAGGCATAGGGCAATGGCTTTAGGCTGTAAAGCTCACTCTATGAAGCGCCATCATTTTTCCCCACAGAGTTGTACAATTTGTGTTGCTCAGAAAAGTTCAGATTGCTCTAGCCAGTTCGTCTCTCTGCTGCTGCCACTTCCCAGCTGTCCTGTGGCATGATGTGTCCTTTGAGGTCCCGCTTGCCCTGTCTGATTGTATTTAGCCTGTGCTAAATGTACTTCGCCATGTGGTACAGTGGTTGTATGATAATGAGGTCGCATCTTAGCCACTGGATCAGCTCGAAACTCAAACCGTACATAAAAATGAATGTGATTTGAAGGATAAGCCTGTGTCTCAACCATTGCCCCATAGGCCTAAGGTGTGGTTTACAGTATGGTGTTCCTTTCTGTCAGGGTCCCGGGCAGGCCAGCCCAAGATAGCTCACAAAGGCATATTATTTTGAATTAAAGTTACTTAAGAAACTGCCAGTGTAAGAAGAACACTCTGACCCCTCTCTCTCTGTCCCCCTAAAAGCAGAAGATAAATCTCCCATGTGCAAGGTGCCCTCACTGTACCTGGAGGCTTATGAAAGAGACATCCTTGTCACCAGAGTTAGGGAACTCAAGGTCAAGAAACTAACATTCCACTTCTAGGAAGATAGAATAGACATATATATATATATTTTTTTCTCTATTTCTCTTGCTAAGTCTAATTAAAAACCCTGGAGATTACAAGTAAAACAAACAAAGAAGAGTGTGAAAGGTGGAGAGAAGAGGGAGACTGGCTAGCAACCACGAGATCCAAAGAGTGACACCAACGTGAGTCCATAGGTTTCCTTTGTGTCCTGCATGTCCTAGACGAGGTGCTGGCAACATAGCAACACAGAAATGCCCGTGAGTCAGACACAAAAAGCCCCAACAGAAGCCTGCTCTCTCTAGCCAAAGTACCAGGACAGAGGCAGCCTAGCATGATAAAAACCTTTTAGATAAAAATCATTCTACTCTATTCGAACATCAAGGAGAAAACGGTGGTCCCAAATTCCACCAACACCAGTCAAGGTCAAGTGGTGAGCCTAGACGTCCACTCTCTCTAGGCTGTAATGAGGTGCCTCCACCCCACCCCAACTGCTGTCAGGGTGGTGCCAGAAGGAGCCCAGTAGGAAGCTGGGACTTTCTTCCCCACTGGTTACATTTTAAAAAAGGAAACATCTCAAATAAATAATCTAGGTTCCCACATCAAGTATCTAAAAAAGAGGAGAGCAAAATAAAACCAAAGAAAGTGAAGGAAGAAAATAATAAAGATAAGAAGGTTGAAAACAGAAAAACAATAGAGAAAATCAATGAAACAAAGAACTCATTCTTTGAAAAGATCAATAAAATTGGCAAACATCTGGCAGGACTGACAGAGAAAAAGAGAGAGAAGACACAAATTATTAATATCAGTAATAGAACGTGGAATATCACTACAGACCCTGCACACATCGAAAGGATAATAAAGGAATACTGCAAACAATTATACATATATAAATTTGATAACTTATGGACCAATTCCTAAAGAGCATAAACTAACAAAACTCACCCAATATGAAATAGATAACTATTAAGGAAATCAAATTCATTATTTAAAATCTCCCCCCAAAAAGAAATCTCCTGATCTAAATAGTTTCACAGGAGAATTTGATCAGATGTTTAAAAAAAAAAAAAAGAATAAAAAAGGATTAACATCAACTATACAAAACATGTTGTATAAAATAGAAAGGGAGAGAATATTTCCTAATCCATTTTATAAAGTTAGTATTACCACAAGACTAAAATCAGACATTGACAGTACCAAATAAAGACTAATATACCTCATGAATTTAGAGGCAGAATATTAGCAAATAGGATCCAATGATACACAGAAAAAATTATAGTCCATGACCATGTGGGGTTTGTTCCAGAGATGGAAGGCTAGTTTATTATTTGAAAATCCATCAACATAATCCACCTTACTAATAGGCTAAAAAAAAAAAAAAAAATCATGTGATCATCTTACTTGATGGAGAAAAGGCATTTGACAATATTCAACGCTCATTTATGATAAAAACTGAGAAAACTAAGAATAGAGCAAGACTTCCTTATCTTGATAATGAGAATTTACAAAAACTCCACAGTTAACATTATTCTTAATGATGAATGGCTGAATGTTTTCCCTCTAGGATCAGAAACAAGGCAAGGTTTTCATCTCTAATCACTTTCGTATAATATATTTCTGGAAGTCTGAGCTAGTGCAACAGTCAAGAAAGAGAAATAAAAGCTATGGAGATCAGAGAGAGAGAAAGAAATTGTTCCTTTTTGCAGATTACGTGATTATCCATGTGGAAAATCTTAAGGCATCAACAAAAGAAACCTCTTAGAACCAATATGTGTGTTCAGTGAAGTCACAGGCTGCAAGACAAACATACACAAATTAACTGTATTTCTGCATACCTACGATGAACACGCAGATACTGAAATTAAAAACACTATACCATTTACAACCACTAAGAAAAAAATCAAATGCTTAATTGTAAATCTAACAAACATGTACAGGACTCGTATACTGAAAACTACAAGGCACTGATCAAAAAATAAAGATAAATGGAAAGACATAGCATGTTCATGAATTGGAAGTCCTAACTTAGTAAAGAAGTCAATTCTCTTCAAACTGATTCAAAAGTTTAATGAAATTCATATTAAACCTCCTGCCAGGCTTTTTGTAGATCTACATAAGATTGTTCTAAAAATCATAGGGAAATATAAAGGAACTGGAATAGCTAAAAGCATTTTTAAAAATAAGAGTAAAATGTGAAGAATTCATCTACCCAATCTCATGACTTTTTATGTAGCTACAATGATCAAGGCTGTGCGGTGTTGGTGGAGGGGTAGGTGCAAAGGTCAATAGAAGAGAGTAGAGAACCCCAAAACCTGCACAAATAAGCCAAACAGATTTCGGATAAAGTTCAAAAGCAATCCAATACAGGAAAACTGGCCTTTTTAACAATGTTGGAGCAACTGGTCATCAAAGGGCAAAATAATGAACTTGATCTAGATCTCACACCTTATACAAAAATAATCTAAAAATGGATCATAAATTTTCATGTAAAATGTTAAAATATGAAACTTTTAGAAAAAAAGAAAAGAAAAATCTTTGAGATCTGAATTAGGCCAACTTAGACTTAACACCAAAGGTATAATCCATAAAAGGAAAGAATGATTAAATGGATTTAATAAAAATTTAAGATATTGGTTTTTTAAAATACCTTGTTATGAAGATAGACAAGCTGCAGGCTAAGAGGAAATATTTGCAAACCACATATTTAACAAAAGACTAGTATCAAGAATATATATATGTATAAGAGAATATTTTATATAGATATATATAAAATATATATATGAAATATATATATATATATATCACCTCTGAAAACTCAACCTTAATAAAACCAAACAAACCAATTAGAAAATTAGCAAAAGATATGAAGAGACATTTTACTGAAGAGGGTATATAGATGACAAATAAGCACATGAAAATTTGTTCAACATCATTAGTCATTAGGGAAATGCAAATTAAAACCACAATGAGATATCACCAACTACACGCCTATCAGAGTAACTAAAATAACAAATAGTGACATCAAAGGATGGCGAGGATGTGGAGCAATTGGATCACTCATACGCTGCTGATGTAGATGTAAAATTAAACAGTCACTCCGGAAAACAGTTTGGCAGTTTCTTAAAAAAAACTAAACACGTGGCTGTCATATAACCCAGAAATTGTACTCTGAGCATTCACTCCAGAGAAATGGAAAGTCATTTTCAAACCAAATCTGTATGCAACTCTTCAGAAAAGCTTTATTTGTAATACCACCAAGCTGGAAACAACCCAGGTATGTTTCAATAGCTGAATGGGCAAGCAAAGTGCTACCTCCATACCGCAGACAACAAAAAGGAATGAATTATCTGTATACGCAAAGACCCGGATGAATCTCCAGGGAACCATGCTGACCAAAAGAGTCGTGATTCCATTTCTATAACATTCTCAAGAAAATAAATTTTTGTTATTTAAGCCACTCAGTCTGTAGAATTTCGTTCTGGCACCCCAAGCAGACTAAGATGCTGGGTAAAGGGTACACGAGTTCTCTCTATTATTTCTTACAACTGCATGTTAATTTAAAATTATCTCAAAATAAAAAGTTTATTAAAAAAAAATCTTAGTATCCTTCAACTTAAATGGCTCTATTGGGAAGTACCTGAGAAAATAGTGGCTCTTTTAACTAGGTTTCTATTCTAGGCTATGTCGGGTGCCTCTTCTTGGTATACCCATGATACCGTGCGTTTATCTCTATCACTGCCCTGATCTTACTGTTCTACAGTTAGCGATTTACACGCCTGTCTCCTCCACTGTCCCATGTCTTTTTTAAGTGTATGGACTGTGTTCCAATCATCTTCTACTTAGCATGCAGCCATTTGTTTCTTGACATGATGTCAGGCATGTAGTAGGTACTCAAAACATGTTTGTTGCATGAACAAGTCATTGAATGCCTCCATAACAGCATTCAGTGGCAAACTTTTGCCTAAGATTGACCCCCCAGTTGATTCATATGGGACGTCTGGGAATAGATTTAAAGATGAGACTGAATAAAATGGAGATACTAACAAATTTTTATAAGGAAAACACATTCCATAGTAAATTCTATTAAGACAATTTCTTGTAAGTATTGTTAAGCCATTCCAAAAACTCCCATCATTCTTTTTATTTTATTGAAAATAGTTTTATTGGGATTAAGTTTTTTATTTAAATACTTAATAAAGATTTGCTTGGCTAATCTGTTTTTGTTGATATTCCTTTCTGATTTATAAGCTTCTGCCTTTTTTGTTGTTGTTGTTGTCTGCTCCCTCGTGTCAAATTTAGATTTAAATTTTATCTGACAGATTTGATTTTTCCATCAGTTTTTTCCCAGTAACAAATTTTACCCAACTGAGTTTTAGCCTCAGACATCATAAGGACTTGAAAAATATTTGCTGCTATGATTATGCAGTTCTTTGTCAAAGCGAGAATATTTGGTCGCCACAAAGGCAGAGTGCAAACTTTAGACTAAAAGGATCCAGCTGGACCAATGACAGATGGAGCGAGGCAAGGAAGGCCTTTGACACACTTCATATTATACCTCATGGTAGGCGTCTGGCCTTCCAGGTATGAAGCACCTTCCACAGTAACCACCCAGAGAACTTCAATATTTCTATGAACTTTTCTGATCTATAATCACCTGAATTCAGAGCCACTAATAATATGGGATGAGACCGTTCTCCCTGATTCTTTCAGACCTGCTGAACTGCGAAAGACCAGTGATGCCAGAACTCGGTCCTCATTTAATCAGCAAATGGTACTCCGAGAATGGCTGCCTTTCTCTCCCAGTGTGTTGTGGCAAAGGGGAGGGAATAGGATGGCTGGGAAAAATTCAGCAGTGGGGACTCTCTTGAGTCTGAAACTGAGTTGTGGAAAAAAAAATCCTGAGAAATCTCCTTGGACAGAATGGGAAAGAATCCCCATAGAAGATTTTATTGCTTATGACAAACTTCTACTTCTCACATAAATTTTTTTTATGAACTAGACTAACATTCTAAATATGTGATGTAAACATACACATGCACACACACGCCCTGACATATTGACTGGCTGTGTTTACAGTGCGCTCCTCAACAGAAAATATTGATTTCAGTCTAAACATCTTTAAATGCAAATGGAAAATCAATTTCAGGAATCAAGTTTTCAAAGACCTTCCCTTTCTGAGGTGGACTCTCAGACCCTCCCTATTTCATTCAGGATAAATTCTGCTACTGTCATAAACTAGAGCAGATATTTGTATTTTATTTAATTTATAGATGTGCTACTCCTTAATTTACCAGAACGTTTTTGCTACCCGTCCCCAAAGAGTGATGCTTTGTAAGATGCTCAAGATATTTCATAATGATCACATCATGTTTCTCAATATTCCTGGGAGTAGATTTTTTTTTAAAGGGCAGACAAGGTAAGAAGCAGGTTTATTCTCCCCATTATACAGACGAAGAAAGTAGGACATGGGGAAGGGTGTGACTTCCATTTATTCATCAGTTATTTATTGAGAGCCGTTATGTCTAGAGCCATTATCCTTGCCTCTGGATGCTAGGGTTAAGGTAACTGTACCTTAGAGAAAGTTTCTATTCTTATGGAGGAGTCAGATTGTTATTTTCCAAATGTAAATCTGATCCTTTGCTTAAACTATTTCTGGGGTTTTTCCACAGATCTCAGGATAAAGACTAAAATTCTTATTACCCTTACAATGTTTTCTTGTGGCCTTCCCTATGTTCACTAATATTAACCTCATCTAATTTCTGCCCACTGAGTCACCATAGCTTCAACTCTCACCCAAGAGGTTTTTATGTTTTCGTTTTTTTGAGAGTGTGTATTTATTTCAGTTTTTATTTTTATCAAAGTTTCAAAGGCAAACAGTTCAAAGAATTGATATTTCAAATAGTCTTATAAAGAATAACAGCCTTCATTTTTCCAGACTCTACTATTTTGACATTAGTCGATTCTTTCAATATTTACCTCCTTATCTCTCGATAACATTCTTGTATTTCCACTTCTCCATTTTTTCGGTTTTAAGCACTATCTATTGCCCTCAACAGGGGAGTGTGAGGCTTTAATTTTATTTACCCCACCACTATAGTCTGACATGACTTCCTATTCTAAATCCAAATTTTATAATCAAAAGCAGACCTTATGTGCTACGAATTATAGCATAAAGTTATGTTTATCATTCTTGGTTCTGAAACATCTGAATGGAAGGCTCAGTACAGGAGGAAAAAACAATACAAGACATTAATCGGTTTAAAGGATTTTTTCACTAGAAAGAATGTTAGGGATCATTTTTTTCTCTTTTAACTGAAGACATATTGATCCCTAGGTTCAGGATCATGCGACAAACGGAGGACAGACAGGACTAGCAGACAGTCTTCACTCCTTTTCCGGTGCTCTTCGGCATATGCCATGCTATAAACAAACTTTCATTTAAGATGACTTTAGGACTGATCACTGAGGGTCAGGAAGTTTAAGCTGTGTGTCTGAACATTCCCATTGGGCAGACCTGGGCAGAAGTAGTAGAGCTGAGATTCGAACCCAGCTTTGGCTCTAAGCTCAACACTCTTCTTTATAAATTGATATCACTTTGGTCTGTATTTGTCAGACCATGATCATCGCCAGTTCTTGGAGCCTGAAACTAACTGGTCTGCTGTCAGCCCCGCAGACCTATTGTAAGAACTAAACGAGTAAATACAGACATAAACACCATGCCTCAGAAGAATGCCGGACATGTGGTAAGCACCCTATAAATGTTAGCTGCCATCATAACCCTTCCCTTCTCCCCCTCCCCCATTGCCTCCCCCTCCCCCTCTATTTCCTCTGCCTCCCTCAGTGCTAACAAATCTACCATTTTTCTTGGTCCTGACAAATACCCTTTTCTTTGATTTCCTTCGAGAAAGGTTTCAACTATCTTTCTTTGTCCAAGTTTGGAGTTCAAACTTTTATCCACTTGTCTAGTTTTCTCCTTTTTTCTTTTACACTTGCCTTCCTTTCATAATTGGCTACAAGTGGTCCTAGAAGTGTCCCATTTGAGTTCCACTGCCTTGAGGTGTTTCTCATCTTACCTCTTCATATCAACCTTTCAATTCCCAACTCAAACTTGTCTCTTCCAAGAAGTCCTTCCGGGACCAGGCAAACACTGTCTACATCCACAGAAAGGGAGGATCCCAAGTGCCACTCCCCTGGGAGGTTCACCCACTCTTCACCCGCCTCCTCAGAATCGATAGGCTTTGTAGGTCTCAGCTTCCTTATTTGAAAAGTAAGAGCACTGGACAACCTAGCCCCCAACTTCTTGAATCTAAGAAATGCTTTTGTTTCATTTCAGATATTAGATCCTGCTCGGCTGAGAACCTGGGGCTGCTGGTCATCCCACAAGAATTTGCCGAAGGCTGTGGAACCCCCTCATTGCTCTTTTCTTTGGTTTCATTCTTCCTTGGGAAAATAAAATAAAATGAACTAACTTAGGACACTCTTGGTAGAAAAATTGTGTATATTACACCATGGGGAAAATCGCAGCAAATTAAGACCATCTTTCATTTATCACTCTGGGAATATCCATTCTTTTTGGTGGAGCGGGGAGAGGAAACTAAACACCTTCATATCTTTACATCCACTCCCTGCAATGAAATCAGAAAAACAAACCTGTTGGCAAGAAATGGATGTTTAGGGGTGACTTCTCTCCCTTTCCCACACCTCTCCCTTCTCGCTCCACCTCTCGATCCAGTGATAGCTTCTCTGTATCTGAAAGTCTTTAAACACCACTGGTCTCAAACGTTTTCACTCTCGTTATTATTTCAAATACCCTTTGCCCAATAAAAGACAAACAGAAGAAAGCTGGGATTAAAGAAAGTACAAATTCTTAAGTAAATAAAATTAAAATAAAATAATAAATAAAATAAAATAAAATAAAATAAATAAAATAAAATAAATAAAATAAAAATAAAATAAAATAAAATAAAATAAAATAAAATAAAATAAAATAAAATAAAATAAAATAAAATAAAATAAAATAAAATAAAATAAAATATAGAAAGCACCTAAAAAAGTCTGTGGCCCAAATCAAGACTTACTAAATGGTAGCTATTATTATTATGAATATTCATAAGCCGTTATAGAGCTACCAATACGTGGGAGTTGGGAATGTCAGATAACTCAGTGCCAAACCTCTCTCAAGCCAGGAGGTCAGTATCTCAGCTCTAAGCGAGCGCCAATGCTCTGGGATGACAAGATGTGCCTTTCAGCCTGGGCAGTGCTTGCTGGAGTTCCTGTGCGTCCGGGGCATTCTGAGTCTGAGAATGGTTTCTTCTGGTTTCTGCTTGGTATTTTAATTGGCATATTAAGTTTCTTATCTACTCCTCTTTTGTGTTTGCCATAATACCCCTTTGTGGTTGCAGGCTGAGCGCAGAAAGAATGTATTAGAAAGAGCTAGTAGAGAGAAACGCCACAGACACACTGAGAGCCTGTAGCTCTGGGATCATCTGGTCTGAAATACAGGCTGTCGAGCCTGTGAGCCATTTCCTGAGGGCCTGGCTCACAGGGTAATGAGGGGGGGAGGCTCAGGGGCACCCAAAGGATCCAGAAATTCTCTTGTTCTGCTTTCTCAAAGACTACTACTGCGAGAACTCTTAGATCCCTCCTTCAAGGCTGAGAGGGATGTTTCATAGGTAGCACCAGCTCGGGTAGAAAAGAATGCATTTCTCAAAAACATAATCCTGTCTGTGACCCTGCTAATGATAGCCACAAACCAAGGGGAAAGAAAAGCATTTTAAAGTGAGTTCTGGGAAGCAGATGGGCCCCTGACCTCCTCCCCAGAGCCAGAGCACTGACTATCAGACTGAAGGCAAACATACCACGCGACAAGACACCGAGCAGACACCACTTCGTGACTAATTGGCTTCGGGAACACAGAATAAAAGAAAATATATAAACAACTCTCTGAGCTTTGAAAATAAATACAACTAAGGACCATGCATTGCTCATAGAATTTCGTATTTATTAGAAACACCGGCCTCAGTGACCACCACTGTTCCTCCCCAGTGTTGACTGCAAGGAATACATCATGTCTAATGATAATCTCCAACTACATTTGAAATTTTATTTGTTTTTGGTCCTTCTTTTATTGTGGTACCCGGAGGCTTCAGAGAAGTTCGTCAGAGTTCACTTGGCAATATTTTATGTATCTTAAATCAACTATATTTCATAAAAGCCTTAACTTTCATCACATTTCAAATGGTATTAACTTGGCTTTAAACTCCTCAGTTAGAGAATCTCGGTGGTAAAGGATAAGTTCCTGGTGTCCGTTATCAACTCCCCGTTTGAGAATTAGTTCCGTGTTTTCATGTGGGATATAAACGTATCTGGATAATTCTCCTGAGTTTCACTTGTTGAAATTTGACACTTGTCTTGTCACTTGGTTATAGCTGAGCTCCCAGAAAGCTTTGCTGGCACCACTCTGAGAGCTGCCTGACCCTCCCGCCAACATACACACTCTGTCCGGGTCCCGGTTCTGGTCCCCAGTCCTCCTTTTAGCTAAGGAAGCAATGCTAAGAACAAAATATGGTTTAGGAACTCTCTGTCTCAGATTATCTCAGCTTTGTGTGGCTTGGGGCTGTTAGCCACAGAGAGGTCAAAAGATCAGCCATTTGGGTCCTCCTGTCCTGGTTAGGCAGGTCTCACGACGACCTTCCGTTACTTTCTGGTTATTCCCCGTGACCCACATTTTGGCTTTCCTCACAGTCAGCTTGTCCTGCTGGCTTCTGGAAGTATCTTTTCTAGGGATCATGTGCTGTCTCCACTGCTGCTGGAACAGAAGCTCTTGTCCTTTTCTTTAAAAATTCCACACAGAACATAGAAATAGTGGACAGAATGTAATAGAAAAGGTGCGCGCGCGCGCACGTGTGTGTGTGTGTGTCTGTCCTTATGTGTGATATTAGCAACTCGAAAGGCTCATACAATGCTCCTAGCAGTCGATTTCAGTTCCTGTTAAAATCCTTGCTGTAGCATTGAGTATTTTCTCTCTGTGTGAATAGCTAACTGAGCAGTATCTGGTAGATGCTGGTAAATGTACAAAAACAAGCTCTTCAGGGGGGAAAAGTACTTATTTGTACTATTTGCAGATTTCCTTGGTAAAAATATTCCCAGCATGGTTGATTTCAAGATACCAAGTCACTCACCAGGGAGCCAGGAAGAAATGCACATGATCGGCCCTCCCAGCCGTGTGAACCAGATCCAGCACAGGGCATAGAAAAGGCCTATGTAAAAAGATTTACAGAGCATGCAATTCTTGAGCTTGAATCTAGAAAGATGGGTAGATATTTTCTGAATCGATATAAACATGGGGGAAGAAGGCAGGAGGCAAGTGTTTCTGGCAAAGGGAGAACAACTTTGTCCGCGTTCTAAGTGCATATTGTGTTCAGTGTGTAGTGAGCACTTGTGTGTGTGGTAGGGATGCACTGGGAAAAGAATTCCTCAGACAGGCCACCTGTGGCTCTGGCAATGAGCTTTAGTCATCTACCCAATTCCCAGGATTAAATGGGACATCTATAGTGACATCTACGGTCCCCTCTCAAGACTTCTAGTTCCAAACAGGGAAAAAGGTCCCCTCCAACCGGACCCCTTTCAAAGGAGAGTCGTTTCCGATAATCCTTCGGTTACCACGGTCAGTGTCTAGTGCAATCGTCATTATTCTAGGAGCCAACATCATCACATCATTGTTACAGAGAATGGCCACACAACAGAGCACAGACTGAGAGGCTGTTAAAGGGCATGCTGTGATTTGGTCTGCATAGGAAGTGGAGAAAGTTTAAAGGGGAAGAGTGATGCATTGATTTGCGTCAAAATAAGAGCTCTGTGTAACAAGAACTATTTCAGAGCAGTCTAATTAGCAACTGTCTGCATCACATTAGCTTGCTGTCCAAAGGCTGCATTTCCTCTGCCGCATCCAAGGGCAATTCGAAGTATCGCTTCAAGGCAAAACATTATTGCCGATCTGAGCACTGGTGGGGCTCACCTCTCTCAATGAAATCAACAAATATTTATTAAGTGACACCATGGCCCATGATACCAGGTTGTCCTTATTCCTGGCATGGCATCCCAGGGCCCCCTCTCACCTGCTCTTACTGGCTTTTTCAGAAGATGAAGGGATGTGTCTAGAGATTTCTCATCAATTCATTCCACTCCTACTTCTTGACCTACAGGCTTGGGGATTCTCAGACACTCTATTTTTCTGGCCTCTCTCTCTCACGAGGATTTTATTGTCTAGCTTCTGTAATTCACTTAACTATTGTTTATATAATTTAACTACATTTAAACATGCAATTTAACATAACTAGATACACAAATACTATAAATATAACTGTAACTAATTTAACTATATTTTATAATATGGACATGTTCTGGAGGCCTTGAGTAATGGGTACTTTAAAAATGAACCAGAAGAAATCACTGTAAATCAAGAGCACACATAGATTTTCTTCTTCATGGTCTCTTTTTTTTTTTCCTTTAACTATGGGAAAATGCTAATTTTCTTACACAGGAAATTTTAACAATCCAAGTACAGTCAATAGTAAAAATATTTTCCTAGAGGGAATACATTAAGGATATTGAAATAAGAACCCACTGGTAATACCAAATATCGGCTAAAAGTACGATAATCAGGGCAGAAAAGTTCCAATGAGAGGCAGAAATAAGAATTTGAAAGTCGTTGATTACTTGTTATCATTTTGCTGTCCAGTCCTAGCGGCCAGCATGGTGCTTCCCATGTCATTTAAATAATACTGTACCATGGTAAACATGGGATTAAGGTTTATATCATCCTGCTGCAGTGCCAACAAATTTTTATTTATTTATTTATTAATTGAAGAAATGATTTACATTTTTTCCCTCATCTATCTCCCCCCTCTCCCCTCCCCTCTGGTAACCACTAGCCCATTGTCCCTGTCCATGAGTCTCTGTTTGTTTGTCCTGTTCGTTTGTTGCTTTTAGGTTTATATCCCACATATAAGTGATATCATGTGATTTTCAACTTTTTCTGTCTGGTTTATTTCACTTAATATGATTATTTCGAGGTCCATCCATGTTGTCGCAAATGGCAGTATTTCATCTCTTCTTATGGCTGAGTAATATTTCATTGTATATATGTACCACAGCTTCTTTAGCTCATCATCTATCATAGGACACTTCGGTTGCTTCCATGTCGTGGCCACTATGAATAATGCTGCTATGAATATTCATGTGCAATTATCTTTTCGGATACAAGTTTTCAAGTCTTTGGAGTAAATACCCAGTAGAGGGATTGCTGGATCATATGGTAGATCAATTCTTATGCCAACAAATTTAAATGTGATTTCTCCTTCAATTACTAAGTAGTTGCTCAGAAAATATCTGATAGCCAAGAATGGCTATTATGCTTCCCTAGCACAGTGAAGGTATATTGTTGTAAAGAAAAAATATATTATGATTTATGTTCAGTAAATAAATGCTTACATTCTACAAAATTGGTTCAAAAGGAGTTTCTGAATGAATGAAAGGCAGTCTCTACTAGAACTGCAGGCTCTGAGGGCTGGTTTCCTTATGAGGTCATCCTTGCCATCGTGTTTCGATCACTCTAAGCCAAGCCCCATCACACAAACAGGGGCATGGAGATGAGACCAGGGTCATTCTCTAGAGCTCCGAGGCCTGGAGCTAAGCCTCCTCCCATCCCCATGGTAGCCCAGGACTCACCTCTCCCCACCTCAGATGTCCTGGAGGAATGGTAGAACCAAGTCTTAAGGGCATTTTTGGACACAACACTCAGAGATAGGTGACCACACGGTGCGGCAGAATGCACGATGTTATCAGAGGTTAGCCATGACCAGTTGAGTGAGCTGGTGGGCTGTTTAACCTCTCCAAACCTGTTTCCTCATCTGCAAAATGGAGCTAATAATACTTATCCTACAAGATTATTGGAAGGATTAAATAATTTAGGGATACCAAGTGCCTGGCGGATTAGAACCCAGTCAATGATGGCTCTCATCATTCTTCTAAACTCCCATGAGTTCTCTCCCAGCAACTTTTAACCCTCCACGCAGAGGAGGGAGAGTGGCTGCCACTGCCTCTCCCGGCATCGCTATAGATGGTCCAACTACAGATTGATTTGGGTGGGGCTGGTGGAGAGGAACGTTCCATGAATGGGGGCCAGAGCAACTTGGATATGGCTCTGGACAAGTTGGCTATTCTGAGGTCCAAGGAAACGTGGTGAGGCAGGAACAGCTCTCAGAGGACATGTGCTCAGAGCAGTCAGGAAGGTCCATGGCCCACGCTCTGAAAGGACAGGCAGCCCCACCTCTGCCGACAAGAGGCAAAAACATCCTGTAACTCTCTACCATTTGGCTGGGATGCAGAATGTCTGAGCTGTCCAAAACCACCTCTGCTACACACCATGTGCATCGCTATTTGTCTGTCTGCCCACCCTGCTGGTTTTCAGCGCGTTAGCAGAGCGAATCTGGATTCGTGCTGTGTGTTGTATTTGGCAAGAGGAGGTATTTTAATATCCTTTCTTGACTGGAACTATCTCCATGTCGATGAGTTCAGTTATTTTGAATAAGTATTGCTCCAGGTTTTTGCATAATCATAACAGAACATTTTAACTTTAAATCTGAGTTATCTCTCTTAGGAAATCTCACTAAACTAATATCTGGAGTGTTTCCCACAGGTTCCTAGAGCTCTGACCAACTCTTGGACAAACACTGCAGCACTGTTTACAATAGCCAAGAAATGGAACCTAAGAGCCCATCAACAGATGAATGGATACAGAAGAGGTTGTACATACAATGGAATACTACTCAGCCATAAAAAATGAAATCTTACCATTTGCAACAACATGGATAGACCTAGAGAGTATAATACTAAGTGAAAAAGTCAACGGAGAAAGACAAACATCGTATGATTTCACCTTTATGTAGACTCTAAGGGAAAAAAATAAACAAACAAACAAAATGAAAAGAGACTAATAGATAAGAGAACAAACTGGTGATTGCCAGATGGGAGGGGGGCTGGGGTCTGGGGGAAAAAGGTGAAGGGATTACAAGGTACAAATTGGTAGTTATAAAAGAGTCACAGGGATGTGAAGGACAGCTCAGGGAATGTAGTCAATAATATCGTGATAACTATGTATAGTGCCAGGTAGGTACTGGACTAATCAGAGGGATTACTTCATAAAGTATAAAAATGTCTAATCACTATGCTGTACACCTGAAACTAATATAAAATAATACTGACTGTCAACTATTAAAAAATAAAAATTAAAAAAGAAAAAAGAAAGAAAAAACATGGACGAATAACAGAGAAAAGTCTATGAAACTAACAACCGTTTTTTCCATTCCCTGTTCACCTTTGTTATCAGTCAGTTCTTCTTAAGCTCCAACCTTTTAAAAAGTCAGCTTTTTAACTTTGGGGAATGATGGGACTGTCCTATATTTGTGACCATGTACAACTAAATTGTTCCACAGGGCAACTACGGCCATCACGGTCCTTATGATTAGAGGGGCAGAACAGTTGGCATTGTGGTGGCAGTGGCTACAGTGACCCTTCGTGGAGCTTTTACACTGTGCCAGGCATTGTGATGAGCCCTTTCGAAGCCTTATCCCACTCAAGCTTCGGAATAACCATTTGGGGTAAATATTATTGCTTCCCCCTTTTTTTTGCACACAAGGAAACTGAGACACAGAGAGTTTAAGTAACATGTCCAAAGTCACTTCACCAGTCAGCAGGTCTGGCGCATCCCCAAGTCTGGGCTCTAAGTTATGGGCTTCCCTTGCAATCTGCGTAGAATGCTGTTTTCACGCTTACACCTGATTGTGTTGCACAATGATACAATGCCAGCCAATATTTTTTTATCCTGACCTGACCCTTTGCAATACAAGCTTGTGAGATTATGACACCCTAGACACAAATGGGAGAGTATTTTAGCCAGATTAAGGTTCTCTGAATTGACCCTCCTCTGGCCAACTGAAGAAAGACACTTGAGGTCTTCTCTGAAAGCAGCTGCTGAGACAGACGTTGGGGTGCAAATTCTGTGATAGCTATAAAGGAAGGGAGAGGAAGCAGGACGGGGCAGAGGGACCAGTCAAACCAGTGTAGACCCGACTAAGTCTTGGCCACCTGGGTGAGGAACTCTGGAGCAGTATTGCCCAGCAGAGTGGCCCACATTGGGTGCCTTAAATTCCAGCCTCAGTCACTGGCTGAGGGTTGCCCCAGGAAGGGTGAGACTTTGAGCAAGGTGACTCTTTGTAGCAGAGGCAGCCTCCGGGGGTCAGTGCCTCGGGGTTCCCTGCGGACCTCATCCTGCAGCGAGGTAGCAAGTCCTCCCCAGCAGTGGACACCTGTGTGTGCACTGCTGAGTCTAGGGCCTGGTGCTGCCCTCGGAATGCTTCCCCGTGGCACAGCAATGTCACTAAGTTATCCCAAGTCCTCCCGAGAGTTTCTCTCTTTAAAATCATATAACATTATTTCAGTGGACACATTGATACATGAAAAAAATAGAGCCCAGAAAGTACTGTGTTAAGGAACCTGACTTAATGATTTAAAACAAAAACAATTTAACATAATAATCGATGTTTTACGCATAACTAGGTGCTACTGAAAGATAACAAACTCAGTTCTTTTACCAGTGTCATCGATTTAAACATCTAATGTGGACCAGGCGCTCTACCGACCGCTGAAGATATGAAAACAAATATAATAGGATAAAAACAAACATCTAATGGAAAACCAAGCTCCTAATCCTCCAGAAGCCTAAATTTTACCACGTGAGGACACAGAAATCAAGTAATGGTAGTGACAGTAACACAGTGTGCTGCCTGCCACATGGAGAGCAGGCAGAGGAGAAGGCTTTGTGACATCTGAGCTGAGCCGTGAGGATGAACTGCTGGAGTCAGATGGAAGCGGTAGGACATCGCAGCAGAACTGTCAACACAAGCAAAGACAGAAGTGCGAGTGGTTCGGTATGAGGATTATGTAGGACAGGATCGGCAGAATGACAGGAAAGGAACCTCAAAGGTTGGGAAGGATAGTGAGTGGCCTTGAATGTCATGCTAAGGAGGCCGGAGGAATCACAGGAAGGCTCAGGACAGACCAAGGCAAATCCATTCCTAGCACTGGACAACTCGGCACCTATGTCTTATGGTAGTCATATTCTTCCGTGTCTTTTCCACATACAGCCTCCGAAAACACACCTTCCCATCTTCCGCTAAGCAAGACGGGGAGATCAGGCCACATCCTCAACAGCAAGGCCTGGAGCTGAATGAGCAGCCCCTGTCAGCCCTACGATGGGAACACCACTGTCCTGAGGGTGAATGGACCCACGCCTTGGGTACTTTCTCCTCTTTTGACCAGTACTAAAAAGAAAAAATGCTATTATTGTTTTATGCTCCCTGTAGCCTTCGTTGTCTCTTGCAGTCTGTGCTCCATCTACACGGGCACTTTCAACAGGACTAGATACAAATACTAGATTTCGATATGATCCCTTAGAAAGCAGAGAGAACTCTAACTGATTCGCTTAACTCAATCAATTGCTAGAAAAATCTGCCTCTGAATCGCACAGCTGATTTACATATGGTTAGATAAATGGGAATCAGCAAATATTTTCGGAACTCGTAAAATGTTTTTAAGATGCTCTGATAAGTCAGCGTTTAATCCTTTCTCCCATAAATAGGACAAAAGATCTTTGCCATGTTTTCTCTTAAGTAAATATATTTTAAAACCGTTCCAATTTTCTATTCAGCTGTCACTATGAATGGACATGGCAGCTGGAATGAAGGTTAACACATCACACCTCGACTTTGAATTTCCTGCCTTTTGTTTTCTTGAATCATAGCCTTGATGTTGTTTAAATAGTGCTCTGTATATTTAATTTCCTTTTTCTCTTTACAAAGATCAAACAATTTTAAAATATCACTCCATCTTTCACAGTGGGTTATAAAAGTGTTCTTGAGCTGAAATTGAACTGGCCTCTTATTTAAACATAGAAATATATATATTTGGGCATTCTAATCCAGTCATTTATTTCATTGATTGATGGCTTGGGCAGAAATGTATTTGTGCACATTTAACCACGTCATGTGCTTTGTATTTAAAGATAACACCGCTGATAGTGACCTCTAACTGTATTCTCAGATGGCTGGGCAAAGAACATGCATCTTCCAGGGTACATGTACACAAAGCCTGTTCTTTGCTGTTCATGGACCGTGACATTTGTGACGCTCCCTCTTCATCTCAGATCCTCCCCAAAGTCAAAGATGTGTGGAGTTAGAAGGACATTTGGATATTATTTAGCCCAACTGCCTAAATGAAGGAGTCGTCCGACATTCTCTAGCCTCTGCTTGTAACTTTCAGCGATAAGACATTCTGCCCTTCAAAAAGTTCGCCCATGTCATTATGACTCACCTCTAAGTCTTAGAAAGTTCCTCCTTTCACTGAGCCAAAGTTTTCGTTTTTCTAACTTCCACCTATTTGTAGTGCCCTGTAGACCTACACAGAATACATCTTTAGGACGTCTTTAGGAGAAAATTCTTACATCTTCTCTTTCGTCTTCTCCAAATGAAAAATGAAAATTCTCCAAATGAAAATTTCTCATTTCCTCCAGCAGTTCCCCACTATCCCGACAACTGCCTGCCAACCCACATCAATTTGTCGACTTGTCTCTTTTGCGTAGTTCTTAAAACTCTTTATGTGGCCTGACCAGCCCCGTGACACAGAGGAACCTACACATTCCCCTTTCTTCTATCCTCTGACACATCTCACAAGTGAATTGTGTATGTTCGCGACTACATGGCATTCTCGCCTAATAACTAACTTGTACTTCAAAGGGCTCTATATCTTTTTTTTATAACCAGTTAAGTCATATCTATTCCATCCAGTATTTGTCCATCTTTTCAATCCCATCTTTTTTCTTTCCTCCTAGTCATTGTTCCAGAGTTATTTTTTGCAAATTCTGTCAAAAGAAAAAAAAATAAAAAATTTGTTCTCTCTTCAAGCTTGGTTTCAACCGAAAAGTGGACAGACATGTCTTTGCTGTTTTCATTTAAGCCACGATGAAAACATCGCGGATGGGGCTCAGTATGGACCTCTTTAACGTGCCATTAAAGACAGCTGTCCTCCCCAGCTCTGTGTCAGCTCACTAACTGACAATGCCCAGTTCACGATCCTTCGACCAGCTATCTCTGGCGTAAGTTCTGTCTTGTTCAAAAAGATATAATGAGAAACTTTGTCAAATGCCTTGTGCAAATTATGCTACATCTAAATAGCACATCTTGACCTACAATTTAACCACCCAATCAAGAGTGGATTAGATGCCCTTCCTCAGGTTTCCATAGCAAACTATATTTATGCTTGTAACAGCAATTAATATGTTGCATTGCAATCACTCATTTATAAATATTTTCATCCTGATTAGATTGTGGGGTCTTTCTTGGCAGAGACTAACCCTTTCTATTCAGCGTATCACTAATATGTACTGGTGGAGCCTGGCAAGGAATAGGTGTTTGATAGATGCTGGTTGAATTAATGGATAGATAAAGAAAGAGTGGTTTGATCCAGTACAATGGAAGCAGCAGTTTGGAAGGTATGTGGAGTTGAGTTGTCTGTGGGTGAGTGGAGTAGATTTCCACATTACCAGGCTTTATGCACAGGTTTGGGAGTCTGGAGAAAGAGTTGGCCTGACAATATAAATTTTAGAATAATCAGGCAATGAGTGAAACAAAAGCCAAGGCCATGAGTGAGATTACTCAGGAAGAAGGTACCGGACGAGAAGGGAAGCGACACTGCCTATAGATCGGAACCTGGAGCTCTACCACCTAGCTGCCTGAATATAAGTTCTGCCACTAGCTTGGGCAGGCGACAACCTCGTGGGCTTTAGTTTGCTCAACTGTAAGATAGGGATGCAATAAATCGTTTCTACTTCACGTGTATAAAAAATGAGCAGAGAGGTAGAAGAGGGACTAAGAAAGCACCGTGTCACACAAACCACAGGAGAGTTTCAAGAAGAAAGCACTCATCGGCAGTGTCAAGAGCGGCAGAGTGGCCTGGGTGTTGGAAGAAACTTCTGTTGAGATGTAGCAAGAGCAGGCAGATTTTAGTGGCTGGGAGGTAAGCAAGTGGAAACAGCATGCATAGGAAGTTGTAATAAAGGTTGCCTGTGGAGGGAGGCTCTTCATGCTCCTTACTCAACCCTTAACTATTCCTCCTCAAGATGGCATCGTCGCCTATGCCACAGAAATGCAGAGCTTATCAACTATAGTTGAGGGTGAATCCAGACGGAATGGGACAGGAGCAATATGAAGATAATTGGTGTAAACAAGGCAGGAGGTAATTATTAAAATTTCAACATGTATTCACTGAGCACCTACTGTGTGCCAGGCACTGTTCTAGGGGCTGATGATATAGCATGGAATAAAACAGACATTTTCCCTGCCTTCGCAAAGCTTTCATGTTAATGGAAGAGATAATCAAGTAAACGATTCTGAACAATTTTGATAGCTGAAGTATTATAAGTCATTAGCAAGGTGACATGACAGATATTGACTAGGAGGTAGAAAAGATTGGGATACAGAGTGATCTGGGAAACTGTCACAGAAAAAGCAACATTCAAGTTAAATCCTAGAGCTGGGGGAAATAAAGTGATGTTCCGATTCATTGGCCCTCAAAAAAGAAAAAAGAAAAACAGCCCTGATTTGTAGTTTTGCCCCAGTTTTATGGTGTAAATACACCACGGCTAATTTCCAGATACCAACATATCACCAAATGTAGAGCTGGGAAGAAAGGTACACATTTGGCTCTGGCAAGTCGGCAGAAGCCATTTCCAGCACACCACTGGCAGAATGTTCCAGATGAAAGAAGAGCATGCGAAAAGACACTGCAGCAGGAAGGAGCTCAGGGTGACTGGGGACAGGAACCGTGGACAGTCAGAGAAGCTGACAAATGCCAGATTTTGCATGCAAGGAGTTGGATCTAACTCTAACTCCTTGGGACAAGATCCGATTTACATTGTTTTGTGGAGAATGAATTAGAGTAGGGGCTAGCCAGTTAAGAGTTATCGAAGCTGTTCAAGCGAAAATCAGGATGGGAGCAGTGGAAATGAATGAAGTGGACATATTTGAGAAGACATTATAGTGGCACAAGGTAGGACTTACTGGTGGATTGGATGTAACAGCTCAGGGAAGGGAGTGCTCAGAATGATTCCTAGGTTATTATCTTGACCAGCTGGGAGGTGTCTGATGCCATTTATTGAGATGTGAAAGAGGGGAGGAAAAATGGATTTGAGGATTACTTTGAGATGCATAGTAGATACCCAAATAAAAATGTTAAGTGGATCTAAGAATCTGGAACAGAGGGGTAAGGTTGGGGATACAGATATAGATTTGAGAGTCATCAGGTGGCAGCTGAACGATGTGACTGGTTGGCATTACATAGAGAGAGTGTATCGATGGGAAAGAGATCAATCCCTGAAGAACTCAAGCCTTTAGTGGTCAGCTAGAAAAAGAGAATACGGCCAAGGAGACCAGACAAAGTGACCAATGAGGTAAGAAAGAAACAGGTCATCGTGGTGTCACAGACCTGGAGGAGAAAGTATTTCAAGATGCAGGAAGTAGTCCGTTGGGTTGAATGCTGCTGAAAGGTCAAGTGACAAGAAGACAGAGAAGTACCCATGGGATGAAGCAACATGGAGGTCATGGCAGCCTTGAGGAGAGGTGTTTCAGGCCCTGGTGATGCAAAATGAATCAAGATAAAACCATCAGTTCTGACATGGAAAAGCAGAAGCCTGGTCCAACCCTCTGGAGAAGTTGTGCAATGCTCTGGGGAAGAAAGCAGGAGGCCGACAGTCTCTCTCACTCACTAAATAGCTGTGCAGTTCCAAAAAGTCAAGTAACCTCTCTGGACTACCATCAGCTATTCTATGCCAGGCTCTGAGTAAGAAAAAGACCAGGTCCCTGCCCTTGAATGACTGTTTCTAATTTACTGACTTGCATCAAAACGTGTGTGTGTGTGTGTGTGTGTGTGTGTGTACGTGTGTGTGCGGGGGAGGGGGCTTACCTCTGCAATGAGATAATAGGATTCTTGAAGCTGTATCGTGCTCATCTTGGTACCCCCCACAGAGCCTAGTGCAATGCCTGGCACGTACTGTGCACTTAATATTGGGGTCACGAATATGTTGTCATACTCTTAAAAATAAGATTTACCATTTTCTGATTCATGTGCAAATCTTGACTCTGCCATTCATTATTTGAGCAAATTACTTAACCTCTCTGTGCCCCAGTTTCCTTAACTATTAAACGTGAATAATAATAATGGCATCTATATCATGATATATTATAAAAATTAAAATGGGCGTCTTGCAAGTGATAAGCTATTATTATTAATAATATGTGTGCATGGTAGAAAATTCAGCATAATCAGAATTTATGAAGTAGCGAACCAAACCACTCATGACTTAACAACTAAAGACAACCATTGCTTATATTTTGGTGTATGTCCTCACTCCTCTCTTCATATGATGCAAAGAATTATTACCCAAATTTGAGTGGTTCAAAGGGCAGTTGTTCGTGATGGTGCTTTATTGGAAATATTGTACAGAGCTCTTAATATTATGCCTCTTATTTTCCCTTCACGTAAAACAGAGTGAAATTATGTTCCTGCTGTTATATTTTAACAGAATGTGTATATTAAAAGTTCCCAGTTATTTGAGTCTTTCAGCTTGAATCTTAAACGTCTTATAAACATCATCTTATTGACCTGTCGCAACGACGCTTTGTGGTAGGTACTATCCTCATTTTACTGATGACGAACATGAGGATCGGAGGACGTGGCGTTACTATTGCTCACCGATATCCAGTTCTGCTCTCTTCCGCTCTGCCATACTGATAGTGGCTGGGGCCATACTAACTTTGGTCAGTGAAATGGAAGCAGAAGTGAGGCGTTACTCCTGAATAAGAACATGTAGTTGCTGATGCTTACCTCTCCACCAGTGGTGATCATGGAAACCAAAGTAGATGCGGAGCGTTAATGCTGAGCCGGCATGAGAATATCTGTATCAGACTTTGCTTGAGCGAGAAATAAACCTTTTTTGTTTTCCGCCCCTGCAATGTTGAGACTGTTTGTTACCACAGCATAGCTTGGCCTATCCTGACTAAGGCAGAGCGCTTAGAAGACTCTGCAAAGTCACAGAGCTTGTAAGGAGAGCAGCCAGGATTTGGACCCAGGTCTGTATGAACCAAAGCTCACGTTCAATAGCTTGTCTAAGAAGAGTAAGATACAGATTTTTTTGAGACATAGTATAACAGCTGTCATCAGGTTTTTTATTTCACCTCAAATATGGTAATGATGGCATTATCATTTCCCCAGATCTGAGCATTTTGGGGGCAAAAATAGGGGAAAAAAAAGGGAAAAAAAAGGGAAAATAACCTTACCATTTATGGTAGGGTATGTGTTGTTGTCATCCTATGAGAATAATAAAAAGACATATTTAACTTGTAAAGCAAGAAGCGTGGTAACAAAGCTTGAAAAGGAGAAGCATCTAAGTTAAATAGAATTAATAAAATAACTTTTACCAGGCAAGAAGTTTCATTGACAAATCTTTCAGAGGAACCTGTGGGAAGCTAATCCAAGGCTTAGGGTGTGAAGAAAAGGTGATCAAATTGGAAAGTCAAGCAGCTAGATCAAAGTTTTAAAGACAGAAATTGCTGAATACCCAGCTGGGTTGAGTGGATAAAAGAGGGAAGAACAGGCAAAACACAAAAACAGCCATAGTTTTTCAGATTATGACTGTTAAGACAGCATAAAGCCCTAGATTATAGGAAGAACTATGACAGGAACTCCACAATTTGTAGAAAGAGTCCCCCACCACCGGCATCTGGCTGCTGGGGTATCCGTCTCAAAAACCGAGGCAGAAGGCATGTGATTGGCTTTTGCTGATTTCATCCTTCAGGGTGGAAGATATGTTAAATCTGAGCGTGGCTCCTAAATTATTCAAAAAAAATTAAAGACAGCTACTTCTCGGTGTCTGTAATTCACCAGCTGATCATATTAGACACTTTTTAAAGTTAGAGCATTAATAAAAAGAAAAAGAGATCTCTTTCTTGAATCAGTAGACAAAGAAGGAAATAGCTCCAACTGCCTATTTTCCTATTCTCTCAGCCCTGATCCCAGGACAGGATATTATCATGGTCCAGGCACTTTCCCCTCAGGGATGGATGTGATGGGTGACAAATGAGGTGTTAATGGCTCCACTGGACTGAAGTCGAGATGCATGTGGGTCTTTGCCAAGGTTCTTTTCCAGAGAGAACAGAAGGTACGGCACTGGGTCTTGATGTATTATCTAAGCAGAATGGATGTCACACCCTCTGCAGCCCTGCGGTAATCGGGGCCATGATGGGGTCCCAGCATCTTCTAGCGTGCCTCACCAACTCTGTCCACCAGAAACATGCCTATTCCTCGTGAAGTCATCTCCGCCATGGCTATCACATTGGAATCAGAGGCTTCATCAGCTCTGGCTTGATTGCTTTATCTAGCGTACGAGGTTTATACTCCAGAATTAAATAATTTGTGTGGTCAAGTTGTACAGAGCATTACAAGGCTGTCAGCAATTTCCTAGCACCCCAAACTAACACATCCCCAAATGCTAAAGCTAAACATACTCAAAATAATATTCACTCCACCTTTTCTCAATGGGAGATAATCATAATACTGCATAAGAAATTCTTCACAAGGAAGAAGTTTTTGCCATTTTGATGGAGTCTCCATCTTTTGGTATTGCACGTAAAAATATTTTACTCCTTATCAACCTTTCGTGTGGGTATAAAGAGAGCCAGCCCTATCTACCAGAGGGATGTGTGTAATTCCCTAGCTTGGTGGCCAAAATCACAGTTTTGGTTTCTAGGGGCACAGAGCATGTTGCTAGCGTGGCTTGGTGATGTTGAATTTCCCCAGCTAAAAATCAGAACTTGTTTGCAGTCAGCACTAAAACTAGGTTTGCCTGAAACTACACTATCTCCTGCTTTTCCCTGACAAGCACTGGCATTGTAGAAGGCCTAGATGTTTTTCTCCTCTCTAGTTCACCGTCCACAGTGGTTGTTTCATATTAAGCCTGGTTTGCATCATGGTGAAGGATTATGAAAAAAAAGATTGCCCTTAGGTGGTTTTCACTTAAGAGCAAGAAGAAGCTTTCCCAGCGAATCTCTCCTGGCATCACTTTGGTCAGAACTGGGTCACATAGCCATTGAGCCAGTCATTTGTAAGGGGGATGAGAAGGTCTTTGGTGTTTCGAGGACCTTGGGATTTTTAGGGCATTTCCTTTCTTCTTTACGTACTCACTTTGTAGTCTTAAAATATAAATTTAAACATGTTTCTCAATGGTTCAAGCTGTGATGGATAATTGATTTTAACAGAAAAAGATGGTAACGCTGATAGTATAAAGTTTCTCAAGAATGAAGGAGGAAGTAGGAGCCAAGGCACAGGTGTAGAGGGGAGGGGACTGTCCCCAAGGAGGGAAGGGACCCCTCCTTCATTATCACAGGGGGAAAGGAAGATCAGAACAGGTCCAGTCTAGGCAGGTGACTGGCCACCACTGTTCTTTTTGATCGACTGAGTGGAGCCACCCACTGCACAATTTCAACTATATTTACTTACATGGGGACAATTTTTTTGGCCTTCTAGGCTGTTGACAAGCCCTGTCAGAAAATACTGTTGAAAAGTGCACCCTTACCCAGAGTGCCAGCATTTATAGTTGTGCTTTCCCTCTGAAGGTTTAACATTTTAAAACATGCTCGAAGAAGTGTATTTAGTGTCCCCTTTAGATAACGGCTTCTTCTCCACTCACTGTCACCTCATGACAAGCCCTGGCTCTGCTTTGAACCAAGTGTCCCAGAGGTTTAGGCACAGGCTCGTGGAGCAAGATAAACTAAGAAAGCACCCTTCATACTTATCAAAGTTCCATTAAGGAAAGCTATCTCTCCCAAGATATTTATTAATTACAAGTGGAAAAACTGTAACTTCACCAATTAATCAAGGCCAGCATCGCTGGTAATAGGACATATTAATTTCATGCGCTTCCTGATACGAGAACTCAGAAGGAAACATCATTTCTATAGCCTTCACGCCGCAAACGCTTACCACAATCCAATCATAAGGAAACATCAGACCAACTCGAATCAAGAGATATTCAACAAAACACTGACCAGTAGTCTTTAAAAGAGCTGAGGTTGTTCAAATGTCCTTCAATGGATGGATGCTTAAATAAACTGGGTCCATCATAGCATGGAATAAAAACTCAGCAGGAAAAACAGATAAACAATTGATAAATGCAACAACTTGGATGCATCTCCAGGGAATTGATTCCACATAGTAAGATGCTATTTATACGGCATTCTTGAAATGACAAAACTACAGAGATAGAGAACAGATTCATGGTTGCCAGGAGTTAGGGAGCGGGAGAGGAAGGGAGGTAACTGTAGCTCCTTCACTTTGGGATCCTCGTGATGGAACTGACTTTTGGTGGCAGTTACCCAAAATCACAAATGATAAATTGCACAGAACTAAACACCCCCACCCCAGCCTCCCATACACACACAGATATACATGAGTCCATATAAAACTGCTGAAATCTGAGTGAAGTCCATGAGTTGTATCAATGCCCATTTTTTGATCATGATTCTGGACTATAATTATGCAAGATGTTACCACTGAAAGAAACCGGGCGAAATGTCCAGGGCTCTCTCTGTATTCTTTCTTACAACTGCATGTGAATCTACAATTATCTCGAAATAAGAAGCTCTTAAAAAATATGTTAAGGTTCCAAAAGTTAAGGAAAGATTTAGGAACAGCCCAGCTTAGAGGAGACTGAGGAGTCATGATAACTAAATGCAATGGGGGACCCTGGATTAGACACTGAGCCAGAAAAAGGACGTTTGTGGGATAAAGTCTGTAGTTGGGGTCACAGCAATGTTCAAGTCTTCGTTTCGATCAATGTATTGTTGTTATATAAGATAGTAACGATAGGGGGAGCTAGGTGAAAGGATCTCTCTCTTATTTTTGCAACATTTTTAATGCATTTAAAATAATTTGAAATTTTCTAAATAATTTCAAAATTTTGAAATAAAATAACTTCAAACGCTCTATAAGGAAAAGTTTCTTTTATCCTAATTGGAAATCTTGATAAGTGCCTTCAAATATAAATCAGAAAACTAACAAATTAGAACAAGCAAAAACAAACAAACAAACAAAAAAACCAAAGGAAAACATAAGCATGCATAATTTCTCAATATTCTTATCTATAGATGTCTTCAAGTTTAGGACCATGCGTAGCAGCTATGATATCAAATCCTGGAGTTTAAACATCACACTGATACTACTTTTCCCTTCTAGGAGCTGCTACAACCCATTCTGTTAAAATTTGCTTGATTCGACATCTGTTCCTTAGAACAACTTTCTCCACTGATGACTATCCTGTGAACAAGCCATCTCCTGCTCCCCGACATGCCATTTATGGTATAGATCAAAGCTGGCCTTCAGGGCACTTTGACTGGTTCCAAAGATCAGAACCGATCCAGGCTGTCTCCAGGTCTAGAGAAGTGACCCAGCATACCTCGACACGTCTTGCAACACGATTGGTTGAAATGACTACTCTATACTCATGATCTCATCGTCACACTTTCAAAGCCAGGGGACTCAGAAGAGACAACCAGCTCCCGCCTGGCATCGTGTGGGCATGTTCTCTAGGCTCAGCCCCCACCACGTTCTTAGGCCAAGTCATCGAAACGAACCAGGTTTTGCTGTGTGGACTTTCTTCCCCTTCCTTTATATAATTATTTTTCCAAGCATGGAATTTAGAGGAGAGGTCACTTTTTCTGCATGGGAATCTGTCTGCTTTCTTTTTATGGTCATTTCTATATCCAGAAGGTCCCAGGTCCAGTACACCATGAGGCGTTCTAGTAAAGCTCCCCTGAGCATGTGTCCCTGTGTTTGCTTGCTGTCTTGTCACTCCAGACCTCATTCTCTAGAGGCCACTCCCTTCCAGTTCCTTTCAGTCCCCAGTTTTTCTGTTCTAGTGGAAAAAGTACACTTCTTGAGTTTCTTCTTTGGGTTCTTATCTGCAGCTCTGGCCCAAGGCTGGACTGGTCTGGTTTTCATCCATCTAACTGCAGAGGTTAGAGCAGGATGGACAGAAGTTTGGACATAGCAGTCTGGGAAAACGTCACTTATAAACCGGACTTGATACATCTGTCCTGCTGGCAGCCGGAGGCCCACCAGGCATCCAACTGGCTCTTTGCCTCTTCCAAGAGGCTCAGTCCAACGAGGAGCTCACTCATAATCTTCACTCTGGCAGAAGCACGCATCCTGCTCCAGACAGCCCAGCGGGCTGGGCACATCATGGGCCCCGTTAGGCCACGAGCAGCCTCCCGCCCCAGCAGGTGCACGGGGGGAGAGCTAGACACCCAGCGAGAAGAGGAAGGCTGGAGGACCCACAGGGTGTAAAGCTAAGTTCCCAGAGTCCAGACTCCTGAGTCAATATGTTCAGTATCCCATAGAAGATCCAGCTGAGAACTGCAGGTACTTCATCTTCAAACCAGTTGTCTGGCACCAACGACTAAAGAAAACCTGTCCCTCCACTCCAACCTCACTGGTATAAAACTGTCGTCTGCTAGAATGTTAAGCAAATCTGCACTGAAATCTCAGAGTGAGTGGCTGCCCAGGGTTCTGGCCACGCAGGAGAAGGGGACAGAGTAGGACATGGATGCTATTTCAGGCCTCACCAAGGGTCTCTGTCACTTCAGCAACGTTGCTCAGCTAAGAGGGTTTCCAGGCTCACCGCAGTGAGCAAGAGGGCTGAGCCCATCTCACCAGCGGGCTGCGGGTGCTCAGTGGAGGCTGGCTAATGCCTGTCACATGGCTGGACTTAGATCCCCCATGCCAGGCTCACAGCACACTCCTGCCGCAGCCCGAGGTGCAAAGTGGCACCAGGAGGGGGCCAGCCACTGTGATTCTCGCCCACTGCACCTTCTGACGTGTTCCAAAGGTCCTTGAAGGAGGGGTCCAGCTGCCGTGGGCACCGTAGGTGGGGAAATCGTCCATGGAACTCTGTGACATTTTCTTTCTGTTTATTCTTTATATTTTAATGGAATTCTGTGGTCCAGACTTGGTTTCAGACTCTGTGCTCTCAGAGTCAGCTAAAGTACAAAGTGGGGGGAAAAAAAGAGAAAGTAGTGGGAAAAATTAGATTCTTGATTTGTGTCCAGATGGTACTGGACGAAAATAGACTCAGAGATTCTCACTGCAAATTTGCCTCTGGTATGACGCTCCCTCCCTTCACTTAAGGTCTTCTTGGTAGAAGAAGGAATGGGAATGGGAAAAATACTGGGAACGTTCACTTTTCTCTTTCCCAGCCATATATTAAAAGGCTCGTGCAGGTTCCAGCGGAGGGCTTCGTGGGACACCAGGAGTCTCACCGCAAGCAGGGGTCTGTCCGGGATGCTGAGACTTTAACCAGCTTGGAGGAGACCCCTGGGAGGCTGGCCTGCAGGCAGGATGGAGCTGGTGAGCTCTGCAGGCGGCAACAACGTGCGTGCGACGTGCTGGGGAAATGCAGAGGCAGCTGGCCTGGCTGTGAGGGGCCACACGGCCCTCCCTCGGGCTCCGTGTTCAAACTGAAGGAGCGAGGCCTTGGGCTCTGGCTCCCCGGCCTGCGGGAGCAGCAAAGGTGTCAGACGTGGGCTGTTCTCCCTTCATCACAGGAAGAAGCCGACAGGGGCTCGGTGAGGAAGTGGAGGGCACACGGTCCTCGTTGAGGATAGCGTGGGGAGACCTGAGGGCGTCCACTTATCGGAAACAGAAAACCTGACAGGTTTAATGTCTCACCTCAGATACCGCAGGGTAGGAGCTCGACGACAAAACCAAAGTGACCCCGGGGCCCCACCCTGACCAGATAGAGGCCACACGTCTTATCCCAAAGCCCAGTCCCCATGGTTGTGGTGATATTCACTGGGAACATCACGGATGTCCATAAGCTGCCACACACGGCAGGCGGCCTAAAGTCCAGGGCCTCCTCCACTGACAAGCATCCCCGTGGCAGTCAGTCAGATGCCAATGAAATGAGTAGTGGCCAGATGGAAAGTACTTTTTTAAAATGCAACTTTCTCACAATTCGGTTTCCTTCCCGATGTTTAAACTGCCTTGGAGGACAAGTAGAATGCCAGCAAGTCAGTCCTTGGCTCTGCGTGCCAGGGCCAGGCAAAGGAGAAGCCAAAGAAATCTACGAGACAAGAACCAGGCAGATGCCAGAACTAAGAATGGGCGGATGGGCCAAAGAAAGTGTCCACTTGAAGGTCAGGCAGCAAGGTGAGACTCAGACCCCAGGCCGCAGGCTGCCGTCACACCCCAAGGAGACACTGAGGGCGAAGCCGGACCCATAGCGTCTCTTTGGGCACTGGGATTCAGATGTGGGGACCTCTTTAGAGTTTGCCTGGGGCCACATCTGGGTGCACCTCCGATGTCTTTCAGAGCTGGAGGGTTTGAACTAAGATCTTTCAACTTTCCTCAGCCCCTTCACTTATACGTTGGGTATTTTCTCATCTTCGAACCAGCATAAGGGGCAGCTTCGCTGTGTGGGCGAAATTCTTGAACAGAGAACGATAACGTTTTGCATTTTAGTATGCTTCATATTTGACAAAGCACTTTCATGTTTCTTCTCTCTTGCGGGTCTCAGAATTATCCTGACAGGCAAAAAGGAAATGACTGGACTCCATAGACCATTAGGCTCCTTGAGGACGGGGACTATGTCGTTCATCATTGTAACCTAAGCACTTAATATGCTGCGTGGTACAGAGTAGATACCGAGCTAAATATTTGCTTAACAAAGGGATGGATGGATGGATGGATGGATGGATGGATGGATGGATGGATGAGAGAGTGAATGGATGGATGTAATTCTTAATTTCACTTACTAGTGTGTGGTTTTGTCCAAGTCTCTAAATCTTATTTTTCTGATCTATAAAATAGCAGTAATGATATTATTTCTTCTACCACAATAGAAAAAAAGGAAGACATCAGCTCGCTCAGTGTCTCAGAGATTGGGAATAGAGCCAGAGCTTGAACTAGGATCTCCTGATTCCTAGCCCACTGTTTGTCCCATTGTATTATGGTGGAGGGAGGAAGGAATCTACTGAGCGTTTATCTGTCAGGCTCTGTTTTAAAGACTTTAAAATCCTCATAAAAGCTCTATGGGGTAAATATTACTAGTCTTAATTTACAGAGAAGTTAAGTGACTTGTCCAAGATTTCACAGTGAAGTTGGGATCGAAACCCAAGTTTCTCTGACTTCAAAATCAACTTTTTCACCACCTGCCATATTTCCTCTTTAGCTCACACCAAGTCCCTAGTTGGAGGCCTCCCAGATTCCCCATCTACCCTGGGAACAAGACTGGCAATGGCTTCTATGCTCTAGCACCACAGTGGGACCCACCACCTGAGCAATTGCCACAGGCTTAATTATTGATCAACACACACAAACAACTGTGCAAAGTTGGAATATTGGCAAAAACATTGCTGTCCACCGCCACATTCTAGATCATCAAACTGTTCTCTGGTTGCCCAGATTTTTTTATTGCAGATAATCTAAAAATCAGCAAGAAATGATGACATTTATGAGACTAGTTCTATGGAACCTTTTATGGCCCCAAAGAAACTCAAAATATATGAAGATCTATTGTGGAAGTCACAATGTAGGAAGACATGGAGGAAAATAAAAACAGGGCTTAATCTAAATCTTTTCATGCATTTTCTATTAGAGTAATTGGTTGCATTTTTTCCCAGCCAGGAAGCAGGTATAGAGAGAAACTTAGAATCTAAAACTTGGTTCAGAATGTTTCAATATGGGGCACACCTGTGCTCAGCAGGAGAGAAAGAAAAATGGGGTAGAGAAAGAAATAGCTTTAATCTTGGAACAAATGGAAACTCTTAATGGGTGGGGCTTGAATAGGTCTGTCTCTAGGATGTATTTCTCTATAAGTTACAACTTAGCTACAAGTGACCAAAAAAAAAAACCAGCTTAAATCAGCTTAAAGCAATATATTAATATATAGGTCCACATAACTTACAAGTCTACAGGCAGGTTGTTATAGACAAAACGTTTGTGTCCTTCTCAAATTCATATGTTGAAACTCTAGTCCTCATCGTGATGGAATTTGCAGCTGGGGCCTTTAGGACTAATTAGGTTTAGATGAGGTGATAAGGGTGGGGTCCTCATGATGGAATCAGTGCCCTTATAAGAAGACACCAGAGAGCGTTTGTAGCCTCCTCTTCTCTCTCTCTCTCTCTCTCTCTCTCTCTCTCTCAGCTCTCAACAGAATCCAACCAAGCCATGAGAAATAAAACTCTGCGGTTTAAGCTATCCAGCCTATGGTATTTTGTTATAGCAGCTGGAGCTGGCAAAGACACGGGCTTGGCTTCAGGCACGGCTGGCTACAGGAGTTCAGAGCCGTCACTACTGTCTTGTTTCTCTCTCCTAGTATCTCGCTTCTCCTTATTCTCTCACAGCGTCACTCTCAGGAAAGTTTATGCGTCGGGGAAACAAAACTGGCTCCCAGGTTCAGGTTGGAAGGGCAGCCTAGATGGAGGTCTCTTCATCTGTCCCAGAGTTCCCAGCAAAGTCCCATTACATCTCACTGGCTCTGATGGGGCCCTGTGCCTACTCGTGAACCAATTTCTGTGGTCGGAGAATGTGACATGCGGATTGCCTTTGGCCTAGGCCACACGCTTCACCCTGATTCTGTGGGCATAGCCCCCACTGGAAGGAGGCTGAATGGGGTGGGGGCTGTGGATGCCGAATACACAAAGAGCACATCTCACCCCAAAAGGTTAGTGGAGCCTGGGTGGGGGCCAAGCCAGGTCTCAAAAACAAGGCCTTAAAACGAGAAAAGAGTGATACAGTAAGGGAGCAGATCAACATCAGCAAATAAAAGGCTGACTTATCTCAATAACCGTGTACACCGAGTTTATTATCAAGCCATAAAGAATTTCATCCTAAATAATAAATTAAAACGCAGAGTTTGTTAATGTGAAAAATTATACCTTATGTAACTTAAGCTGCAAAAGTCAGTGCATGGGATCCTACAAAGGGTTGTTTTATCATATAGAAATGTTTTTTATTTAAATAAGTACAGGTGCACCTTACTTTCCACTGTGTATTCATTCCTGAAATAGTGTGTATAAACTGGATTTGAGACCAATGGATTGCGTTTTCAAATTTGGGGTGCTAAGGAGCAAAATGCACTTACAGTGTGAGAAATCTCCCTTATTTTCTCTGCAAGTTTGGATTGTAGCCTATTGGTTTCTTGTTAAGCAAGGCCTTGGTAGGATCCTTAAAACACACACACACACACACACACACACACACACACACTCCCCATATTCCAAAATCCACAGACCACATAGCAGTACCTGCAAAAACAGCTTAAAGTTTTGTCCCAATGATATTTGTCCCTATGAGTCCATTTTTTGTAGAACTAAATCTCTTTAAATTTACTTCCCCAGACTATGTTGCTCCCTGGACAACAAATTCCATAAACAGATGGCCCTTCAGTGACTTGACAGCAGAAAGAATCCAGGAGCCAATGGTCTCCCCGAGCCAAAAAACAAAATTCTGTTTCAATAGCGTTTCCATTGGATCCAAGGTCAGGCCCCCGTGGTAGCTGGATGGTACTAATTAGCACACAGTCCAGCTAAGTCAAATGGGTCTCACTGGCAGCGCCCACACTGGGGGCCATCAGGACAGATGCCAAAGTAAGATGTCACGTGTGAACTGCTCTGATTTGTTGATTTAGAAGTTTGATTGGGACTGTTGGTAAGAGCTGATATGGAGTCAGGACTAGAACTAAAGCTGTGCTTAATAGGAATTTTCTCTTGCCCAGGCTAGGAACTCAGAGGTTTCCTTCAGCTGGGGGCATGCATGGTGATCTTTTAAGAACAATCTCTTCCATCTAAAAATCTCTAGGACTTATGAATATGATCATGACATAAACATCAGAAAGGAGGCCAACAAAGGCAAAGAGGACGTAGTTTTGGCCTTTGTAAATGAGTCTCTTTTTCAAGATAAAGCGGGAGAGGTGCAGATTGCAAAGGACTTACAAGCGCTTACTCCTGTTCGCCATCCCCTGCACCCTCTCAGGAAGTCAGCAGGGAGCTCCTTTCCAGGAAGAAGCAGCGACCTCTCTACCTAATATGCTTTCGAGGGGCACTTGTGCCTCACCCCCAGGGATCATCTCCTCCAGGTGCCCTCCCGATGCTAAAGCTCTTTCCACAGCAATCCCAACGTTGGGTTCCTCAAGTTCAAGGGCAATCGTTCTGGGAATTGCTGGTTTAAATCCACTAACATGGACCTTCGCGATGTCGGAGCCTTCCATGAGACGGTATCTAATCCCTAAGCAACTTGACAGACAGGCAGACTACCATTAATACCATTTTACAAATGAGAAAACGGGCATTTAAAAAAATTGAGGCACTTTGCTGGGTCTCGTAGGGTTTTGAGAAGCAAAAGAGTTGGAAAGGGATATTAAAGTATGCGGACAAGGAAACTTTACCTGCTTCACAATTATCCCAAAGGCCAAGCCCCCGAACAAGTCACAACACAGGGGCTAGACCAGGCATGGGGTGGGGTGAGGACAGGGGTACCCACAAAGTAAGATGTGATACCCGCATCGGAATAAACATGTCTGTCATCATTTTTCCGTACCAAGGGTTCCAAGGTGGAAAAGAAAGAATTCTCATGATTCTCCCTCCTTATCTCCTGTCAATCATGAACATGTGCCCATCCCACCGATTTTTACACTTGAGGCCTGAAGGTTGAGAGTAGCTGCAAACAGGAAAGAGATTCCCCACAGGCCTCGCACAGAATCAGCCTGGGCAAAAGGAATCAAGCCCAGAACTGAGAATTATGGTACCTGATACTGTCTCTGAGTCCCCCTCACCGCAACACTCCTCAAAGACTGTCAGATGTAATATATTGAAAACGACGGACCACGCTCAGTTATCTATGCTTTGCTTTGTAATCCTAAGCTCGTTCCACTACAGAATGCTCCAGTTGATCAGTGTACCCTAGATCGGGACAGATCAGGAAATGGCTGATTTCTTTCTGTGTCCCCTCAGGCAGCTGACCCGCCTGGGCAGGTCTGAGATGCTGGACCAGAAAGCACTACGATGTCCAGGAATCCAGATGCTCCTTATTAAGACATTTAGAGTTTGTGCCGTTAAATTGATTTGTCCAATTACTAGAAAAAAAAAAAAATTAGGCTCTGTTAGCTCTCTTGGCAATTTCCCACACTTTAGAATCAAAATTCTCTCCAACATACTGAAGAGGATATAAATAGTATGACTTCCACTCAGTGGGCTTCTGAATCTGTTGACTTATTCATGTAACTAACTTTTATTGAGCACCTACTATGTGCCTGGCCCAGTGACAGCTGCTGGGCCTTCAGAGTTCTGCACTGGAGACCAATTATGACAATGGCGAGTGATCAGTTTGCAAGAGGAACAGGAATGGCTACCACTAGGAAAGCAGAGTTCAGGGTCAAGGCCGCAACTGAGGCCGACAGGCCGATGAAGTGTTGGCCGTCACTGAGCAGACTCGGGCTTCCTCTGCACTCTGGGATCCATTTTTATACTCAGATTCAAAGTGCAGCAGGATGCCTCCTGACAAATGAATCCACGCCGCCCGTCACACATCATCAGGAAAGTGGCACGTGTTTCAGGGACCCTGAGCGTGTGTCGTCTGGCCTGGCAGGCAGAGCTGGCCTCTCTGCAGCTCTCCCCACACTGAGTCCTGGGGACCTTGGGGATAATGTAGGAGCCAGAGTCGAAAATGCTGACCAGCTTGCCCAATGCGCCACTCATTCAAGTAGTCTCTCATTCACGTAACGGATGTTTATACTGTACCTATGGTTACCAGATACTGCTCTGGGGGCCTGAAAAAGGATAAAACTCACTGCCCTGTGGGGCTGACAGCCTCGGCGGCAAACCAGACAACCGCCAATCCCTGTCCTAAGTGCTTTACATATTTCGTCTTCACCACCACTCTGTGAGGTAGGTGCCATTATTAACCCCAATTTCCAGACAAGGAAACTGAGGCACAGAGAGGTCAAGTAACCTCCCCAAGATCACCAGCGAGGAAGTGGAGGAGTCATGGATTTGAACCTAAGTAATACAGAGCCCATGCTTTCCACAATTACATTCTGCCACAGAATAAACGTCAGTCACATATTACATTAGGAGGCGATAAGTTCGGCAGAAAAAATAAAAGGAAGCAGGATAGAAAGTTCTGGGGTGTGTGTGTGGGAGAGGGTTGTTTGTATTTTTAATTCCGGAGGTGAGGAAAATTCTCAGTATGGAGGGGTCACTGGAGAAAAGACTTGAAGAAAGTGAAGCGAGCCACACAAATGCCCGGGGAAGAGCGTGGCAGGGCGTCGAGAGCCAGTGCAGAAGCCCTGGGGGAGAGCGAAGGCTCCGCGTCCAATTTCAACGTGGGGAGCGGCGGGTAGAGGGTTTCCGTGCCACCAAGCGATTCTCCGTCACCAGCTGGGCACCCTACGATTTCACTCAGTTCTGACACTATCTGCCCAGAGATAGCGACAGATTCCATAGGTTAAGGGCTCAGTCCTACAAGACTACCTGCCACCCGCCCACCCCCACCTCGGACGCTGCTAGCAAATCCAGGTTGGCAACTATGCTTCTGACCCGATCAGCTACAGACTGGAGATTGCAAGGACACCTCCCTTGGGTTTGATTAATTTGCTAGCAGCTCACAGAGCTCACAGAACATTTTACCTACTGGATCACTGGTTTATTACAAAAGCACATAGCTCAGGAACCGCAGGACAGAAGAGACGCACAGGGCAAAGGATCGGGAAAGACTGTAGAGCTTCTGAGCCCTCTTCGAGCGCAGGGCTCGGCCTGGATCTCTACGTGTTCACCAACCCACAGGCAGCTCTCCGAGTCTCAGCTTCTTAGGTCTTTATGGAGGCTTCGTTATATAAACACGATCGATTAAATCGTTGGCCACTGACAATCGATTCAAACTCCAGCCCGCCTCTCCCCTCTCCAGAGGGCAGAGGGTTGGGACTGAAAGCTCCACCCTCTAGTCACAAGGTTGGCTCCTCTGTCAACTAGGTCCATTTCACCATTGAAGAGTCATTCCTCCTAGGTGTGGTCCAAAAGTCACCTCATTAACATAACAAAAGACACATTTACTGCTCTCTTCACAGGAAATTCCAAGGGTTTTAGGAGCTCTTTGCCAGAAACAGGTAGAAGACCAAACACATATTTCTTATTATAAGTCACAAGGTCACAAGGAGCCTCCCTGGAGTATGAAGTGGCTGGAGTGGAGGGAGGGGACAAGTAGAATGAGACCAGAGAGGTTGGAAAGTCACAGCATGCAGGGCCCCGGAGGGCATGATGAGGACCTGAGATATTTTCTGAGTGAGGTAGGAAGCTGTGGTCACCATGATACCTTCTGTCAAATATTCCCCCTCTGGCCATCCAATAGGATCGCCCTTTCTTGTCCCTTTGAAGCTATGTGTGGCCACGTGACTTGCTCAGGCAACGAAATGGGAGCAGAGATGATGTGGTCACTTTTAGGCAGAAGCTTTAAATGAGAAATAAGCTTTGTTGGGTTAAGCCACGGAGAGTCTGGTGTTGTGCGTTACCTCGGCATAACCTAGCCCAAACTGGCTGATACAGATTCCAAGAGAGGGTTCGGGAAAGGGGGCTTTTGGCAGGATCATTCTGGCAGCAGCCAGAATCCAGCATGGACAAAAGAGAGACAAAGCTGGAAGCAGAGAAAGCAGTTAAGAATATTGCTCTCATCTAGGTGAGAGATGAGGTGATGGTCTTTTGATCATTGGTAATACTGGAGATAATGAACAGTGATCAGATTGTAGACACGTGAAGTGGAACCACTAGGATTTTCTAATGAATTGAATATTGGATAGAAAAGGCATCAAGGATGACCCCAAGGCTTTTCGTGTGGGCAACTAGAAGGATGAAAAAGCTCTCAACCCTCAGACCAGCCCCTCTATGCGACATACACACACACACACACACACATGTCATCAATAATATATTTATCGAATACACACACACATCACACAGACACACACACACACACACACACAATAACTTGAAAAAAAGAACTCTGTTTTTTATTTTAACAGAACATTTTAGAATGCCTGAAATTTCACCATTGAAGAGTCATTCCTCTTAAAGAAGCATTGCCCTTTTCAGGCAGCTTATTTCAAAATGGAAATGCCCACTGGAGAGGCTGTTTAATATGGATTGATTTATTTTAGCAACTTGCAATTCATAGCTACCCTTGAAATCATCTAGGCCAAGCCTCTGGCTTCATTTGAAGAAACCGAGGCCCAGAGGGGTAAGTAATCTCAGGTCATGTAGAAAAAGAGAGTCAAGCTGAGGTCCAAGGGGAAGGACTCCTGCCTCCACGTACACTGCTTTTCTCTGCCTCTTGTCTACCTGGCAGGGGCTCCTGGCTGTGCATGGGCCATGGAGGGGATGCAGGGAGGTGAGGAGAAGCCGTGTAAAGGAGGAGCTTTGCCTCCTTCACTATTTTGTATGGACCAGTCCTGAGCAGGACTCCAGGGCGTGTTCCTTCAAGGCTGCAAATACTTCCATCACATTGACCTTGACTTTGCTTGCCCTGAGCCAAAGACCAAACCCAAGAAGAAAAAATGTTTTAAAAAGTGAGTAAAATACAGTTCACCGGGGGTGTGTGTGTGTGTGTGTGTGTGTGTGTGTGTGTGTGTGTTTGACACCTTCTAAGCATGGAGCACATTCAAGTCCCTTCTTCCCTCTGTCTTTGGTGTTTTCCTGTTCTGCCAGCTTTATGCCATTCTTCTTGCAAAGAATTCTCTGAGCTGCTCCCCATGGGTCGGGCACAGCTAAAAGCAGACAGTGCCAACACGCCTCTTCATATCCTAGCATACGTATCTTCGCACACCGACTAGAATCATTTGTTTTATGCATTTATGTCATGTTTCCAATTTACGAAGCGCCTGACTATACTTTGTATTAAATTTTTATTATCGGTTGTACCTTTTGAAATAGCTATTTGACACATTTAACTCCGAAACCCCTCTGTGACTTTTGCAACCCTTGGACGCTGACCATTTTTAGTGACCTCTGTCTGAGACCTTCTGGGGAAGACAAACCACCTTTTTAGGTAGTTAGTAATCAGAAATTTCCCATGAGCGGCAGAGCGGTAAGAGGCACCAAAGCGGTTTAGACGGGAATCTCTTCTCCTAAGAAGAGAGTTAAGAATAAGCGGAAGAGGCAAACATTGCAAAAGAGATTCACAGTCTCAGAGGCCAAATAGCAACTTTCACAGCCATTGGCAGCCACGGCCAAGGGACAGCTTGTAATGTTTACCAGGCCCCAGGATTGGAAAAATGTGTAGAATAAACTAAAATCGCGTTAGCTTTTCCTTCTGAACTTTAAATGAATATTTGCATAATATAAAAGTGCCAAAAAGTAAATTGAAGCCTATAAAAATGTTAACTAAGACAGACTGTTTCTAATGATTTTGCTTTCATTGGAAGAGAAATGTCCCCATAAAAAGGCATAATCTGTGCCTCATTCCTCCACGGAGAGATCTGCAAATGCTGTGCTTGATGTCCTGGGTACACCTCCCTTTCTTCCAGTGCAAACCAAATCTGTCTTTCCCTGCACACGTGCGTGCGAGGAGTTTGGAAAGACGGCTAAAGCCACACCTGAGACCATGTGACACGGGTCACTGCTTCTGGACACACGGCCTGCTTCGTACATTAACTGCCTTCGAAATTCCATTCATGACAATGCCATATGGGCCGTCTTCATTTTTACCCCCACTTATCCCTTTATCCCGCCCTCACGGATCCCAGTTGTCAGGAAAAAACGGGGTTCATGTCTCATTACAACGAAGATTTTATAATAAGTGATCCCTAACATTCGCCCATTTCTTGGGATAATTTCACTCAATTCGGTTTAACAATTACTAAAGGCGAATTCCGCCAGGTACTGTAGGTACTCAGATGGGTTGATGCCGAGATGAAATAAGCCACATAGATGCTTTCAGAGGGCTCGATACTTGAAATGACAAAATTCCAACATGACAAAAGTGTTGGGATCTCTCTTGAACTTTCATCTGACGGAACTTAATCTAAAATTCCAAGCGGGGATGGTCATTTTACCCAGTAGGAATTGCAGGTTATTTTTTCTTCATTTCTGCCACTCTCTGGTCAGGGGCCTGATGGCACCTAGATGTCATCACAGGATGGAGTCCCTCAGCAAGTGTTGTGCCTCTGTGACAACACGGACTCACGTCAGGGGCAATAAAGAGGCCTCCTCGTCACCTTAGTCATGCCAGCCAGGTCTGACAGTATGATACAGACGTATCACACGGCTGGGCTGGGACTCAAGCTCAAGACACAGAGCGCCACCGACCCGCCCCCGCCGTCAGCCCCGAAGACCTGGGGAGTGCCTCTTTATTCCACCTCAGTCTAGTCGGGCGACACCCACCACAGGGGCGTTTCTTCTCAGGCCTCTTGTGCAGGCATTTTTTCCCTCGCCACAAAATAGTTTTCTTTTTTTTAAAAAAAAAATGAACTTGCTGCTCCTACCGGCTTGGTATCTGGCTCTGGGTCCAGAACTTGAGGGTAATGGTTGAAGCTGAAATGTGTTTCTGGATTCTGCGGTTTCCAAGTGGTGACTCTTTCCAAACCAGGGTGGGCCCTCTGCGAAACTGTCGGGCTGGCGAAGTCGGCCTCTCTGCCTCTGTCGTCAGCCCTGGCTTGACCTGAGCAGGCGGAGATGCGTCTGTGGAGTCGAATGATGACCCCCGAACGGAGCGCTCACCATGTGCCAAGAAACATCCCAACGCGGCTTACCTACGTGGTCCCGTTTCAACCTCCCCACGTTTCCACGGGCAACCCTGATGCGGATCTTCCTCTGCCGAGGAATCTGATGCTCAGAGAGGTTAAGTAACTTGTCCAAGGTCACACAGGTAGTGTACGGCCCAGGCCAGCTGAACTCCAACTTAGGGTAAGGGAACTCTGAAGGTCACAGGCCCAACTTCTTAGCCTACAGAACCACATTCTCTGTGCTACATGACACAAAGGCATTCTGCTTTCTAAAACAGGCAAAGAAGAAAATTTCTTGGAAAAATATATAACTCGGCTTCAACCAAGGTTATTCCCAGTCTTCCTGTCACATCCTAAAAGCCCAGGACTCACTTCCTCCCTGGCACTGGGACCGGAGTCCCTCGCCGGAGACATTGACATTGGAGGCAGCAGGACACACACCTGCTCAGCGGCAGGAGAAGCCCGTCAACCAGGAAAATGCCTTCCCCTGACGCACTTCCGTCTTAATGAAAATAACATTTTGAAAGTAAAATTATACACTGTGCAGAATAAACAGTACAACAATAGCTGTGATTAATCTGTCAGAGATTGTATAATGCGATGCGAATGGGAAGAACTAAACTCCCGCTGGAGAGCAAAGTCATGTCCGCACACACGGGGACCTTTTAAAATTAGCATGTCAGTAAGCGGATCTCCATCCTGGGAAAAGGGCTCTGCTGCCTCCACAGTGAGGGAGGGAGGGCAGCACCCGGAGGAGCCGGAGGCCCGGAGAAGGTGACTGGTCTGCAGCCTTGCCTCCCCCTGTCCCCAAGTGTCCGGCAGCCCCCCTTTCCTTAACCTTGTGACAGCTACTTGAGCCTCCCTCAGGTCCAGCCACATAGCACTACAATCCATCTGACTCAGGCCATGACAGGGCACTCTGGGGGGCTAGTGTGTGTGTGGGAGGGGAGGCGGCGCGGTGGGGGAGGGGTACACCCAGGTCTGTGTTGAGCCCCCACTAACCAGGGCCCCTCCGACGCCCTGCAGTCAGGCATCATTTTAACTGACAAGTGAAGGAACTGGAATCGGGAGGTCAGGTCTTTCTGATTCAAAAGCTTGGGGTTTTTTTTTGCTTCTCTCGGGCAAAGACATAAGCTAAGAAAAAAAAATACTGTGGTTATGCATGTTTTACTTACACTCACAGAAAGGCAAATAAAGAACTGAAGAGCATGTATGTAAACACGCAGCTCAGCAGTCTTTAAGAATGGGGCACCTACTGTATGCAATCACGGCGTTAGGTGCTGGGGATGCCATGGCCCCTGTCGCCCCAGGGAGAAGATGGCTGGGGAGAGGGAGGAGGTCAACCAAGCAGCCAGGCCTTTATAATCAAGTGCGGGTGCTGTGGAGGCCCCTTCAGAGGGGATGATGGGGCCACAGAGGATCTTGACCCAGACCTGGGCAGTCAGGCTGCCTCCAGAGGTCACATGCACTGAGGCCCCAGGGATGAGGTGGGGTCAGCTTAACGAAGGGGACACAGAACAGGAAGAGGAAAGCACGCATGCGAAGGCCCTCAGACAAGAGTGAGCGGAACCCATGGTTGTCCGTATAATCTGTGAATGAGTGAGAACTGATTTCAGGACCCCGCAGACCCTGCGTTTCCCCAGACAGCTCCTTCACGCACTGCGACAGTCAGTTCTTCCACGTTTGCGTTGCTGTCGCCCACTGAAATGCAGACACGCCTGAGAGAACCAGCGGCTCTCAGTCCGTTTCATCTGGGAACCCAGGCCATTTCCTGAGAGCGGGCTTTGAGACCCGAGGGTGCCCATAAGTCCCCCAGAGGGAGGCAGTTTTTGCCAGACTCGCAGTTTGGCAGAAGGTGAAGTCACGCCTGAACGAAGACTCCTTTCAAAAAAGTGGTACCTGCAGGGGTGATGTGTGCGTCACCTCTGCCACACCTGCACCCTCACGATCCGTTCTTCTGCACTGAGAAGACACCTCCAGCACCTGAAGGGGGTCCCAGCAGCTCCCTGCTGGTCCCAAACTGCCGCTTACGTAACGGGGCTGCCCCCGGGGTTGAGTGGCGTGAAAGGACCAGAGCCAGAGTCACGGGGAAACCAACCCGGCCGGCATGGCACGCCTGAGTGGCACGCGGTCTTTTGGCTTCTATCATACGAACACGCAAAGACTTGAGAGACCCAGGCCTGGGTTCTGTAGGAATTGCTTCAGCACTAGTCTGTGCGGTGCGGTAAGGAGGGCATGGCTTCGGAGGAACTCATCGCTCGCGTCAGCAATGCCCGTTTCCAGATGTCTCATCCTCCTTCCCAAGCCGAGCTCACTGAAATCACAATTTTCTTTTTTCTGGGCCTGGCCTATGATGTACATTAGATAAAGATTTATTAAATGGGTGAAGCGACTTGCCCGAATTTAAGTTGCATGTGGCTAGAGGCTGTTTTTCTCATTTGAGGAATTTCCAACACCTAGAACAGGACTGGCACACGGCAGGTGCTCAGAAGTTAATCATTTCATACAATGAATGATATAACTGTAAGTATAGTTATTACGCCTCAAAGAGGACAGATCTCCTAAGCTCACACCACCTTAAAGGACATAGATGGGGTGGGTGAGCTAAATCTTCCTAGCTCCAAGCAGGCAGCTTTTCTGGGCTGCGGTGCCCCCGCTGGAACACAGTTGAACTGCCCTGGGCCCAGGCAGATACCTGCCCTGCTCTAGCGATGAGCTCCGTAGGCCACTGCAGGCTGAAGTCAGACCATGGACTTGGGATGGAACCCCTGAGGGTGGGAGGTGGGCTGGCAGCACCGTCCTTGCTGGTGCCTGTGTGGATGGTCTAAAACAAGGACCTAGGTAGCACTTTGCAGATAGGGACACTCCAAATGTTAGTGACTGAAGGAGCAGGCTCGTGAGATCAGAGTCGAAGCTGGCAGTGGAATCAGTACAGCAGGAGAGATCTCCTGGAAGACGGGGATTGGAGAAGAACATCGAGCCGCCGAGAAATCAGAGAGGTAGATGGCAAAGCAGGGGAGCACAGGCACGGAAACCCGAAAGGAAAGTGTCCCATGCAGGACGTCCTAGGGGAAGATGCTGAGGACCGGCAAAGTTCGCTGAACTAGGCTGAAAGGAGGAGGAGCCACGATGTTTACACAGCAAGAGCTTCGCCTTCACCGGTGAGGTTCAAATCTCTACCCAGCCATTCAACTTACGCTGAGCAAGAGACTTACCTCTTAGGGGCTTTAGCTTCCTTACTTATAAAAGAATGGTACCTATTTATAGGGCCCTTAAAATACCTTGCCCAGAACCCAAAACAAGGGAAGCGGTCAAGAAATGCTGCTATTATTATGTTGGCGGTGGTGTTGTTATCGCAACTGCTGACCTTTAAGAAGAAAATATCAGTTCGGTGGGGGGAGGGACAGGGAAGGGAAGAAGATGGGAACCAGACCGCAGGAAGTTAAGAGGGAGAAACTGAAGCTATCGCAGAGAGAAGGAGAGACGGGAGCAGGAGTAGGCAGAGATGGCCCCCCAAAGGAAAGGGGGGCCCCCAACTGCCAGCCCAGTCAGTGTTCTCTGCGTTCTGGCCTGTATTTACCAGCCAGCCCCTTGGGCCAGAGCTGAGGGGTCCTTCTCTCAGCCTCTTTCAGAGAGCGTGGGAGAAAGCAGACTTGCCTAGAAGTCAAGTGGCGTGAGCTCTGGCTGACCCTGGCCATTTGCACTTGGCTGAGCCCCTGTCCTTCCTGAGCCCTTGCGTCCTCCTCCATAATTGCGGTGGCCGGTGATCATCTTGGTGATTCTGTAAGCGTGTCATCGTACTAAGCATTATATAAAACGTTTCCTCTTCTGAAGTTTTTCTCCACTCTAATTAGAAGGAAGGAGGGGGGAAAAATCTTTGAGCTGAAGCTATCACTTCTTCCAGCAATTGGGACAATATTTCTGTTTCACACGTATTGCCAGCAGATCTGCACCGGCAAATAGCGCCTGAGCCTCCTGGAGTTTTAAATAGCATGTGCACTTTGCCTTGGCCTTCTGGAGCAACGCAAGGGAGAGAGGCAGGAGCTTTGTGCTAGGCTGAGTGTTGCTGTTGACAAAGCACTCAATGGCTGCGGGCTTCTGAATCCTCAGAAATAACAACAATTACTGCGCACACCACACTCTGTCCTCCAAGGCAGCAAATAGATCAGCTGCTGGTTATTTTGATATCCTGGATAAAAAGCTCTTTTGAGAAAATCTAGTACAGAAAAACATTCTTATCCTCTACTTGTCTGCACCAATCCTTGTGCCTGCTGCCCTCTCAGCTGTTTTTCTTTCCTATAAATGTAGCTGGTCCAGACCTGAAGGTCCTTCCTTCAAAGATCCAGGAGGACATTTCCATTTGGGTCCCCCACAAAAGTGGAAGAGGCAAGAGAAGAGATACCTGGCTATGGTCTCTGTACCAAGGCCAGTCTGATCTGGAACCCACAGGAAACCAATCCAGTGTGGATGGGTTATCTGACGGCCATGAATGGCTCTGATCATTGTTGGAGTCAACAAGTATTTACTGAGCACCTACTGTGTGCCAGGCCCTGTGCTAGGATCTGAGGAGATTGTGATAAATTTGGCCGAGGCCTAACAATCCAGTCCCCACTAGAACATAAGCTCTCTGAGAATAGGTACCTCGGCCATCCCTCAGTGCCTGGCACGTAGTAGGCTCTCACAATTAATCTTAGAGATATTTGTTTGTTTGTTGCTTACATGGTTTTATTTATTCAAGGTCCTTAAAGTTCAAGGACAGAAATAGCTAGTCAGGGATGAAAAGGAGCTCTTATTAAACCAACATGTGACATCAGAATATGATCATGAATCGGGTAGGAGGCATCTAGGCTTATATTCTGCCTACATCATTTTTATATTTCCCTCTTACACACCACATGAAAACAAAAACAAAAACAAAAAAATCGTAAGTGCCCCAAATCCTTTCGTCCTTCTGGGAGACGCCACAAGGACACATGCAGAGGCTCTGCATTCAACAACCAAATTTCCAGTTATTCTAAAATTCAACTTCATCCCTAAATTCTCGGGCAGCTATTACATAAAACTTAGGGCTGGTGCTTTCAAACAAGTTCATACACGACGTGATCGATTAATGAATTTGCCCTACTGTCTGGAATTAAACAAATTGACGATGATAAATTTCCTAATGGATCTGATGCTACTTCTGCAGAAAGGGTCATTTATGGTGTCCCCCCGTCACTAGCATTCACCTCCAAAGTCTGTGCCTCCACCAGTCTGTACTGGACAACTCAGAAAGGGGTGAGCCTTTGCTGGGAAAAAACAAGCCTGTGCCAAAGCTAAAGCTGACTTCCAATTCGGAAAATTTCTTCCCACTCATCCTTCTGAGAACATCCATAAATTGGATGAACTTAGGTGTGGGGCAAAGGTGAAAATAGAAAGAAGTGGAGCCCGCAGACCAATCTGTGTCAAAGGAACTGAAAGTGTCTAGGAAGGGCCTCCAGTGGGGGATAAAGGGCCACCCTGGCACTTAACAACGGGAACCCCTGTTTGCTTGAATTATGCTGGCATGGCTTCCCCAACAAAGAAACTTGGTGCCTCTCCCTCTCCTGGTCTTTCCTCATATCCCTTCCTCCCTGTGGCAACAGGCACAGGGTGGGGGCTCAGCATATGGTGTGCTCAGGAAAAAAATATACACATGTGACTGATTTCAACCCCAGAGAAAGTAGGGTGTGAATTTTGAAAGACCTATGAACCACCCCCCAAAACATTATTACAATTCATGATGCACATTTGTTGAAGAATCTGACTTAAGGGATATTTCAGACTCACTAGTGTGGGGCTGGAGTGGGAAAGGGCAGGCTGCCGGCGGGGCCAGCTCCCCTGTCAGGCTCTGAGTCCATGGAACCCAAGAAATGTTGCAAGGCCAGCCAGGAGCTCCCTCCTCGCTTAAAGTCTGCACGGTGGAGTTAAGAGGAATTTGAGCAGGCCAGAGAGTGGCTTAGAAGGCCAGCTGGGTGGGTCAGTTTAGAGTCACAGCCCCCTTGCAAAGCTGATGGAAGTTGGGGACCCTCTATCCAGAAAAATGCACACACTGCACGCAGATGTACAAATTGGCCTACAATTTCAGCGGGTTCAGGGAGCCCCCAGGAAACTTCCTCAACTGAAGTTAAGGCCCTGAGACTAGGTCCTGATGCCTAACTCCTCGGTCCCTTGACCCCGAGCTGGACTCGCCAATGCTCAGGGGCCTTCTTGCTGGTTCTGGGTCTCAGAGCCGCCGCCCGCCCTCGTGTCGGAGGAGCGTCGGGGCCTGCATCTTCTGGAGTTCCCTTGGGTGCTCGCTTTTCCCGGGGTGATGCCAGGCGTCCCAAGCAAAAAGCTCCCTTGGCTTTTCTCGCTAGACTGTGAGGAGCTGCCAAGCCTAAGGTACGGAAGGTTAACGCCAGGCAGACCCCCAGGTGCTGGGGGCAAGCATGGGCTGGGGAAGGGCCAGAAGATGCTGGAGCTACCCGCGAACCGCCCACCTGCAGACTGATGGCCCATTGGTGGCCCAGGGCCAGCATCCCCGCCTGGTGCCCCAGAAAATCCCCGCCTGTGCTCGGCGCGCGCAGCCCCTCCGACCCCCGTGGTTCTTTTTGACCTCCGTCTGGGGCTTTGACCCTTTCCCTGCCTGGGTCGAGCCAGCCCTCCTGGGAGCGATTGATCCCTAGCTCCTTGAAGCCCCCAGCGCCCTGCGCCCGCGCCCAGCATGAGCAGGTGCGGGGCTGCGGAGCGATGTAGTGCCGGACGGATTTGGAGTGAGGAGGAGTCCGGGAGGAGGGGCTAAGAATTTCAGAAGCTGTGGTAAAGCCTCTCCGAGCTCCTGCGCGCCAGAGAGCGCCGGGAGCCGGAGGGGAGCGCAGCGCTGGGTGAGTCCGGAGCCCGGAGCCGAGCCCCGAGAGGGGCGCAGGGCGGACAGGGGCGCGGGCCGTTGGGGCTGAGCTCTCGGGAGGGAGTGCATGGATCCCGGCCTGGTCAGATCTCGCGGCCCTCCCGAGGCTCCCGCGGGCTGAGCCGCGGCGGGGAGAGATGTGTCCCGAGAGGGTGCAGGAGCGCAGGAGCCTCGGCGGGCGGGCGAGTCCGGGGAAGCCGCGCGCGCTCCGGTCGTCCAGTTCCCGGTCTTCCGACGGCCCGAAGTCTGGGAGGCCACCCTGGCGCCTGCAGCAGCCGCACGCGGTGCCAGGGACAACTAACTCGAGGGACAGCGCGCGATGGAGGGAGAGAGAACGCGCGCAGAGAGAGGGATGCGCCGGCGGCGACCGCGCAGGGGCCGGCGGAGCGGAGGTCTGCGCCGCGGAGGGCGAAGGCGCCGCGCAGGGCGAAGGCGCCGCGCGCGGGGCTGGGCCGTGCGCCGAGTCCGGGAAGTGCTGCGCTGCCCCCAGGTGAGGGGACCAGCGGGGCAGGGCGCGCTGGACCTGGTGCTGGGATCGGGGCAAGGGTCTTCGATATCCTTCTCGTTGCTGGAGGGCTGGGAGTCCAGAGTGAGGACTCCTCCGGCTTGATGGAGGAAGCCCGCGCGCCAAGGGACCTCCACGGAGCCCGCGCCGGACCGAAGTCGCCAAGGCTCAGCCGGCTACTTGGGTCACACGCCTCACCTCCAGCTGTCTGCTGCCAGGTGTGGGAGAAGCTGGCATGAAGGGGTGGCGCGGGCAGCGCCCTGGATCCAGGCAGCAAAGACAGGACCCAAGGGTCAGGGAGCGACATCTATGAGCCAACATAAACAAGAGGCTTAGCTCTGTTTGATTACATTTATTCTTTCCAAAAAAAAAAAAAACAACTCTGAAATCCTCATGGAAGGTGTTTTCTGCTTGAACTTTCTCTTCTCTAGTGACTCGAGAGATTAAAAAAGCCTGCTTGCTAGGCTGGTTTTTCCAAGTTGTTCCAGGTTGGAAGTTGTAACAGTTTGAAGGATAATTTATGGGTGTTTCATGCATTAAACTGTATTACAGCAAAGCCTTTTGGGTGCTGTGGGTATTAAGGAAAACTTGGTGCACGTTCCCAGCTGGAAACCAAAATAGTGCTCTCCTGGGTGTCTCTGCCCTGGCTGTCATCTGAAGCCAGAGGAAATCCTGGAGAAAAGGCACTTGATTAATTGTCCTGGCTCCATCCTCTGGGCGTACCCACTGCCAATGCCAGCCCCTCCTCCCCCACGTGCTCCGCCAGCTGCGATCTGCAAATTCAGAAAAGGTGGTGGAGAGCCTACCAGTAACTTCCCTCCAGGGTGTCTTCAAACTCTTGAAGCTGTCAGTTGAGTCTGCAGGAGGGAAATCTTTCCTCCCCAATGTCTGAAACTTCCTCCCTCTGCAGAGCCACAGAGGAGAATCTAGAAAGTCTGTATTAGATCTGCATGGGTCTCTAAGTCAGTCAGCTGGGGCGACCCAAATGTCGCTCCACGGTGGGCAGAGAGTCACAGGGAACTGGGGGCTAAGGGGAGGAGGTGAGTGAGTGGTCTGGGGGCTGAGACTGGCCCTGACTCACAGAAGGAATGACTTGTTCCTCATGCTTGGGTCTCTGGAGGGCGACAGGGCTGACAGCACATGTTGCTTACACTCTCCCCCAGCCTTTCCTCAGCATTTGAGTGCAGGTGAAAAACAGGCAGCCTTGAAGAGGAAAATGTTAGGAGGCACCACGAATGGGAAACCAGGGTCTCTGGGGCATGGGGACATGGGTATTGGAAGAACTGTGGGAGTACCTCAGAGGATTGTATAACCTGCTGCGAGGGCCACGCCCCCTCGGCCAAGTCCTACCCCTAAAGCAGCCCCGGGCCCACTAGAGAATTAGGACATTGGGTCCACTCAGGGCGGTTGTCCTAGTGTTGGTGACTCTTTCTGTACCCTTAGCCTTTTCCCAAGGAGCGAGGTTCTCACCTCCTCCCATGGCCCACCCCACACCTCTCATCCGGAGAACCAGAGGGAGAAGGGGGTGAAGCTTCACACTTCGCTTCTCTTGCATGGAGAAATCTGCCTTGGGGAGGAAGGGGGCCCAGCTGCCGACATCAGCAGGGAGAGGAGGGCAGGGCAGGGCAGGGCTGCAGCCCGAGGGAAGCTTCTCATCATTACTGAGATTAAACTGATGAGAAAATCCGCACCACTTCGCTTTTCAAAGCTGCTGAGAACTCCTGCAGTGGCTTCGTGGACTAGCGCCCTACTGCTGCGGAGGCAGCTGTGCTGGAGCCACGGAGAAACTAGGAAGGACACAGAGCTACTGTTCTTTCCTGCTGTGCATTGATAAGGGCCAGGCTCGGACCCCCAAGCAGACATCAGTGCCACACTAGGGACCAGTGGCCCAGCTATTTATCTTCTCCCAGGAAGACCCTGTAGGGACTTAGGGGTCTAGAGCAGGCAAGTCTTGGAGACCTGGCTGGCGGCAAACAGTCTCTCTGCTCTCAGGAGGCAATGGCAGGCTTGCTGAGGATTCACTTAAAGTCTCTGGACATCTCTGAGCAAATGACCCATGTTCCCAGAGGGCTTCTCTTTCTTTGACTGGCACCTCTGGTCTTGCAAATCATTGGTTAAACCGTCAGCTCTCAGGCTTAGCCCATCCTGAGAAATGAACTCTGTGCTGGACCCGTGTTACGGAATAGCATACGGTGGGATCAGGCAAATACATGGAGATGGAAGACCCTTCCCAGACACCTTGCCTCCTAACAGTGGGAAAACAGTTAGCATCCTAACTCTAAGTAGCAGTGAAACCAAGGCAGAAATGTAGCCGGTGAAACCGAGGCTTTGGGGGTCCCCGGCCTTCCAGTGGAGTGTGCACAGGGATTGTCACTATTTGATCCAGGGAGAACAGCCCTTCAACTACAGACTTTGGCTAAGGCCAGAATACTGACAGCGTTCAGAGTTTCTCATGCTTGAAGACATTTTCATTATTCTGTGGGTTACTTTTCATCCTTTCGAGTAGTCTCTATAACTGTTGGCCTCAGACTGTGACACGGTAGGAATCAGATTGAAACATTAAGATGATCTCTTGTATTTTGGGTAAATGTCCTGTGGTAGTTTCCTGACTTCTGAGAGGGAAAGGAGCTTTGTGACCTTGAGGAAATCACTAAACTTCTCAGCTACATTGTCCCAATCTACAGGACAAGTGCATCGAATTAATAGTGTTTCTCAGTGGGGCTGTGGCAGTTAGGGACAATTCTTGGTTAAATATGACCTATTACATAATACAGGAAGTTTCCCTACCTCGCCTGCTAAATGCCAGAAGTCATGATGACGACCCAAAATCACCCCCCCAACACCATATATGGCTAAATACTTATTATAAGGATAATACTTCTCCTAGCTGAGAAATCCCTTGGAAGTTTCCAGTAAGGCCCTTTCTTCCAGACCCCAATGTCAGGCATCTATTTAATCACTGAGTTGGGCCTTCGGAAGTCCAGCCCTGGGCTTAATCCTCAAAGAACCAGCATTTCAAGCTCCAGGAAGCCATTGGCTGGAACGTCAGTGCTATGTTCCCACCAGGATCATCCTTTGCCTTTTGTCAATGGAGTGTGACTAGAAATGACCCACATGAAAAAACCAGAAAGAGCTGGGGGAAGGGACAGGTGGTATTAGAGCACGGCGGCCTCTTTCTGTGCCATATGTTATTAAAAACACAGGCAGGCTGCCTGCCCTGGGAATCCACAGCGCTGGGGGAGAGCCTTCCCTCCCATACTAAGTGGATCACACCCTGGGACCAGGAGGTCCCTTCCCTGAGCGAGAGAACAAGGAAGCAGAACCTTTCCCTGCACTGACAGCACTTGATACAACATGGGCACGTGTTGGTATCAAATTAACACAACTGTGAGAATAAATGGGAATCGATGATGGGACGTTTGATTAAAAAAGATCGGCTGGCAGTACCACCGTGGAGGGTTGGTGCTTGTGGCACTGGGTTGATTCTCAAGGAGAACAGCTCACACTATCCTTACCTTTGCTCCAAGGTCTTACAGGGGGACGAAAAATAGAACCTTTTGGGTATTCATAGTGCAAAGGGCCAAAATGAACATCTTTGTAGGATCTTATAGACAAACCTACTTGCTATTCACCGCCAAGCAGTCGGAGAGAAAACTCCTGAGCTGGTATAGCGGGAAAGTTGGGGCTGGTCTGATAACGCCATCCATCAGGGGCGACTAGCAGTTGCTGTTTGAATTGCCTGCGTTCGGCCCACCTCGTTCACTGTGGAAATCTTTTCATTAGTAGTCGTATTAGTCAGAGTCGGACAGTCAGGGTTTCCCTGAAAAGTCACCACCAGGCCAAGCAGATGGACATGTTTTGGCACCACCCGCGGTGGCCTCTGCAGGTGGACAGCCCTGCAGACGGGAGGATCTGGTCGGAAGGCACGAGAGCCGAGCGTCCTCGGAAGCCACGCCGCGTGGAGGGCCGGTGCGATCCACGAGGGCTGGCACTTTCCCAGGCACCGCAGAGTATTTGCCGTTTGGGACAGATGGGCTGGTTCTCTCGTTTCTTCTGGCTCTTCCATCAGTGGCCCGGGTCAGCGGTATATCTCAGCTGTCTGCTTGCTGCACGCTGTTCCGGAGTGAGCCCGGGGGGACCACCTGGTGGGAGCCAGGAAAGCTCAGCGCAGGTTGCGGGTGCAGGGCGATTCTGTCTCAGCCCCTCATCGCTAGGGTCTGAGGTGTGGTTACAATGACTAGCGTGTCTCAGTTGCCCCTCCTGATGAAATGCCATCATCCCATGTTTGGACCTGAGTAGACTGGCTCAGAGGTCAGCACACGGGGATGCCACCTCATCTTTGTCAGTGACCTTGCGTTGAAGACCCACGGTGTGTGGGAAATGTCAAGGGACGCAGGTCCCCTCTGGACTGTGACTTTGAAGGGAGAGCAGCCAGCTGAACTAGGTAAGCAGAGAGGAGAGAGATGAGTCCCAGGAGAGCGGAGATGCAGGAAGGCGTCTCCCGTACCTGGTTCCCCTTCTGTAAAGCTGTAACAGCAGAACCTCCACCGTCGGGCTGCAGCCTATGGCAAGATGGGGTAGGCGGGGCACCCGCACAGGCCGGCACCCAGCGGGCACTCCACGGACACCAGGCCCTGTCCCTCATGATCTCCCATGGCGGGTCGGATCTCAGGGGGTCCTTTCTTCACGCTTTCCCCGTCAGGTCAGACAGCACCATCTCTGCACTTTTTATGGCTGTATTTTGACCTTCGGTAATTAACATTCTCACTTTGATAGAATTTTAACCCAAACTCTTCATCTTCTGAATTTTCTTGGCCCCATAATATCCGGGTAAAAGGAGACTCGTGGATTTTCGCCTGTAATTTTCTTTCAGAGGCAAACTTCTTTTCGGGCTTTTATTTCAGAAATGTTATGCAATGCTCTCTAAATAAAGCGTTTCTTGAGAATGCCATTTGTACTGGCAGCTTTCTGAGTGTTTGGGTTCCTTCCCCCATGTAACAAACCTCCTCCAACAACGACTGGTGTCTTTAGGATTTTTTGTATCTTATCAAGTTTACAAGGGAAGGAAGAAGTTGGCTGCAAATTTTCTATGGTAGCAGGGCACTCCGGGGGTCAAGAGCTGAGCTGCTGTTGCTGAATTGCATATAACCTATGGCTAACGTGGGGACAGTCCCCGCTGGGGCGGTAGGTCTACTGGCTCCCAGGGGACCGGGCACTGCGGGGGAATCATTATAAATATAAAGCATGACACAACCCAAGGAGTTTGCTCAGGAGCCAAAATTAAAATGGCGTCAGAGGCTCGTCAGATGATGCGAATGAAGAAAGGTCCTAGGCTGGAGGCGTTTGTGGTAACTCGCAGAAGGTGTGCCCCGTCGAAAGGGGACAGGCCATCTGTTGCTTTGCAGAGTTGTAGGGTCAGTGAGGGCAGACCTTCCAACTTTTCAAGAAAAGTCAAAACCTCGAGTTCGAACGTACAGTTCCTTCACTTTAAGAACATTCGTGCAGACCAAACGAAGCCTGTCAGCAGGCTTTTTACCTCCTCGTCTAGATTAACACGCTTGGAGCGAATGGGAGCAGCATCAGAAAGGGAGCAAGCCGAGGAAGTGCTAGAGCTCTGAGGAGGGAGAGGTCTCAAAGACGCGAGGCCCTCCGCGGGGGCTTCCTGGAGGAGGGGGCGTCCTGCAGGCCGGTAGATTTTACAGAAGCAGCCCTGGCACAAAATCGGAAGTAGCTTCAGACCGAAGTTCCGCCTCTTACTGGTTCTATGACTAATTCCTTAATCCCTCTAAGCCTCAGTTTCCTCACATGTAAAAGGGACTCACAGTGCCACAGGGCAGCTGTGAGGGAGAGTGGAGAAAATGCTGGAAAGCCCTGACTTAGCCTGGAATGTAGCAGCGCCTGGTAAGCCTGGGCTCTGTGCCTAACACTGGGGTGGGTGGGGGTTTAGCCAGCCCAGAGGGCTTAAGAATCAAGGGGCAGAGGCTTGAGGAAGCTCCCTCACTGGACTTTAGAGAGCTTTTCAAGGAATCGGTCTCGATTGCTTTCTTCTGCCCCAGGAGAAGCTGTGGGTTACTTTTCTCCTCTCCCGCCCTCATCCAGCTTCTCCCCAAGGCCTGTGTCTCTGTGCCCACTTGTCAGGATCTCACCCTTTTAAAACCTGACTGGGCCACAGCAGAAAAACACAACTCTTCTCAGTCTGAAGGAAAAGGACCCGGGGAGGCTGTATAGACACGCACGGCAAATATTCAAGGAATTCTTAGGAATTAAAAGAAGAAAATTTGTAAATCTGGATTTTTGCATGAGGCCATCACAGGAACATGTTTTCTCAATTAGTACGCACATTGCTTGGAGTCAAGTCACCGAGCCCGCGGCTGGTCAGGGCTGACTCGCGCCCGAGCCACCTGATCTGGACTTCACTTTCCATGACCTAAATCTGATTCAGCCAACCCTGTCATTGCCCCTAGCTGTCGAAACAAAATCCTACCCCAAATCCCAAACCAGGGTGGAGACATACACACACCCCTGAAACAGCGATCTGACTCCAGATCCTGGGTGTACTCCCCCAAAACTGAGAGACAGTTCTCACTGGTGGATTGATCGGTTCCCAACAACCCTTCGTGACTTTCTTTTCCTTTGGCATCTACCATTAGATGGTGACTGTGCATCGCCCTGTCACAACAGACGAGACCTTTAAGTTCTGAAAATGGAGAAAATCATTTCTTTTGCAATAGCGTGCATCAACTGCTTAAAATATTACTAGTCGGTGCCTGAGATCAGCGACTACGTTTTCTGGATGGTTTCCTGGACTGACTCTTGTCCAAATAAACGGCTTTGTCAGATATTTGTAATTTCTGAAATATTTGATTAATGATGGCCCCTCACCAGAGGGATGGTCCAGAGTGCACAATTAGCAGCATGCCTCGGAAGCAAAGATGCTGCCGGCATCCAACAGGATCAAGCAGGAAGTTGAAAACATTTCTAACCAACTACCACAGACTAGAGGGAAATGTTTTTCAAAGTAAGGATTGAGACCCCTTACGGAGATGCATAATCAATTTACTGGTGCGACTCTCTCTCTCTCTCTCTCTCTCTCTCTCTTTCTCTCTCTCTCTCATGAAAGAAAGCAGAGTAAAAAATTTTTTAAAAAATAATGTCTATTGCACGTAGGAAGGGAAAGTATTCATGAAACTTCTGTTTTAGTTGTATGTATGTTTACACATATACATGTGCAAACTGGATCGTGATGGAAAATGTATTTTTTTTTTGACTGTGAGTCATGGTTAAAAAAGCTTAAAAGCTACTAGTATAGACAACGACATGGTTTAGAAAAGGACATAGCTCTGAAGCCAGACAAATCTGAGATGAAATGCCAGCTCCATGATCCCTAGTTGTATGACCTTGGGTAACTGAAGTTCTCTAAGCATCAGTGTCCTCATCTGTAAGGTCAAACTGACCACCCGCTCCAAGGGCTGTTGTGCAGATTAAGTGACAAGGATGTACAACGTGCCTGGCACTGTGCCTGCCACCGAGGAGGCCTTCGGTAAGTGAGAGCTGCTGTCGTCACCTGTCCTCCCCTCCTCCTCCCCCCCTCCCCTTTCTTTAATTGCTTCTTTGGGACTCCTCGACCTCATCGGAACTGTGACTTCCCTGACTGTTGAACCTCGAGGTCTGCCGTTTCTCTGGCAAACCCAGCAAAGAAACAACCACCACCACATCTTATCTTTGTCCCCAGCTTCGATTCCATCCTTCTCCCAATTCCTGCTTGCGGAGCCATCTTTCTGTGACTCTGTTCTCTAGACGGGACCATGACAGCAGTTGTCCAAGGGGGCACAAGATGTCCTCCTGTCACTGAGAACCATCACAAGGCTATCACTGCCTTTCCTGGCCTTGTGACCGGGATAAATGCTTTAGTCGGTCCTCGTGTGGGTGTGGTCATTCTGGAAGGACCTTCTGTTCCCACAAATCACATCCTTTCCCCTCAGTATATTTTTATAAGGACAACAGGGCTAAGATACCATTAAAATGTTGACATTGTCAAATTCTTAAGAAGTCCCTGTCTGGAGCGGAGAGCCTAACATTTTCTCACGAGCGAGGCTTCAAGTCGCCCCGATGCGCAGGGTTTAATTTTCTCCCCTGGTGTAGACAGCTTGAAGCCTCTAGTGTGGACACTGGAGCTGACACCTTCGGAAACCAAACCCTCATCCCAGCTCCAGCCTCCAACCTGGCCCGCAATCTGTCAATGACCCCAGACCTTCCCTCCTGGGCAGAGGGCTCGTGAAAGGGTGACCCACATCACGATTCTCCTCTGGGGCCACAAAGGTGACATGTCCCAATTTTCTTGAGAGCCTGGCTAATGCAGCCCCTGAGGGCAGATCAGCAATGACAAACTGCCAGCCTCTTTTCAGGAGGAAGTTTTACCTCTTCCCCTCTGCATTTCCCATGCTGCCCTGGGGCTCATTCCAACTCTCTGCTTGTAACATGCCCTCCCACGGGGCCCCATCTTCACCACTAAGACTCGGGGAGGATTATTAGTGACATCTCAAATGCTGAATTCCTGTCCAGACCAAAGATTTAACGCTCCTTTCTAGGCAGTTAAGACATCTCTATTTGAGGTTGCTGGGCAGAGGGGCAGAAGGGGAGAAAATGGACTTGGCTCTAGTCTAATTTTCATCTCTCTGAGTGTCCTTCTCTCTACACCACCACTCATGCCATTATTCCCTATAAAATTAATGTCCCCAGGCCAGCTGCATGTTTTAAATAACATTTATAGCAGGAGAGAGACACTTGTCACATCATACCTAGCCCCTTCTCACCCTGCAGGTGGACTATATTGAACCAAGCAAAGTAGCCAAGAAGCTGTTTAAATTCATCTGGTTTTTTTTGTCTGTCTATTTTGTTTTGTTTTGTTTTTTAAGGAAAAAGCAAATGCCAACTTACTTTTTCTGTGCCCAAAAGGAAAAAAAAAATTGAAAGCATATTTCCCTCCTTTCTGAAACTTGCAATGACAAATGGAATTAATTGTCCCAGGACACGACACACCACCAGGAATGTTTCCTAGGCATGAAATGAATTACCTTTCTTTTCATCTGGGTTCAAGAGTGTCGTGTCTGTCCTTTGATGGAGAAAGTGTGAACACTTAGAAACGTTTCCTTTTTCCTTTTTGAGGAGGTCAGATACCAAAACCTGCTCCACATTTCATGGCTATGTGTCAGCATCTCTGTGTCTTGGAAATGGAAGAAAATATTTGGGGGCGGGGCGGGACTTTTAAGTGTTGTATAGAATTTTGCTACAAAATAGTGGGGCACGTCAGAAAGTGGAGGGCTTAATAAAGTAGCCAATATTTTTCAAAGGCTCTTTTTAAAGCACCTTATGATTAAGAAAAAAAAAGTAATTTAAAATTTTAAATGTCCACCTCCTAGTTATTTCAACTTCTTAAATGATGAGGGACAAAATTCTGACTGGCAATACTTGTGCTTGGGAAAATTCCAGAAAACCTGCCTGAAGCTTATTCTTTTATGGATTGGAAAAGTAGTTGTGTAAGAAAGAATAACAGTTAAGTGAGGTATAGATTTTTTAAATTTTAACACAGTAATACTGCAATTCAGGAAACCAAGGGTTTATTCCTGGCTCAGGCTTCTCCTAGCTGTGTAAGTTGGGCAAATTACAGAATGCCTCTGAGCCTCTGTTTCCTACTCCGTAAAAAGAGAATAATAATATCCCCTGTGTCCTGGATAGGGCTGTTGCACTGAATCTGGTTGCCAGTGCGGGAAACACCTTAACTGTAGGTGGTAGAATTAAGATGTGAGAGTTCCAGATAAGGGATGTCAGACTCCAAGTGCCAGTGCAGCTGTGTCCTTGGTGGGTGAGGGACCTTGACAGTCATTTGCCCTGCAAGAGCGACCCTCACTCTCCGTGAAGGCACCTCACATAAGCCCAGGCAGAAATGAGCGGTTCCCGCCACGGTGGGAACGAAGGTCTGTGCCAGGCATTGAAGGGGCCCCTGTGAGGCAGAGGCCAAGGGCACTGTAGGAAAAGCAGGAACGTGGAAGCAGACTCTCCAGGGTTCCAGGCCCAGGAGCGGGGCTGTAAACACATGACCGAGGGCGAGTTACTGCAGCCCTGATTTTCAGTCTCCTCAGCTATAAAATGGGATTAATAGCACTGACTCCTTAGCATCAAGGTCAAATAGTGTGACTTCCACTAAGTCATTTGGTGCTTCAGAACCTGGTTTTGGAATGTCTTTGACCTGGAACACAAATGAATGCCTGAGCAGCTCTCCTACTACGAGGTGACTTAGCTGAGGACCGTCTAGAGTGGATGGAGTTACAGGGCCAAGATGCTTTGGGGACACGAAGCTCTCCTAACGTCCCCTCCACCTCACTGGCCTCATCCTCCGCCAGCTTCTTCTTCTCCTGACTTCTAAACACAGGAGTGTCCTGGAGTCCAGTCCAGCTTCCTCGCCTTTCCATACCACTGTCTTCCTGGGTGATCTCATACTCCCCAGGCATTAAATATGATTGACGACTTCTGGACGTCGACGTCCCATCTGGACCTCTCCCTGGGCTCCAGGCTCTATGTTTTACTGCCACATCCAGTCAGATATCTAATAGACATGTCAAATTGAGAATCCTCCCCGCCCCAACTATGTGCTCTCTTTCAAGTCTTATTTTAGTCTTCCCCCGTTTAGTTAATGACCATCGTTCCCATGTTGTTCAGACCCCAAATCTAGAAATCATCCTTAATTCTCTCTTCCTTATCACCTTTCACATGCAGTTCACCAACGAGTCCTGTTGGCTTGAAAATAAGTTCTGAATCCATCGCTTCTCACCATCCCACCCCTGCCTCTCAGTCCAAGCCACTATCACCTGTCACTCAACGACTGCAGGGAGCTCCTCATGCATCTCCCTGCCTCTGGCTCCTTTCCAGCCTTCTAAACCGATGGCGGTAAGAGGGCCCTTTAAAAATGTAGATCACGTCACATTATTTCCCAGCTCTCAAACCTCCCATGGCATTGAGTTACACGTAGAATAAAATCCATACTCTTGCCATGGCCTGATTTCAGTGATTCTTCACTAGGAATGACTTTTTCCCCTCAGGGAACATCCGGCAACATCTGGAGACATTTTTAATTGTCACAAATGTATGTGTGTGTCAGGGGTGGGGTGAGGGAAAGGTGATACTGACATCTAGTGAGTAGAGTTCAAGGAGGCAGCTGAACATTCTATGATGCACAGGATAGCCCTCCACGGCAAAGACTTTTCTGGCTCAGAATGGCAGCAGAGTTGAGGTAGAAAAGCCCCGCCTTTGCGTGATCTCCAGCATTCTGTGTCGTGCCTTGCCTGCTGTGTGGCAGCCACACTGACCATCTTGCTATGCCTTCAACATGTCAATCTTGTTGCTACCCCAGGGCCTTCGCACTTGCCGTTTCCACTATTTGGGACACTCTGACCCACAGATCTTCTTCACATGGTTAGCTTATGCTCATCATTTAGGTTAGCTCAGATGACACCCTAATTTAAAATAAGTTTCCCCGCCCCCACCAAACCCTGCCACCAGTAAACGCTATTCCCTGAGCCGAATTTATTTCACGGCACCTCGCTTTATTAGTTTTCTTGTTTTAGTGCTTGTCTCCTCCACAAGCGTGTCAAATGTAAAAATGAGGGCAGGAATTTTTGTGCTCATCAACTGCTTCATCACATAGTAGGAGCTCGATGAGTGTTTGTTGAATGAATAATAGTTGGTAAGTGTGGCACAGACGTGGATACTGTGGAAGGTCAGGAAAGGAGCAGACCGGTGGGATGCAGCATTTCCGGAAGGGCTTCTTGGAGAAGGCACGACGCGGGCCGTGCACGAGTTTCTGGCGTCCCCGCTCCGCCGCTAAGCCTGCCCGAAGCGGGGCGGGGCTCTGCAGGCTCGGCTTCCACTCAGGCATGCGTGGAGCTGGGGGCCCTCTCGTCGCCTGGAGCCGGCTGTGGACTTTAACATTCAGTAGGATAGAGAGCGAGGCTGGAGGGCTCGGGGGCCTGAGAGGAGTCAGGAAAGAGATGCGAGTGGGAGAGAAGCAGGAGCCGGAAGGCGAAATCGAGGGTCCAGTGGGTTCGGGTCAGGAGCGCAGCCCAGGAGGAAGGCGGGGCGGGGCCTGGGAGGCGAGAGCAGCCACCTCCAGGGCAGACTCTGAGTCGGCTCATCCCGAAGGAGTTTCTTCCATCATCTCTTTTCCAGGAGTTGGGTGAGGGGGCTGCGAGTTGGCTCCGGGGCACTAGAAAGGCCAGTATGGGGGTGGGAACTGAACCTCTCACGCAGCCAGGCAGGGACTGTCCTCGCTAGCCATAGTGACCAGTATCTAGTTGGTACTGTGTGAGATAATTATGAAAATGATGGTTCCAGGACAGTCTCGAGTTAAAACACTGACCCATTTTCAAACCTTGGTCTTGTGCTTCCGTTCAGAAAAGTAATTCTTGTGATGCCACATGTGACAATGTATAGTCTGTGTGTAGCACATGCCAGGTGAGGAGCGGCTAGTCCCACCACCTCAGGTCAGCCCCTGGTATCACCTCGAGGTAAGGATGTTGATGTCCAGTTTCTTGAGGGAGATGGCTGGGGGAAGGTGTACAGATCATGGACCATTTTCCAAGGTCTCAGCTCCCCAGGGTATGGAGATCGTGGATTCCGCCGTGGGAGGGGACGCCTGGTCCCAGGTACACAGCTCTGGTCATCCCCACATCTCCTCCAGGTGACACCGTGAGGCCAGGGTCTGGGCCCTTGGGGCCACCTCGGGACACTTACTCATAACTCTGGTTCATTTTGCCACCTGGATATTTCTGAGGCGATGACTACAGGAGACTACCTGGCCAATACCTCATTTTATTAGTCTGTAAACATAGGTTTAAAGTAATGCACCTCAGATGTAGACAGCTTACTCCAACTACCAAAAATATCATTATGAACATTTACAAGGTCTGAAGAATGATATAATGATGATGAAATTCATAGGTGGTGAATTACCCTGATGTCTAATTTAGCCCTGACTCAGTCCCCAGAAATACAGATTTTCCTGCAGACATCGTCTCATAGGTACCTGGCCCTGGGCGCCTCACCGGGCGAAGGTGATGAGGTTGTCTGCCACACAGCCTCGGAAATCATAAAGCGCCAGGAGCTGACCATGCCTCCTCTGCTTCCTCCGAGAGCCACTGACACATCACTTCGACTTTTCGTTCACAAAACCTGTCTGCCAATTTGTCACTGGGGCCTCTTCTTGGTATGCAAAGGTTTGATGCTCTCAAACTTCTAATCCATCAAAAGGGATCTCTGAGCCGTCATTCACACTAAGAAATGCATGGCTGATAAAGGCTCAGGGTGCTGCTTTTACCAGAGGCAAATGCTTTTAGAAGCCGTCCAAGTTGGTCAGAAGGCAGTAGACCACTCTCTAGACAAAAGAACAAGCAAAAGGCTGGCTTTGGACCTTCTTTCCTACTGATCGTGTGATTTTAAATATATTACGTAAATTCTTGTTTCTCAGTTTCCTGAACTGTAAAATTGGAATAATAATAACAACATTTCCTTATAAAGTAGTGGTTAAATGAGAGAATATTGGTAACAGCACGGTACTTGGCACATATAAGTTGTTCAACAAATGGCAGCTATTCTCATATTATTAAAATCTTGGAAAGTAAAATTTCAGACATCAGTCAATGACTCATAGAAATATTTTGGAACTTGAAGTCTTTGTAAAATGAGAGGAAAAGGGAATAGAGTTTAAAATACTGGGAGGAAATCCCCAGACAAGGAAGGCAGAAGTTCAATGTCATGGTGTCACCGTGATTTACCACTCATTCATGGGGTAAGCCTCAGTTAAGCCATCTGTAAATTGGGGGTAATAAGTTTACTGTGATGACTCAATTTAATAATGCTTATAAAACAGTTCACATAGCACCAGGTACATAAGCCTCAAAAAACTTAGTGTCACTTTTGCTATTGTTGTTACAACGTATCTTCCGCATGCTAGTTCTGCTGTCAACTCTTAAGTCAGCTCTACACAGACAGGTCCAAGCTGGGCTCCTGAGCACTATTCTAGAACAAAGGCTGGAACAGCTCCCCACCCATGGGGTCCGTCCCTGTCACAGGCATTAACAGGCAGCTAAAAATCACTCCCACTCCTCACTGCCTCCGTGTGGCTCGGTCACACGTAAAGGCAACCTCATGCTATGCATAGAGAGGGAGCAGCAACTTCTCTTTCTTACCAGGGGTCTGGAGGTGGGCCCACCTGGCTCTCGCCTCTCATTCCTGGGATGGTCACAAAAGCAAGAAAGCCATGGTCCCTGAAAGGAATTTATTCAGCAACCAGCAAAAGGGAACGGTGCCCAGAACTTAAGCTTTTGCCATCGGCCCTGCCAGGAAGTGCTGGACCAGGACAGAAAAGGAATCCAAAGACAAGGGCCCTCCACCTTCCTTGGACTCGGGGGAAGTAAGTCGTGGGGTTGTCTCATTTGCATTCAAAGCTACCAACACTTATAAAATGTTCTGAGGTTGTTTCTCCCATGCGCCCCTAAGCAAACATACAAAAGTGGAAGAACTTTCAGTCCCACCAAAACTGTTAATTAGGACCAGTTCTTACTGCCAAGCTGAGCTCTGTCTTAAAGCAAACCATTCAGCAGTTGAGTTTTCGCTTCACTGCACCGTCCTGGGCTTTAGCTGCATGAAGGATGATGGTTAAGACTTAGATCTGCCCACAAGAAACCTATGAGCTGACTGGCACTTTTTACTTCCATTTTAATTCCCAAGAAGCCTTTAGCCTTTTGGAAAAAGAACCACTGGCTTGAATCTAATACCACAGAGCTGGCTGTCAGATGGATGCTTCTGTGACCTGGTGGCCTTAGACATGAAAAAGAAATACAAACCTTTCATGATGAAAGTTTCTTTTCCCCTTCTCCATATTTCTGCCGTCTGCCCCGTCTACCCTCCAACACACGCACACGCGCACGCAGAAAAAAGTGGATACATTGCTCAGGCAGCTGCAAACAATGAAGACGTGTACTGCCCTCTGTCTCAAAGACCCACAGAATCTCAGCATTAGAAGAATCATGAGGAATCACAGTCCTTTTAAAAAATATGTATGATGGAGG